>NC_056522.1:351319082-351326223 GCF_019175285.1 Sceloporus undulatus | reverse complement strand
ATGTTGTAATTACTGTACATCCATTGGAGTTGTTACACTTCCAGTTTTTTGCTTTGCACCAACCCCACGTTAGTACAGGGCTATTTATATATAGGCACAAAGATTTTCTGGGCTGAGCTGGAGCATCCTGGCTTCTTTTTGCTCTGGTTTTTAGCCCCAGAGCGCGTCTGCATTTCACTTTCCACCTGCTTTTGAGGTGTGTGTCATATAGAGCGGCTGGAAACCACTTTATTTTGCCCATCTGTTTCAGCCCATTGAGTACCTACAGGCCAAAGCATATCAGGCTTTTTTTAAATACTGAACATCGTACTCCCAGCATTTCAAGATGTCTTCCCTTTTCTCTTCTTTGGATGCTCTCCATTTTTTGTGACACTAAGTGATCGCCAATTGCACGAATACCCCAGGAATGGTTTTTTGCACCTGTGGCATTGCACAATTGGAAATTCATTCAGGTGTTTCCCCCGTGAATGAAAAGGGACAGGGCAGTGACAGGGCAGCTATGGGAAGGAAGTAGTGTGGTGTGATCAGCATCGCTGATGCCACTTCCTACCTGTGGGAATGGTGGTTAAAAAGCCCTAAGTTTCTCTTTGACATTTTTGTTAGTGTGATAGGTAACAGAAATGTTGCCGATATAGCAGTTTGATTTCAGCAAAGCTTTGCATCCTGATAATATTCTTATTAAAATCCTCTTTTGTAGCCTTTCCCAACCTGGTGTCCTTCTTGGACTGCAACTCCCATTAGTCCCAACTAACATGGCCAAGGGTAAGAGATCATTGGGAGCGGGGGAAAGTAAAAATTCAAATTACTGGATGGGACAAAATTGGGGAAACCTTTGTTAGCAATATTTAAGCCGAGACTGGGTGAGATGTTATATCTGTGGTTTCCTGCCAGAACCTCTCAGGTCACCTCCAACCCTATGCTTCTAAGAAAAGCTTTTTTAATATGCTGCTTTTTTGCAAGTTTTTCTATATCACATATGTGATGTTAAAGACTCTGACAGTGATTCGGTGATCTAGAGATAAAAATCCTACCCCTGGTGTACAACAGAGTCAATATGTTTTTAGGGGTGCTAGTGAACAGAAGTAAGAAGGGTGTTAGGACATCATTACACCACACTGTTATAATGCCATTGTTCTGCTTTAGTTACTAAGGCAGCCTCCTATGGGATTCTGAGGTTTGTAGTAGTTTCATACCTAAGAGCTCTATGACTGAGAATTCTAAATGTCCCTCCCTAAACTGCAAATCCATAGCAGTTAAAGTTAAATAATAGTGCTAAAACTGTGCAGTGTTATGTCACTAGGGTGGACACTAGATCTGAGGGAATGCTGGGTAAAGTATCTTCTCAGGACTTCTCTTCTCCCAATGGGCCATGGCAGGCATCCTTAGGTGACATGGCAACACTCCAAGCTACAGTCCTAAATAGGTACATCAAATTGTCCTTTTAATTTTCCGCAATGCCCTGGCAGAAAACTATCACTGGGAAATTGGGGCTTTAAACATTTTCCTGGGAAAGTCATGCGATTGCAGTGAAGATTTTCACACGACGTTGTGATTAAAAAGGACTTATCTTGGGAATAACCAGCAACAAACCATTCACGAGGAAATCCCGTGAATGATTTGCTGCTGGTTATTCCCTGGTTATTCCCGGGATAAGTCCTCTCTAATCGGGGTGTGTGTGAAAATCTTCACTGCGATCATGCAACTTTCCAGGGAAAATGACTGTTTAAACCTCAAATTTTCCCTGATTTTCCCCACATGTGATAAACTCCTAGGTTGGAACATTGTTGGAGATTCAAAGTGTGGCTACATCCCACCACCTGCCACTGCTTAGAGCAGTGATGGTGAACCCACCTATCTCGACATTTTTTACCCTGGAGGAACCCTTTAAATAATTTTAAGGTGTCAGGGAACCCATGCATTAAGAAAAGTTTTTCTCCCCCTCAGTCACAATCTTTCACAGAACCTCTAGCAATCACTTCTGGAACCCTAAGGTTCCAGAGAACTAGCATTGAGAAATTATGTCTAAAATTGTTAGGCAAGAAAATAATAATAATATTTCTCTTAAATTTTAAGAAGATGTAGGCAGCCAGTGTGGTGTAGTGGTTTGTGTATTGGACTATGACTGGAGACTAGGGTTCAAATCCCTGCTCAGCCATGGAAATCCACTCAGTGACCTTGGGCCAGTCATATGCTCTCAGCCTCAGGAGAAGGCAGTGGCAAGCCTCCTCTGAACAAGTCTTGCCCAGAAAACCCATGATAGGTTCTCCTAGGGTCAGTTCCCAGAAATGGTGTCCCCTGGAACCCGATGGGAACGCGATGGGAACGTGCGGCAGCGGCGTTCCCTGTGCAGTAAACTAGCGTTCTGGGCCCCATCGGGTTCCCATCACGCTCCGTGCGCGGCTCCGCTCATGCCCGTTGTAATGTATCAGGGAACATTTTATCCCCGGTGCGGTAAACTTCTACATTTCAGAAATTACTTGAAGGTCCACAACAACAACAACAAGGCAGGCATCAACAGTGTGCCCTGAGAGACTGCTGGGTTTTGGTGGGTGCCCAAAGATGCCAAGCACTGACCCTGGCTTTGAGAGTGTTTTAGGTCAGGAGAAATATCAGTTTAATATCAACTGGAGATCTGAAAGGGACAGGAAGAAAGAAGTATTGGACTTTTGCTAGGAAATACGCTGGCTGTAGGAAGTCAGACAAACTTGACAGTAGATGTGGGGAAGAGAATGGGAAACATAGATGCTGTAATATTTGACTCAGAAGTATGTTTTTGTACGAATAGGGTTGCCATAAGTGAGGACCTCCAAACCAGGACAAATGTAGGGCAACATTTTCAAATGTAGGACACATTTTTATAAAAATGGAGGACGTGCAAAAAATTGAGTTTTTTTTTTAAAAAATGTTAATATAAATGCATGTTTTTAGGCATGATCAAAATGGAGGACATTTTGGCATTATTCTTAGACAGATGGCAGAAATGTACTTGCCCTCAGGTTCAACTTTACTTCTCAGAAGTGTGTACTTGGGCAAGGGACTGTGGTTTTTCTTCACTGCGCATGAGTTTGTAAAAATCACAGCAAGTTACATTGGCCGTGCCTCAGAGGCTTCTTGATATCATCATCATCATCATCATCATCATCATCACCATCACCATCACCATCACCACTATAATTGGCCAAGAAAGGCAGACTTGTTAGCATTCAAAGCACCATAAATACACAAAAAATGCACTTGCATATATTTAATAATAAAAAATAATGAAAAAATAAATAAAAAACAAGGCAGGGGTGTATATATTTGATAATAAAAATTAATGTAATAAAATAAACAAGCAATAATAAAAATAAAGTAAAACAAAAACAAGCAATAATAAAATTAAATTAAAACAAGCAATAATAAAATTATTGATATAAAACAAAAACAAGCAATAATAAAAATTAATGAAATAAAACAAAAACAAGCAATAATAAAATTATTGATATAAAACAAAAACAAGCAATAATATAAATTAATAAAATAAAATAAAAAGCAATAATAAAAATTAATGAAATAAAACAAAAACAAGCAATAATAAAATTAATGATATAAAACAAAAACAAGCAATAATAAAAATTAATAAAATAAAATAAAAACAAGCAATAATAAAAATTAATGAAATAAAACAAAACCAAGCAATAATAAAATTAATGATATAAAACAAAAACAAGCAATAATAAAAATTAATAAAATAAAACAAAAACAAGCAATAATAAAATTAATGAAATAAAATAAAACCAAGCAATAATAAAAATTAATAAAATAAAAAATAAAAAGCAATAATAAAAATTAATAAAATAAAACAAAATAAGTATTTTATATTTTTAAATATAATTTAAAAACCCCAAAATACCAAGGCAGAACTAATGGCCACTAACTCAGCTTTCCTCCTCCTCCTCCTCCTCCTCCTCTGGCCCAATTCTGTCCTGGCCTTCAGGCACCCTTCCTCTGGCTCCTTCCTCCTCCTCCTCCTCTCCCCCCTCCTCCTCCTAGAAGTGGGGCAGGCGTGCGCGCTGCCACTGGCCCCTGCTAAGGCCTGGGCGGCGCGCAAGCCCTCACAGTGGGGGCGCGGTGGTGGCGGCGCTTCTGCCGCTGAGGAAGAGGAGGAAGGCGGAGCCGGAGGAGGAGGTGGGTTGGCGCCGTAGCAACCGCATTAGCGGCAGCGGCAATGGTTGGAGCGGGCCCCCAAACCGGGAACAAGGCATGGGTGGGGGCCCAAATCGGACCGGGAGGGGCCCCCCCGAAACCGTGATTGGCACAGGGGCTGCCGGGTTATGGCAACCCGATGTACAAAAGAAGCAAACTGGAAGTGAGGGCAAGGAGAGCAATGAAAAGGAAATTGCAGGCAGCCTTGGGGAGATGATTGTACAATTTGCTCAATTAGGTTTTGTTGTAACTGAAGATGTCTGAGCACTTGTTCATGACCAATTATATGGCCACAGATTGAAAAGAAACAGAAATCCAGTAACAGACAAAAAAGAAAAACAAGAAGCAAATAACTAAAGTCAGGAAATCACCCTTGATTTATGTCACAGACGTGAAGAGATGCAAGCTCTTCTATGACATCTTCTATGATAAAACGGCTGCTCAAGGCCAGCCATTGTTTTCCCCCTTCTAAGTGATGGACACAATGGACACAAGAGTCTGCCACACTTATCTCAGCCTTTTGGTGTGCCAGTGATAATGCCAGAAAAAGGATTTTGCTCTTTCATTGTGTGACAAGGAATTTGAAAGGCAGTCATTCACACACACACACACACACACACACACATATATATATGACATACAAAGCCCTTAACAGCTTAGGTCCAGGATATCTGAAGGAGTGCCTTCTCATATATGGAGCCTGGAATTTAATATCCTCAATGAAGGCCTAGTTGCACATCACTGCACCCCAAAAGGCTATGTTGGTGACAACACAAGGCATGGCTTTCTCTGTAGTGGTTTGTTGTTGTTGCTAACAGCCCTCAAGTCGATCCTGACTCATGGCGACCCTGTAAATTCATGCCTGTGAGTTCCTTTATGGAGTCTTTCCATCTGGCATGCAGTCTTCCTCTCTTTCTACATCTCTCTACCTTTCCTAGCATTATTGTCTTTTCCAGTTATTCATTCCTTCTCATGATGAGACCAAAGTGCGACAACCTCAACTTTATCATCTTGGCTTTCAGGGAGATTTTAGGCTTGATTAGTTCAATGACCTATTTGTTTGTCTTTTTGGCTGTCCATGGTATCCTCAGCACTCTTCTCCAGCACCACATCTCAAATAAATTGATTTTCCTCCTATCTGCTTTACTCACTGTCCAGTTCTCACAACCCATCCATGGAAATAAGGAAAACAATGGCTTGTATGATTCTAACTTTTGTGCTCAGTTGGGTATCTTTACATTTTAAGATCTTTTTTCATTCTTTGTGGTACCCCACTGTAAAACGCTCTCTCCAAGGAAGTCAGGCTCATTCTATAATTTTCCAGCTTCTAGCGGTGGTTGGGTAGGATAGTCCTTGTGGGTTCTTCCAACTCTATGATTCTACGATCCAAATAATTTCTGGCTTATGGCAACCCTAAGGTGAACCTGTAATGAGGTTTTCTTGGCATGATTTGTTCAGAGGAGGTTTTCCATTGCCTTCTTTTGACGCTGAGAATATGTGACTTGCCTAAGGTCACTCAGTGGTTTTGTAGCCAAGCTGGGAATTGTAGAAAAATTTGAAGAAAAACCCCATGTATATGTTTTTTCCTGAATCATGCTAAAACAAAATATTCCATAATTGATTTTCTCCCTTTTTGGAAGAAAATACAGTTTGTAAACCGCTTGGTTCTTAAGTGTGCTGATAAGCGGCATAGAAATGTACTTGCTATTGCTATTTTTCTTTTCTTTCTTCCTATTTCCCCCCCGGTGTTTACAGGTTTTTTTAAAAACTGGAAAAAAAAACCCAAGAAAAAATTGAAAAAAGGAATAAAATCAATTATGGAATATTTTATTTTAGCATGATTTAGGAAAAAAAAACATGAACCAAAATATAGAGAGATCTTGTAGCACCTTTGAGACTAAAGAAAGAAATTAGCAGCATGAGCTTTCCTAGACTTCAGTCTACTTCCTCAGATGCATTTAGTTTCCCCCGCTCCAAATTCTTCCTCAAGCCTTCACCTCTCTAGAGGTAGCCATGACAGATAAAGCGGGGTCAAGCCACATTAACTCTGCAGTGTGGCTGCATCCTCAGTGCAAGGAGGAGAGCCCTCTGAGCAGCACTGCTGCCCCCAGTATAGCCTTTTTTCCCTCGCAGGTGAGATAAAATACCTCAGCCTATATATTATCCACTGCAATATATATATAGTGACATATTATATAATATACCTCATATATGATATATGATATATAATTATATATAACATAAGGTATAATAATATCTATATAATATAGTACTGTATAATATATATATATATATATATATATATAAAAACTAATTATACAAATTATATTACCAATATCAATACATATATATCATGTAAATAGATATTATTAATTGATTATATCAATAGATGCTCTATAATTTATATCTATATCTTATAATGACAATTATACTTAATAGAATATATGTTATCTAGATTATATTATATTATACAAATTATCATTCCATCATGATATAATAAATATACATAACTAACTATTATTAAATATATTCGATAATAGAAAATCTATCAATATAATATTTACATTTATAATATAAATATCAATTATATATATTCCATATATTAATTTTATATTCCATATATTCTATTGCATAATCTCTTGTTTCTATAATTATTCTATGTATTATTAATATTATTAGACACTATTTAATTATCTTATTCATATTATCATATCATTCATTCCCTCTTTATCCATATAAAAATATAAATTTATATAAGTCGATCATTACAATAAATATTATAGAAATACGACTATTAGATTTATAATACAATGATTACATGATATCTATATAATATATACTTAATAGTGATTATATCATTATTATTAGGCTATATTATATTATTTAATCATTTCTGTTTAGTCTGTCCACTGCCTCTTTGGCCTCTAAGGCCCCGGCGCCATTTTGAGACCTAACC
>NC_056522.1:351288819-351316734 GCF_019175285.1 Sceloporus undulatus | reverse complement strand
GAAGCCAGCGAAACTACATTTCCCGGCATGCCCCGGGAAGTCGGCCATTTCTAGTCTCTTTGAAGGCAAGGCGAAGGGAGAAGATAGAAGAAGGCTGTGTCTGGTCTTGGCTGCTTCCTGGTCGCGATGGCTCTGTTCCCTGCTTTTGCTGGGGCTGCGAAATCCGGGGAGAAGCCAGAGGGAGAGAGCCCCCAGAGAGGTAATGAAACCCTGCTCCACGTTTGTTCTTGGCCCTTGGCTTTTTCTATACAGGTTTTGCACTGTTTGCTTGTGTGCTACTGTTGCATCCAGACTGAAGGAATAATCCGTTTTGGCTCTGCTTTAACTGGTTTGGCTCCATGCTATGGAATTCTGGGAATGAGAGTTGGTTGTGGCACCTCTGTGGCACCTCTGGTGCCACAACCAACTCCCATTCCCAGAATTCCATAGCATGGAGCTAAACCAGTTAAAGCAGAGCCAAAACGGATTATTCCTCCAGTCTGGATGAGGCATACATTCCCCCTTCCACCAATAGCCATTAAACTATATTATTATTATTACTCACTGTTTTATTTTGTTTTAATTTATTTCATTAATGTGATTTCTCTATGCCACCTTTCTCCCAGAAAAAGGGACCCAGGACGGCTCACAAATAAAACATTCTGACAAATGTATTACAATAAAACAAAAACATCAGCTAAAAACAAGATAAAATTACTAACATTAAAACCACAAAACCCACGCTATACAACAGACGCCCCCTATAAAAAGCCACCCCATGATTACACGTTTGTCTATTTATTAGTTTGATTTACTATATGCTGCCTTTCTTCCAGGACGGGACCCAAGGCGTTTTCCAGCACAACGAATGAAAAAGGTTTGCAAAACGTTTTAAAACCACCACGCTAAAACTTTATAAAACTGATTAGCAACACATTGAAAACATGTTGTAAAAAGTTTTAAAACCAGTTTGAAAGCACCACGTTAAAACATTACAGAACTGATTAGCAACAAGTTAAAAAAATATACAAAAAGTTTTTTTAAGCCAATTTAAAATCATTTAAATTTTTAACTGATTTAAAAATCATACAAAAGTTAAAAACGGATAAAACAGGTGACTTCAGGTCATGTCTGTTTACGGCGACCCTGTCATGGAGATTTCTTGACAAGTTTTTTCAAGGAAGGATTGCCATTGCCATCCTCTGAGGCTGAGAGAGTGTGACTGGCCCAGTGGGTTTCATGGGTGAGCAGAGAATTGAACTCTGGTCTCCAGAGTTATAAAGTGGACCTTTGTTATACGCTGGGGTTTAGTTCCAAGATCCCCTGTGGATAACAAAATCCGTGGATGCTCAAGTCCCATTAAATATAATGGCATAGCAAAATGGCGTCCCTTATAAAAAATGGAAAATCAAGGTTTGATATTTGAAATTATTACATTTTCAAACCGTGGATGCTTGAATCCGTGTATAAAAAATCCCTGTATAAGAAGGGCCAACTGTACTTCTACACTTAAACAACTATGCCACACTGGCAGTCGGATTGCCACAATCCCAGATAAAACATCTGTATTAAGAACATTTTTTGCTTAACCCAGTGGTTCCCAACTTGTGGGTCGGGACCCCTTTGGGGGTCGAATGACCCTTTCACAGGGGTCGCCTAAGACCATCGGAAAACACATATTTGTGTGTAGCAATGAAAATAATTGTATGGTTGGGAGCCGTCACAACATGAGGAACTGTATTAAAGGGTCGTGGCATTAGAAAGGTTGGGAACCACTGGCTTAACCAGTAATAATAATAATAATAATAATAATAATAATAATAATAATAATAAATTCCCCACCTGGAACATTGTGTCCAGTTCTGGGCACCACAATTTAAAGGATGTTGAAAAACTGGAGCGTGTCCAAAGGAGAGGAACTAAAATAGTGAAGAGTCTGGAAACCATGTCCTATGAGGAACAACTTGGGGAGCTGGAGATGTTTAGCCTGGAGAAGGGAAGGTTAAGAGGTGATATGATAGCCCTGTTTAAATATTTGAAGGGATGTCATATTGAGGAGAGAATAAGCTTGTTTTCTGCTGCAGAGACTAGGACCCGGAGCAATGGATGCAAGCTCCAGGAAAAGAGATTCCACCTCAACATTAGGAGGAACCTCCTGACAGTAAGGGCTGTTCGACAGTGGAACAAACTCCCTCGGGGTGTAGTGGTGTCTCCTTCCTTAGAGGTCTTTAAACAGAGGCTGGATGGCCATCTGTCAGGGATGCTTTGATTGAGAGTTCTTGCATGGCAGAATGGCGGACTGGATGGCCCTTGCAGTCTCTTTCAACTCTATGATTCTAATATAACACCAATAATATTTATTTCCTATCCGACTCTCTCAATGGCTCCAGGTGGGGAACTACAGCAAATCATCAATCAAAGCTTACTTTCCGCTTATTCCAATCTTTGTGCAGATTTTGAACCAAAAAATAAAAATAATAATCATGTAAGGGATATGTAAGGTACTACATTTAGGCAGGAAAAAAATGAAATGCACAGATATAGGATGAAGGACACCTGGCTTAACAAGGCTACATGTGAAAGGGACCTAGAAGTCCTAGTAGACCACAATTTGAACATGAGTCAACAGTATGATATGGCAGCTAAAAAGGCCAATGCGATTCAACGCTGCATCAATAGAAGTATAGTGTATATAGAAGGAAATAATAATGCCACTTTATTCTGCTTTGGTCAGGCCTTACCTGGAATACTGTGTCCAGTTCTGGGCACCACAATTCAAAAAGGATGGTGAGAAGTTGAAACATGTCCGAAGGAAAGCAACCAAAATGATGAAGGGTCTGGAAACCATGCCCTATGAGGAGAGACTTAGGGAACTGGGTATGTTTAGTCTGGAGAAGAGAAGGTTAAGCGGTGATATGATAGCCCTCTTTAAGTACTTGAAGGGATGTCATATTGAGGAGGGAGCTAACTTGTTTTCTGCTGCTCCAGAGACTAGGACCCCAGAGCAATGGATGCAAGCTGCAGGAAATGAGATTCCACCTCAACATTAGGAGGAACTTCCTGACAGTAAGGGCTGTTAGACAGTGAAATAGGCTGATTCAAAGTGTGGTGAAGTCTCCTTCTTTGGAGGTTTTTAAACAGGATTGGCCATCTGTTGAGTGTGTGTGTGCTCTGATTGTGAGTTCCTGCAGGGCAGAGGATTGGACTGTTTGGCCCTTGTGGTCTCTTCCAGCTCTATGATACTATTTGAGGATAGGAGAAGGAAACACAGATGCCATATTTCTTAATTATTTTTACTAATTGCAGCCAAAATGCTATGAAAGTATGTAAGCCTTCAAGTTCTACAGCTCTCCAAGGAAGGCTTAGTGATATAAAAAGGAATTTATTTATTTATTTATTTAATACCACTTTTTTTCCCTGCATGGGGCCAAAGGCAGCATTTAGGTTATGGTTTGATGGGTGGATGGTGTGATTAAATTTTTTTTACCGCAGGATTTATTTTATCTCTTCCTCTTCTTCCCATCAGATTCTTACAGAAGGAACCCACTTAATGCCTGACATGTTATACTTCAGGATATTAAGTGCACATAAGTGAGCATGTGGCCACCCTACCAGTGTCCTTGCCTTCTGATGGATTAATGTTTCAAACTTTGTTTCATGCACAAAATTACTAAAAATATTGTATATAAAATTACCTTCAGGCTATGTGTATAAAGTGTATACAAAGCATAAATGAATTTCATGTTTAGACTTGGGTTCCATCTCCAAGATACCTTATTATGAGTCAGTGTAGCATAGTAGGTTGAGCATTGGACTACAACTCTTGAGACCATGGTTTAATTCCTGCTCAGCCATGAAACCCATTGGGTGACCTTGGGAAGTCACACATTCTCAGCCTCAGGGGAAGGCAATGGCAAACCTCCTCTAAACAAATCTTGCAGGAAAACTGCCTCATAGAGTCGCCTTAGGGCCACCATAAGTCAGAAATGACTTGTAGGCACACAACACACACACCATATATGCAAATATTCAAAAATCCCAATTTTCCCCCCCAAAATTCAAAACACTTCTGGTCCCAAACATTTTGGATAAGGAAAACTAAACTTGTACAGAAGTCTGTTTTTAGCTCTTGCCATGAAACTGAGCTGGTGAAGCTGCATTATTATGTGTAACTTGTAACTGTTCCTTTACAAGTTACTATTCCTTTAATGTGAAGTCTCCCTTTTGGGATTGAGTTTAAGTATAGGCTTCATGGCCATGTCATCTTACTTTATTTTTGACTTGTTCTGTTTCTTTTCCCTACTTTTTTGTACTGTCCCAATGAAGGGTTTTGGACAGCTGCAACTCTTGTAAGCCTCAGTAGCATTTAGACTGGTCCTGATAAAGACATAACCCAACAATGAGTTTTATCATAACAAGAGCTCTGCTACTGCATTGTCAAAGTTCCATCTGATCCAACATCTGATTATTCAGATCTTAAAAGTAGAGAATTTCTGTTCTGTAACAAAGTGGCAGCCCGAATCTGATGGAAAAGACAGAGGTTTTCAGGGATGTACCAGAAAAGTTTGTTTATTTGATTTTAAGCTGATTTATTTCTAAGTGCATGTGCTTAGAAATGGGCTCTTAAATCTTCACAGTGGTGTTTGTTGTGTCTTCAAGTAATTTCTTACTTATAGCAACTCTAAGGCAAACCTATCATGGTTTTCTAGGCAGAATTTGTTCAGAGGGGGTTTGCCCTTGCCTTCCTCAGAGGCTGAGAGAGTGTGACTTGCCCAAGGTCATCCAGTAGGTTTCTGTAGCCGAACAGGAATATGAACCCTGATCCTACGATTCAGCTACATTGTAGAAATAATTCCGCACACTGTGACACCCACTGTGTCTTTTTCTAAAATGAAATGGAATGTACGGCAGATGGCATTGCCAGAATTCTGCCATGCATGGAGTGTGCAGCCCCATTGACCTATCCATAATTTGGCAAATGTCTCCAAGCTACTCTCACCATTTTATAAAATAAACGGTATTGGCAGGTATACGCTTTCTGTGCAATTTGAAGTATTTAGTTCTGAGGAGTGGTTTGAATTTTATCATGTCATGCAGCTGGCTCTGCAGGTAAATTAATGGGTTTATTAAAGGTTTTCTAAGAATAATGACTTGTAAATTTGTTCCGGCATCTGTTTGCTTACTTCAGGAGTTGCCAAACTGCAGCATAGATGTTGACAGTTCTTGGCATTCTGGGACTGGATCCTTTTTGATTTCTCATCTTGCAGCAGAATCCCCATTTTGATAGAAAGATTGAAGTTGTTTCTCAGTTTTGAATTGATAAATACAGTAATCTGCCTAATACCTAATTACACACTGGACTCTTAGTAGAAAATTAAAAGTATGGTCCTTTGGTGTCTCTGAGACACACAAACCATATTTTCAGACTACATTATGCTTAACATTAAAAAGCAAATGGAAAATGCATCAAGTCACTCCTGGTGATAATGCAGACGTTCTCCCATAAAAGTTCAGGAAGCTTCTTGATGAGATAAGCAAATATTAGATCTTACCCAATTCTGATGTCTTCATATACTTACAGAGATACATGGAAATGATTCTCTTTCTTCAGGAAAAAGGAAGGGATGGATTCATTTTTAAAAACCAGAATGGTATGCATGAAATATGTACCCCCTGCCACTGTGTGATGCCAATATAGCCAGGTGTCCATAAATGAAAACTTAATTAATTTTCCCTTTGAAGAAGTAGTTGATCAGCATGACATGAAGGCAGGGTAAACCATCTTAACTCAGAATTAAGCCTTTATGATTTATCTGGGACCTATGTCTGAATAGATATGTGGTTGTTTACATTGCATTTACTCAGACCATTGGTCTGTCTCGCTAAGTATTGTCTACACCAGAGATAGGGAACTTGGTTACCCCTCAAAGACGTTGGACTATAACTCCCAGGCAGTGTGGCCTGCTAGCTTTCAAGGCCTCGTACAGGTATTTTTGCCAGGATTACCGTACAGGGTCAAGCCTGGAAACGTCAACATATAATCAGGTGTTCCACCATTGAGATTTGGCCCTTCCTCTGCTGTAACTTAAAATCCTTATAGAATGTAATAACATCTATCCATTGAGAATCCTCTGGAATAGATTCATAGGGGCATGGGGGGGGGGGATTCCTTCAGCTGAGGAAAATGGCCTGAACTGTGATGTTAGATCCCTCCTAAAGAGCAGAACTAGATGCTCCATTAAATAGCAATAGCAAGTACATTTCTATACCGCTTATCAGTGCAAAATGGAAGCTAATTTCCCCCAACAATCTGGGTACTCATTTTAGTGACATCGGAAGGATGCAAGCCTGAGTCGGGTTTGAGCCCCTGGCTGGTATTGAACTTGCAACCTTATGGTTTGTGAGTGAGTTGCTGCAGTACAGGCATTTAACCACTGCATCACCACCAAGATTGCTGTTAAAACCAGCAGTGGTCAGGCGTGTACTTGCACAGTTAAAGCTCTTGTACAAACTGTGCCCATTCCTGGAACATTCAGATTTGGTTATGGTGACACATCCCACGATTACTGCATATACTCATATACTCAAGTGCATCTGAGGAAGTAGACTGAAGTCTGTGAAAGCTGATGCTGCCAATTTCTTTCTTTCAGTTAGTCTCAAAGGTGCTACAAGATCTCTCTATGTACTGATTCTGCAGACTAACATGTGCCCCATATAGATAGGCCAAAATAAAGCTGCTTCAGGTCACTTTGGAGGTATGCTGTTTAAATGATGCATGCATCCTAAGAGTCTGGAAGCCACACCAAAGCCACGATCCAGTCCTAAGGACTGGTGCACAGCTTTGGCACAACTTTATTTTGGCAGTCTGTAATGGGCCAGGGTTATATATTTGTATGCACTCATGTATAAGTCTAGAAATTTTTGTCAAAAAATTGATCCAAAAAAATTGAGTCGACTTATCCATGGATCAATGTAAGAACTATACTTTAACTCTTATTTAAAAAGAAACCATTCTCTGGTGAAAGGCAAGAGTGTAATCTGCCCTGGAAGCACTGACTCCGTGTATTCTCTCATCTATCCAGCCTTTAGTATGAGCACAAACAGTTATGCCTGCTGGAATTTTGTAAATTCGTTGACATTGTTTTCCTTTGCTTCATCCTTTAGATCTTTTGTTATATGCCCTAAGGTTTTACCCTCAACTTATCCATGGGTCATATCAAAATTCATAATTTTGACCTCAAAAACTTGCCCTCAACTTATACACGAGGCCGACTTATAATCAAGTGTATACAATATATTCCATTTGGATGGGAACTTTTCAGCACCAGATTAATTGGGGCTGCACATGAGAAGGCTTTGTTGGCTATTTCCAGGCTGTAGAATTCTCTTCCACAAGATTCTAGGCTGCTCCCTCTCTGTCTTTTCCCACTAAAATTTAAACAGGCACTTGGCAATTATCTGGTTGTGCAAAAAGTTTTCTTTTTAAATATTACATGTGCTGTACTTTTGTTCTTATTAGATACAGTACTTGTATACTGCCTTATAGTCAAATGTTTTAATAGGATAGCTTGTCTTTTAAAAAAAGTTTAACCATCAATTTTTAGCTATACTTTGTTTTAGTCTACGTTGGAATCTGCCTAGGATCCCAGGAGAAAGCAGAGCTATTAATTTATTAATTAATAAACAAATAAAATATTTCAGGAATAAAATTAGAGAAAGAAGTTGATATTTCATCTAGTTCACACTCACTGTTCACATTCTCAAAGTCTTCCTGGTACTGTTCTGATGGACATTCTGATTTATTATTGGATCAGTGATGTCTAACTTCAAAATAAGATATATTGTGTAAAAATGATATTTTGTTTCAAGAAGCTATTAAGAACTCAGTATGTACTTATTTTCAAGGTTCTAATCACTTTTTTTGTAAAATGAGTTATCTGCTGACAAAAATCAAAAAATCCACAGACAATGGGAATTAAAAATATCCTTGTCTTTCTTGTGTATCTGCAGAACTGAACTGGCTGACTAACCCAAGTTTCAGCACAGAAGATGCACTAAGACTGCACCAGCATGCTTTGGATGTAACAGATCCTGACACCAAGAAGTCCTCTGTTCAAAGGTAGTGTATTCCTTGGTATGTTTCATGATAGCCTCTTATAATGTACTCAAAGACAAGCATATGGCCAGTTTCATAGATCACATCCTGTTGTCTGTACAATCTTGCATTTATGGGAATAAGGCCTGCTGAATTCAGTGGACCTTATTTCTCAGTAGATATGCATAGGATTGTGTTTTATGCTTGCTTGGTAATATAGTACTGTATTTGCTAATATTTCTTGAAACTCTCAAGCTAATTTGTCAGGTTGCTTGGACTTGCTTGCAAAGAATCCCCACCATCCTCAGAAGTGCATTTAACTGAACAGCATGACATCAGTGTTATCATAGGGCCAGTGGGCAGATAGTCCAATGGCTTGACTAGGGGGAGACTGTGAGTGTGATAATGGAAATATCTGTATGCTGTGTTTGGGATTTTATGATTCTTGTAATTAGATTGATTGGATTTATTCCCACTGTGTTTATTCTCTGCAAGAGGTCATTTGCAGACTTGCTCACCATGGGCAACCTTGATGGCTCCAGGGGTCATATGTAAACTTTAGTTGTTTTGGGATTGGGGAGCTCAAAGTCCTGAATCCCAAAAGAAGACTATATATTGTACTAGAAAATAATTGTTCCTCCTTAAGCTTCCAAGAACAGCCCATTTCTAGTTTTGACTAAATAGAGGTTGTTGGGTGAGATGGAGTCTAGGGCCTACAAAAACAACCATGGGGACCATAGGCAGTCTAAGGGCTGCTTGATTCTCATCCGTGCCTTAGCATCACAATTATCAATTAAATTGGTCTTTTTCATTTTGATAGTGTCAGAAATCAGCGTAACTCAATTTTTGTTGGGGCAAGCAGAGCTTATTAAAATGTTCTCACATAATTAACTATTTACTTCAGTTTTCCAGCAATGGAGGTGGAAACAGCCTGCTGTGAGTCTATTTTACTTTTTTTTACTTGTTGTGAACCTATTTTGCTTATTCTCCCCTACTAATTCCTTCAAGCCTTCATATTTGATTTGCATTGGCATTTTAAATTGTGAGATGCTTTGAGCCCCCACATGGCCATTAGGGACAATGGGACTTGAGGTCCCACTGTTTTGGGTATCTGTGGGTTGGCGGGATACAGAATGGATCCCCACTGTATTATCGTATTACCCTGTGTATAGGTCTACCCAGGATTTTTGAGTCTATTTTGGGAGATAAATTTCTCGACCTATAGTTGAATATATGCGGTAATATAATATGTGTCTTACAAAGGAAGCCTCTTCAGATTCAAAGGCAACCTAACAGCATGAAAATGTGTAAGATGAAGGCCTTGCTAGGGTATTTCTACCTATGTCGCTGGAAATGAACATTTCACAGGTAAGAACCAGTGTTTCTATGTTTTTAGTTTATTTATGTTATTTATCCTTCTTTTGAAAGCCATTTTCTAGCTTTCTTCATGCCAGCTTTTTCTGCTTTCTTGTAGCTTTAAGAATTGAATTGCAAATATTTTTGGATTACATATATCATTTTTATTCTTTGCTTTTGTCTATTTTTAAGCAGCACAGCATCCCAAATAGAGCCACCAGGCGAGACTGAAGCTTGTGAAAGTTTTGAAAAATCAGCTAAGAAAAGAAAGAAAAAGAAAAAACGAGAACATAAAAAAGTGAAAAAGAGAAAAAGAAGCAGGGATCACAGTACCAGTGATTCAGAATTGGACAGTGAGGATGTGAGAAATGACAGAAATAATGAAAAAGGAGGAGCAGAATTGAAGTACGTAAGTACACTTATTTCCTGAACTTATTTTGGTCCTGCTCATCTTTTCATCTCAAGCTGATCACCAAAATAGGTTAGACATCAGAATAAGACTGTGACATTTTACATGAAGTAAACTTATTGGACACAACTTGACTTATTTCTGAGTAAACATGTATCTGTGCTTTCAGCCAGTGAGGAGCATTGTTGTGAATTAGAGATCCACAACGACCTGCAGAAATAATCCAGTGTGAGACCTCTTTAACTACCCTAGCTCAGTGCTAAAGAATCCTGGGAACTGTAGTTTGTGAGACATTTAGCCTTCTCTGTCAGAAAGCTATAGTGCCACAATAAACTACAATTCCCAGGATTCCCTAGCACTGGGCCAGGGCAGTTAAAGTGGTCTGAAAATGGATTATTTCTGCAGTGTGTTTTGGACCACTGTCTTCCTTTCCTTCTTTCATGTTTTTACCCAAGAAGCCTGAAGGGAGGAAAAGGATGCAGCAACACATTTTGTCACTTGTCTCTGTTCATGGTGTCCCTGAGACCAAAAGAGAAGAAAAAAGAGCAGTAAGATGATGAGGTTGCATGGAAGGGGCACAAGCAAGGATGGTCATGGGGCAATGAAAATGGCAAGAGGAATATGCAAGATATATCTGATTCATACAGGCACACTGATATAGTTCTATGTCTCAGGAACTTGGCCTTTTATTTAACCAAGTAAAGGCCAAGTTCCTAAGACAGAGAACCATATCAGTATGTCCTTATGCATCAGACACATGTCACATACACCTTTTGCCACTTTCATGTGTTTTATTCCAACTTGGGTTGTTGGCAAAAGAAAAGCAGGCTTAGCTGGTTATTTTATTTTGCTCCTCTGTTGTATGCTTTATGTAGACTTGGAAGTAGTGAGGTGGGGGAGAGAGAAAAAAATATATATGAATACATCACAAATTACTTTTGTGGTTGGAGGTGATGTGTTGTCTTCCATACTCAACTCAAAACGTGTGTCCATTTCATCCATTGTGGCAGGAAAAACACATTTATAATCATTGCCCATTTTTATAAAACAACTTGTGTGCCACAAGCCAGTAATATTATCTAGTTCAAATAAAATTATTGGTGTACTGCTTTATTAATGTTTAGTGCTTCAAATCTGTAACTGTCAGTTTCTAACTGTAAAACTTGGTTAGCAAGTGGCAGTAGATTGTTGGTTTGTTATAATTTGACTAATAAGAGTAAATCCTTGGTTCTCATTGACCATTGTACATTACCATGACTTTTATCTGCTATGTAGGGTTCATTTATTTATTTATTTATTTATCCCGCTCTTTTCCCAGGACTGGGACTCAGAGCAGCTTCACAGCAATTAAAAAACAAACAAACAAACAAACAAACAAACAAAAAGTACAATTAAAACATTTTAAAAAATAAATAGATAAATGACATGCATTAAACAGAATGATTAAACTAGTCCAACATTCCTGCCTGTTCTTATAGTGATTCCTTAAATGCCTGTTTGAACAGGTAGGTCTTCACCTGCCGTCGGAAAGCCATCAAGGAGGGAGCCGTTCTCATCTCCCTGGGCAGGGAGTTCCAGAGTCTAGGGGCAGCCACTGAGAAGGCCCTCTCTCGTGTCCCCACCAAACATGTTTGTGAAGGTGTTGGGATGGAGAGAAGGGCTTCTCCAGAGGATCTCATAGTCCGAGCAGGTTCATACCAGGAGAAACGGTCTGCCAAGTAATGTGGACCTGAGCCATATAGGGCTTTGTAGGATATAACCAGTACCTTGAATTGTGCCCGGGAACGAACTGGCAGCCAATGAAGCTGTTTCAACAGGGGAGTTGTATGGGCTCTGTAATCGGCACCTGTTAACAGCCTGGCAGCAGCTCTTTGAACCAGTTGAATTTTCCGAACACTTTTCAAAGGCAGTCCTATGTAGAGCCCATTACAGTAGTCCAAACGGGATGTAACCAAGGCATGTACCATCGTGGCCAGATCTGGCTTCTCAAGGAACGGGCACAGTTAGCGCACAAGTTTTAAATGTGCGAAAGCACTCCTGGTCACAGCAGAGACCTGGGCCTCCAAGTTTAAAGCTGAGTCCAAGATTACTCTATTTAATATATATTATATAGATTTAATCTCTATAGTTTGTTGTTGTTTGCTGCCAAGTCCACTTAAACATATCAGAACCATAGGAATGAGAGCCTTCCAATAGGCCTGGACATCAACTGCTCTGCTCAGGTCTTTCAAACTCAGAGTTTCTTTGATTGACTCATTGCACCTGTAGTGCTGTCTCCACAGTAGGATATTTTTATATGAAATGAGACAATATTTACACTTTGCATTAATGGGCAATTTTTCCCCTTCTCACAAGCATTAGGAGTAATGGAATAAGAAACATAAATTCTGCTTAGGAATAGTAGCTGAGGACAGCTGAGACAAAGTTTTATCCCAACATTGTTGTTGTTTTTAAATAGATTGGGGCACCTTGATGTTATTGAACTGCATCATTCCTAGTCAGTGTAAAGTCGAAGGCTTTCATGGCCGGCATCAATAGTTTTTTGTGGATTTTTCAGGCTATGTGGCCATGTTCTAGCAGAGTTTCTTTCTTACGTTTCGCCAGCATCTGAGGATGCCAGCCACAGATGCCGGCGAAACGTCAGAAAGAAACTCTGCTAGAACATGGCCACATAGCTCAAAAAACCCGCAAAAAATCTAGTCAGTGTAGCTAATAATGAAGAGTGAGGGGAGTTACAGTCCAGCAATATCTATAATGGGTTGGTGGCAGTGGATAGTCTGAGGGCTATGTGTTTCTGTATGCCTGCCTTTAAGTCCCCTACTGACTTATGGCAGCCCTAAAAACTTCATGCAGATTTTACAGTCAAGGAATACTTAGAGATGGTTTGCCAGTGCCTTCCTCTGAATTACAGCCTACAGCATCTGGTATTCCTTGGTGATCTCCCACCCAAGTACTAATCAGGTCTGACCCTCCTTAGCTTCCAAGATCAGATGGATTTAGTGCCTTTAGGATCCAGTTTTCCACTACAGTATTCCATTTTGTGGCCAATAACAGATGAGGAGAGGGACCTTGGGAGCCTTGGAAGACTGCCTGTTGACCTTAGGCTACACAGTTCCACCCTAATTTGGAGAAGCACATGTTTGCTGCTTATTAAAAATTACCTGACATTCCTTGCTGCTAATTTATTTGACAAGCCAGAAATAAACAAGTGTGTATTAGCTGGTCTCCTGGCTATCTTGGCAAATGTTTTACCAAACTGTTGGGAATAAACAGTTGAGTCAGGTCAGGGGGGAGGATGCCTTCAAAATATAACATAATAATAATTTGTCTCAACCTTTTAATTTATAAATTAAGGTGTGAATTTATAATTTCAGTTGCTGTCACGACTTTGATTATTCATTAAGATTCTGTGCCCTCATTTCTCCCCCACAACCCACTCTCTGCATAGTTGGAAATAAGTTCCAACAAAATCATTGTGGTTGTCATCCAAAAAGATTTGGCTTTCTGACAGCTATTCTACATGCTTGCTAAAACCAATCTCTATATACTGTAGATGTTATGCCTTACTTAATTTTTTATTTCTTTAAAATAAGATGTGAAGCTCTTTGGGAATGTTACATTGGCATGTCTCCTGAGTCCTGGGGTACCTTTCCATGACCAATTTACTAATGAATTACCAGCAAAAGATTGTTGCAGTATACATTTTCATCATGAGGCTAGATGTCTCTTTAAAAAAACAAAAACCCTTGAAATTTCCCTCCTTTCATTTTGTCGTCCTTTTTTTCTGCTGTAGATTTACTCTGCTCTTAAGGATGCTTGACCATCCCTTACTTATAATTTTGGCTCTGTAAACTTCATGCACACTGATGACTTTGTATAAACAATAAGTCATAATTATAGCACAGAGGGCCTTAAAATAGTAACCCACAACAGTATAAGGAGCTATTGACATAATAACCAAGGAAAAGTAAGCACAGTATATCACTGCAATGCCAACTGATTCCAAAAGAAGAAAAGTCAGATGGCAGGTCTGACTCAAAGATGCATCCTCTGTAGGGGATCAGGATTAAGTACAAGCCTATTCTGTCAGAAGATATGGTCTTCTGCTGACAAAATCCTCT
The DNA here is from genome assembly GCF_019175285.1 of Sceloporus undulatus. Lineage (NCBI taxonomy): Eukaryota > Metazoa > Chordata > Lepidosauria > Squamata > Phrynosomatidae > Sceloporus > Sceloporus undulatus. The sequence goes on along the minus strand of NC_056522.1, from coordinate 351,302,774 downwards.
TTTTCTCAATTGATTTCAAAGCAATGATGCCAGCAGAACTACTCAGTTGACTAAGGCATGGTACAGAGGCCAAAAAGAGGTGCCTCCCTGGCGCCTCTCTTTGCTCCGCAGGAGCGCCGCAGCAACCAAATCGTGGTGCTGCTATGACACCGCAAAGCACCAGAGACGGCACTGTGACATTGCAGCTGTGCCGTGCCATTTGGACGTGGCGCAGCTGTGACGTCATCATTGCGCCCGCTGACTGTACGGTGCTGCGTAGCTGCGGCATACTAGGGTTGTGGGTGTGTGCAGGCCCCCCCAAGCGACCCTAGCACGTCATGGTGCAGCGCAAAGGGCCCGTCTGTACCGGGCCTAAGATCTGCTGGCAGAAGAACCCACAAAAAAAGGACAGAGAGGTGGTGGCGAGACGAGTTATACCAAACTTTTCAGCCCAAGGACACCGCCACAATACCTGTCCAAACTTAGGCCAGAGTGTGGGTAACATCCCTAGGTTGGGTCAGCTTGAACTGAGTGGTTCCTTCTGAGTGCAGGCATACCGAATTGTACTTCGTGTTTTATTGCTAGGCATAAGCTAAAGATTATCCATAATTCCTAAAGCTAGCTTTGGAAGTGTAAATGAGACTGGGGCAGGTCTTGTGCAGCACCCCAATGTAGTTAAATTTTGCATAGGTTACAGAAACCTATGCAAAGAAAAAATAGTCTTTAATTTTTAACAAATATTGGACTTAGTTTCCTATTTTCCCTATTTCTTATATTTTTCTCCCTTTTCCTTTGGCAGACTGGGAGACGAATCTTCAAGTGTGAACTGTAATTCTATTTGGCTGGATGATGTTCAGGGCTTGAGAACAGAATTATTCAGAACAGATAAGAAACCAGATCCTGCAAACTGGCAATATAAGTCACTGTATCGAGGGAATATTGCAAGGTAATGTAACATACAGATATAAAATTTGATTGCAATAAGTATTTTGATGAAGTTGCTGACAGGTGATTGAATCTGTGGCAGGTGCATGCTTTCTTTGGGCATAATTTCTTTGTAGCTGGCTGTGCCCAGTTCCTATAGTACCCAGTCTTCTTCCTCTTTCTTTACTTACCATTAACTGGATGCAGGCATACATCCACTTATATGTTCAATCCATCCACATTTTTCATATGTATATCCAGGCATCTGCTGCCTGGAATGGATGGACTCCTAAGACTATTTCAGCTTCCAGCAGGACAAACTGTGCTGTGCTCTTGGACATCTCAGTGGCCTTCGATACCATAGACCATGGTATCCTTCTGGAATGCCTGAGAGAGTTGGGAATCGCTGGCTCTGCTTTGCAGTAGCTACGTTCCTACTTCTCGGGCAGATTCCAGATGGTGATGTTGGGGGACAATTGCTCCTCTAGGAGAGAGATGACATCTGGTGTCCCTCAGGGCGCCATTCTGTCCCCCATGCTGTTTAACATTTACATGAAGCCGCTGGGTGAGATCATCCAGAGACATGGGGCGGGGTGTTATCAGTACGCTGATGACACCCAAATTCATTTCTCTATGTCTCGGATTGTTTCAGTGACCAAGGAGGGCATCTCCCCCCTGAATGACTGCCTGAAGTCAGTAATGGATTGGATGAGGGAAAATAGACTTAAGCTGAATCCAAATAAAACGGAGGTACTCGTGATAGGTAACCCCAATCCGGGTATGGAGATAGGTTCACCAGTTCTAGATGGGTTTACACTTCCCCTGAAAGACTGCGTCCGCAGCTTAGGGGTGCTCCTGGATTCATCGCTTCAACTGTCTTCTCAGATTGATGCGACAGCCAGGAGTGCCTGCTATCACCTTTGGCTGATATGCCAGTTGCGACCCAACTGGAGCAGCGGGACCTAGAAACGGTTGTACATGCTCTAGTAACCTCTCGCCTTGATTTCTGCAATGCGCTCTACATGGGGCAACCTTTGTGCCATGTCCGGAAGCTCCAACTGACACAAAACATGGCAGCCAGACTGGTTTCTGGAAAATTCAAGTTCGACCATATTACACCTATTTTAAAATCACTACGTTGGCTGCCTATTAGCTTCCGGGCACAGTACAAGGTGTTGGTTATCACCTATAAAGTCCTAAATGGCCTGGGTCCAGTCTACTTGAAGGAACGCCTCCTCCCATACAATCCTTCCCGTACAGTCCGATCCTCTGGGGAAAACCTTTTACAATGTAGAAAGACCAGACTGGCAGTGACCTCCCAGAGATCCTTCTCTGTCACCGCTCCAAAAGCTTGGAATGACCTGCCGGAAGAGATTCGCCAATTATCCTCACTCGAGGCTTTTAAAAAGGCGTCAAAAACCTTTCTCTTCCGGCAGGCCTTCCCCAATTGATAATGTGCAGAACCAATTGAATCCCCCTTTTATTGTTTTTCTTATGTGTGATTTGTTTTTAACTTTGATGTATTGTTTGTACTTTTTAAACTTTTTTTTTTTAACTGTTTAATTTTATAGTTGGGAGGGAGGGTTGGGTCGGGGTTTTGTGGGGCTTGTTGTTTTTATTGTTGTATATTGTATTTACTTTGTTGTTACCTGCCTCGATCCTCAATCGGAAGAGGCGGGATATAAATAAATATTTATTATTATTATTATTATTATTTATTAAGACCTGTCTGAAATAATACTCTCTTGCCATTGCATATCCTTACTACTGTGAAATAAAGTTGCTTTGTGATTTAGCAGTTAAAAAGGGAGATACAGATATTCACCATTCTGTACAAGCAGAAGCTTCCTTCTGCTTGTTAATTTATTTGTAGAGGAAAATATAGAATGTTATGTTTGTTTTGTAATTGCTCACAAAATAGAAAAATAAACTGCTGATTGTTTGAGATTTTTAAAGTGGGTTTGACCATTAACGAAAAGGTGTCATTGGCCTATGTGGCCAATTTTCTTTATGTAGTGTCATCCCTTGAGAATGCCATAATTTATCCTGTGTGAGCTTCAGTGATGCTTTGAATCCAGCTGACATGTGGAAAGGCATTTGCTCCCAAATGTCATAATTGCACCCAGTGAGCAGTATTTACTATTCACCAGCTGCGGCCCATTTTGAGCCCTGAAGTTCCTACAGTTGCAAAGCCAACAGTCTGCACCTGATGATTCTAATGATGCAGAGTTCATTGAGTTCAGAGAGCTTTATTTTAGCCTCTTCCCTATTCCAAGTATTCATCATTAAGTCACATACCATTCATAATTGTAAATGAAATAACACATTTGCTCTGTTGTTTGGAGGCTTGCTCTGTACTTGCAGAACATTGTGGTTTGGAAGTTTGCTCTGTACATGCAGCTTTGTGGTTGCATCTGACCCATTTATGCCCTGCTCTTGAGATCAGTCCCACTTGCATTCTTGCTGTATAGTAACTGGGATTATGCCTAATACAGCAAGTAAGGGAACTGAATTTATGACAGAACCAGGGGGGGATTGTGTGGATGAGATGTTCAGAACTTCCTAGCACTTCTGGAAGATATATTGCAACCTAATGAACAGAGTAGATTTCAACACCAGTTCTTCCATTAGGCAGAGTGAGGGGGCCACCTTGGGTAGAAGATTTTGGTTAGTTATTAATAATGTTGTTGTATCTTGAGCTGTTAAAGATTGGGAGAGGTGTTTGTGCCTCATCTACCAAAATAATTTGGCTGGCTTTGGACGCTGGACACTTGGCTTGAAAAAAATTTGTTGCTCTGCCTCAGCAGCAAAAATCTTGGGCTAGATCTGGGAGATGTGCAGCTTGCAACTTGGCAGTACTGCTTCGCTAGCAAGATAGATCAACCTAAATCAGGGAGAGTGTGGCCAATAGCCTTTATGTGGTTCCCAAACCATACTTCTGTGGTCCTTGGCTGCTTCATGTGTCCCTCAGAAACTTTAAAAAAATATTTTAGCACAGTCTTCAGGCAGCCTTCTGCCACAAAACGATGTAAAACCATCTGCAAATTTTCTAGTTTGCCTTTCTCCCCAGAACCTTCCAGACCCCTGAAAGAGTGCTTTTTCAGTGATAATTCAGCCAAAAAGAAGCAGAAATGCCACTGCCGTCTTCTTGTTTTCTTTCTATCTCTCACATAGTTGCCCACCTTGGCCTGCAGATAGTTACAGTGCTCACTTAGACTGTTTTTCTAAAAACTGGTTGAGGATCACTGGAATACAATCTTCTTTGCTTTATTGCATACCAAATATAAATTTAAAACCACAAAGAAATAGTTGATGCTTCAGATGTTGTCTTTTGCATTCAGGTTCTGGACACATATTTTAATCAGGAAGGTTGGTTAAAGCAATGCTATTCAAATTGGTTGTCCCTGGACTGGTGCTGATCCCTGATATTTTCCAGGAAAGAAAGAAACAATAGTAACCACAAGACACCTTTACTGCTGGTCCCTTCCCATTAGAACAGGGGTAGGCAACCTTTTTGACCCGGGGGCCAGGTTGCTGTCTCTCAGACAACTCGGGGGGCCGAAGCAATAATAATAATAATAATAATAATAATAATAATAATAATAATAATAATAATATTTTTAAAAAAATAATTAAATAAATAAACCGGGACAAATGTAGGACAAAAATTAAAATGGAGGACACCTTTTTAATAAACAAAGTGGAGGACACACAAAAAAAATCTGCTGATTTTTTAAAAAATGTTAATATAAATGCATGTTTCTGAGGCTTCTATAGACAATTGCCCCCCTTGCTCCCCCTTGCCCGCTGCTTGCCCCCGCTTGCTCCTCCTTGCCCCCCTTGCCCGCCGCTTGCCCCGTGTGCTTGCGCAGGAGGCCAAAGGCCCCGGCGGCAATCTGCAGCAGGGCCGGGCTGGGGGCGGTCCCTAGGCCTTGGTGGGCCGCATGCGGTCCGCGGGCCGAAGGTTGCTGACCCCTGCATTAGAAAATAAATACTTGCATGAGAACCACTGGGTTAAAGGATGAAGTGCTGACAAAAATTAATACTCTGTCTCAGTTCTAGCTTCTGAGACTTTGGCTGCAGAAATAATCTGGTTTGACACCACTTTCATTGCCACGACTCAGTGCTATGGAATTCTGGGAACTGTAGTTTGTTGTCACACCAGATTACGATTTTGTGTACTTGGGAGGAAGTAACATTAAGCTTGGTGAGATGTGCTTTGGGAATTCATTTGCTGGAATCATGCTGCATGTCTGATGGTGGAGAATATAGATTATTATAAATCATTCATGGAGAAATACTAAGAGGTATCACTTAGTTCTTAAGCCTGTGATGATACTGTGATCTAGTAGTTTGCCTGAAAAAATATGTCTGTCTTTCTTTTCCCACTATCTTGGAAAGACTGTTTTAACTATTGCTTTTAAAGGTACAAGAGGAGAAGCAACTTCTGTCTTGGCATTGATCTGAAGAGACAATATATAATTTGGGAGAGCTCAGCGGGAGAGAAAAAGCCCTCTCATAAGCGGTCAGAGCGTTACTTCACAAAAGGTGGCCGGAAGCTCCTGAACATGGATGGCATTCCTATCACTGGTAAAAATCAGGATTCTCCACCTGGCTCAACTACTTGGATACCCATTTTGCATACGGACACAGATGATACTCCCACTACAAGCTATGTAAATCCTCTTGGGATTTATGATCCACTGACCACATTATGGCTACAAGGAAAAGGTCCACCTGAGCATGACTCACTGAAGCATCAGGAAACTCAAGAAAGGTCTGAGAGTGGCACTTCTCATCTAATGACAAAAATGGAAGAATATAACAGGAAGGTTAGAGAAAATCCTAGGGATGTCAAAGCATGGATGGATTTTGTTTCTTTTCAGGTATGTGTAGGCTTGCAGTTGATTATTTGGAGGTTTGGAGGGCTCTGGGACATGGGAAGACAAACCACCACATTTGCAGACAATTTTGTTTGGGCTTGAGGTAGAAAGGTGCTCCAAAATGGTGGTCTGAGTAACATCAGTAATCTTGTCATTCAGTATTTATTTATTTATTTATTTATTTATTTATTTATTTTACTTATTCAAGGCATTTATTTATTAGAGGGGCTGTGTAGTATAGTGGCTTGAACATTGGACTACTATTCTGGAGACCAAGGTTTGAATCCTCATTGCCATGGAAAACGACTCGGTGAGCTTGGGCAGTTCCCACTGCCCTCTCTCAGCCTCAGAGGACAGTAAAGGCATCCTCTCTCCTGAACAAATCTTGTCAAGAAAATCCTGTGATAGATTTTTTTTAGGGTAACTATAAGTTAGATTTAGGACCATGCATCATTTAAAAAGCATACCTCCAAGGTGACCCGAAGCAGCTTTATTTTGGCCTGTCTATACGGGCCCATTGGAAGATAATTAGAAATTAACTGAGGAGTCAACAGATAGTGACACGCCTAACCAATTGATTGATAACAGAGCATTCTATGAGAGATATATGTCTAATAGCAGCCTTTTCTGTAGTCCACTGAGATTATACATTTAGTTCTCCTTAAATTCCTAACTAAAAGACCAGCTTTGAATTTTGTCCTCATAGAAATATCCATAAATGGTTTGACAGTGAAATATAGCTAGCAATGATTCTAAATAATAATGCACCTATTCTCTAGATTAGAGACAAGTAATTGTTTGCCCCAAGGCTGAATCTATTGCATCTATAAGGAAGATGCAATTTGATCTTCCTGGATTAAGGGCTCCTTAACTCTTTCTTCTACATTGTGAATTACACATGATTTAAGAACTAAATACTCCAGGGATGGACTTCTGCTGTATCAACCTGTGTATGATTTAAGCTTTGTCACTAAAGCCCTTCTTAGAAATTAAGTAAGTGGCAGCAAGAAAACGGGCTGTTTTATTGGTGGCAACTTAAGTATGGAATTTGCTTTCCAGGGAAGTTCATCTGACTTTACACTCAAGTCTTTTAGGCTTTAGGTTGAGACACTTCCATTCTTTCCGATTTTTAAATGAAAGAGATTTTTTTAGGGCCGAGGTGAAAAGAATTTTGTATTTTTAACATTGTCATGAGTCCTGCTCAGTTTGAAAAATAATTTTGTTTTAATTGTAAGGCTTTGGGGTAGAATTTTAAGTATATAATTGGTTTTATAAAGATAATTGCATGTATCACAGAAAAGTGATCATACACTTATGCAAAAAATACTGTAATACAATTTACACTCTGTGGAAAGGATTATTTGTCCTTGCTTTTGGCAATTTCAAATTTATTCATTTCCAAATATGACCTCTTCTAAAAGTTAGTGAATGAACCCAACTGTGAATATTTTAGAAGACCGTAAACTCCAGGACATCTCTAAAAAATTGATTACTCTTTTTAATGATCTTTTCCTTTTCCTCTTTTAAAGGATGAACTCATGAATGCTCCTAGCTGTTTTACAATGAGTGAAGGTGAATGGCAAATGAAAAAAAAGTCACTCAAGCTAGTCTTAGAGAAGAAGCTTGCAATTTTGGAGAGAGCCGTTGAAAACAATCCAAACAGTGTTGACCTGAAACTGGCCAAGTTGAAGCTTTGCATGGAGTTTTGGGAGCCATCAGCTGTGATGAAAGAATGGCAGAAGTTAGTTTTTTTGCACCCAAATGACCCAGTGCTGTGGCAGAAATATCTCTTATTCTGCCAGAGTCAGTTCAGCACTTTCGTTGTTTCAAAGGTTCATAGTCTGTATGGAAAATGCTTGAGCACTTTATCAGCAGTGCAAGATGGCAGTATGGTGTCACACCCAGCACTTCCAGGCACAGAGGAAGCCATGCTAGGTAAGAGCACAGTCTTTTTGTTTGCATCTCTGTCTTTTTGAGTGCCTTTTTTTTTAAATTTCATCATTAATGCACAAAGAAATGTATTTATGGAATCATTACAGTTGTATCCCAACATAATTGAATTCAGGGAAGCATACATGATTATTTTTTCTCCTTCATCCTCAGAATAACTGTTTGAAGTAGGTTTGGCTGAAGTGTCCCAAGGTCACCCAGTCAGTTTCCAAGGTCATCCAGTGAATGGAAGCCCTGAACCTCTCATCTCAGTTCTGCACTCGTAACCACGAGGACACACTGGAAGTTTCTGTTTCTGTTTACCGTATATACTCAACTATAAGTCGACCTCATGTATAAATCAAGGGCAGGTTTTGGGGCCAAAATTATGGATTTTGATATGACCCATGGATAAGTCGAGGGTAAAACTTAGCAGCATCTAACAAAGGAAGTAAAGGATGAAGCAAAGGGAAACAATGCTAAAGATCTTTAAAAATATTTGACAGGTGTAACTGTTTGTGTTCACCCTAAAGGCTGGAGGATGAGATAGTAGAGGGGATTGATGCTTCTTTTAGGTGCTCTGAGAAGAGATTAAACTCTCACTTTTCACCAGGGCATGGTTCCTTTTTTGATAAGACTTAAAGTATAGTACTTACCTTGCCCCGTGGATAAGTCGGTCCAGGTTTTTTCAGTCAGTTTTTTTGACTAAAATTTCTAGACTTATACATGAGTATATACAGTAATTGGGAATCTCTGGTATGGCCAAAAGAAAATGCTACATACAGCATATAGTTAATTTATTAACTTTGCTGACAAAAGATATAGTCTTGGTCACTCCACTTAGATGGTGGGGCGTAGAAAAATATATATAGAAAAAATTCTTATCTGAGGCTGTTCATATTTGTTTAATTTATTTATATGAAATCTGTATGTTCAGAGGCATTATATCAGTGGGTTCCAGTTGCTACGAAGCAACAATGGGAAAAGGTTGTTTTCTGAAGCCATGGTTGGAGTCTTGCAAAGGAATCTGGATGACCACAGTGAGAAAGTGGGTACAAGACTTGCTAGATTTGTCTGGATTTGTCTTCTTTCAAAATCATCCAAGGATGACATTTTCTTTCACTATCTTCCACTTTTCTTATGATTTTCATACTGGTGGCCAGAGTTTAAAATCTATATTATTTTTTTACATGCTTGGGGCTAGCTGGTTAAGACAGGCTTATCAGCTCTCTCCCCTTTTCTCTCTGTTGTGCTGTTCACATATGCTCAGTAATGGATTCTGGAGGTAGTTGCTGTTTACCTTGCAGGCACACACAGCCACATGAGATCAGCTAAGGTAAATCTCATTCACTCCCAACTTCAGCTTTGTTGCAGACACATAGGCCTGTTACAGACTGCCAAAATAAAGCTGCTTCAGGTTTCTTTGGAGGTATGCTATTTAAATGATGCATGGGTCCTAAGAGTCCGGAGGTCGCTCCAAAGCCACACTCCATTCCTAAGCACTGGAGGGCAGCTTTGGTGCAGCTTCCGGATTCTTTGGATGCATGCATCATTTAAACAGCATAGCTCCAAAGAGACCCGAAGCAGCTTTATTTTGGCAGTCTGTAACAGGCCATAGTTGCAACCTGATACTCCAGTCCTCCTTTACTATCCTTCTAAAGTAGATTCTCTAAGAAAGGTCCACCTAGCTAGAGGATGCAGAAGAAAAAGGCAGGGTGGATATGGGTAGGCATAAAAAGACCTTGTAAAAAGCAACTTCTTTATTGGAGGCTTTGCTGAGATATGCCTATATTTTTATATGAAGAGTAAAAGCAAACTCTTGTTGCAGAAGTGTGCTATGAGTAGGGTCTCATTTGTTCCTCAGGAGGATCAAGCCAGCTTGCCATCGCAGGTCCATCCTCCACTGTTCCTGTTCTCTTTCCCTATGCTCTCCCCCTTTGCCCAACTTACCCAGTGCACCAGTATTACTTTGTGTCCCCATACTGTTGACATTACTTTTTATTAGCAGATGCTGTCACGTGTTTCTTTGTATAATTTGTTGCTCTGTCCTTGATCTCTTCCTATCAGTCTCTGCCAAGATCTGGTGATGATAATTATGTCACGTTCTCTGCACTGAGAGTGATCAGATTCTTGTGTCACGCCCAGTGAAGAGGGTCAGAATGGTGTGCCCCCTCACAGAAGAGACTGCCATGTCCTTCCTACGCTGAGCCTGCTTTCTTCCACTGTGGGAGGCATGCCAAAGTTGAGTCATAGTAGAACTGGGGCTGTTAGATATATGACATAATAATATATTCCCCTCTGCGTTATGAACACAGTAACGTATAAGTGTGAGACGTCAAGGAAATCATTGCTTGGTGTCTGTTGTTATCATATGCTCAGTCTCTTCCCTAAAAGAGGAACCCTGCCCAAGGGGGAAAATGTCCCCTCCTTTGTGTCTTCAAAATTTCTGGAAATTTTATATCTCTGCTTTTATAGTTGCTCAGCTTGAGGGCTGATTGGAAAAGATCTATAAAATAGAAATACTAATAAGGAAAAACAACCATGTTCTGTACCATGCTTATATGACCCACAAGTTCTGTAGATCTAGCAAACTGCCTGCAAACTCCTTTGATCTCAAGCTTGTCACTGGAATAATGTATTTACTGAAAGAGTATTCACAAATCTGGTTCATCATGATATCTCCATGCTTTTTTCTTTACTGTAAAGAACTGAGTCTTGAATAAGTACCAGGTTTCTTTCTTTACCATCTGTGGCCTTCAAAACCAGGCATCCTATCCATAGTCCAAAAGGTCTGTCAGCATATCTCCTCTGTGCTAAATTCTCAAAATCATCTTCCCTTATTTCAGGGTAGGAACTTGTTGGGCAGGTTGGAGGAGCATTTTTCTTCCCCTGGGACTCTCTGGGAGCTGCATAGACTTCCAAAAATCTCTACCCCCAAAGCCCCATGAGTGGCTACAAATCCACTTCTAGTTATTGAAAAAGAGTGTGTGTGATTTTTAAAGCACTTTTTGCGATCACTGCAGTGAATTAGTTTTGACATGGGTATAAAAATAAATACCCATGTTGTAAATCTCACTATTGGTTGGAGGATTTCCTGAATGCTTCTTTTTAACAATACCTTTAAATTGGACTAGACTTCACCTGAGAGTGTCCTATTTACTTATTAAGAAAATAACACAATTGTTGGTCATTTATACCTACCGTATATACTTTACTACACGTCAAGAAATTCATGCCCCAAAATTGACCCTAAAATCCTGGGCTGACTTGTATATGGGTCACAATAGTAATACAGCTGAGAAAGATCCTAAAAGAAACACCACCTGATAGTCCACTCTTTTTGTCTTGGCAGTGATTTCTGAAAGAGCTGCCAGGCAGAGGTGTGTGCGCGAATGTGAGGCAATTCACTTCTTATTCTGATGGAAAATCCTTATGTCCTGTCCTTCCTTCTCCCTATGGATTGTCCCTGCACACCAAGCCCCACATTTCCCCCCAGTTTCTTCCTTCTCAGTTCAATGTTAAAACCACCTCTTCCCCTAAGTTTTAACCTTGACTTATCCACGGGTCATATCGAAATCCATGATTTTGCCCTAAAATCTTCCCTCGAGTTTAACACAAGGTCGACTTGTACATCAAATTTCTAGTCTTATGAAGAAACTGTGGCGTAAACCAGAGTTCAGATAAGAATCCTTGATCAGTGCTAGAAGTTGTCTGTGAGCTATGATATGCTGAAGGCTTCTACCCCATAGTGCCCAATTCTTTCACTGTTTGTTGCTGTGATATTCTTTCAAAGCAGGAAATTATAGAAGCTAGATTACTCTGAAGGTCATTGCAGTCCAGTCCCCTTCACTGAACCAGGACATTCAATATATTCTAATATTCCTAACAGATTATTTTATGGAATGCACAATGCCATAGCTCCAGATAAGTGGCAGAGCACATGCTTTGCATGCAGAAGATTCCTGGTTTTCTTTTTCACGATGCACAGTGGGTCCTTGATATCCACTGGGGTTTCATTACAAGACTCCCCCCCCCTCCCCATGGGCACCAAAATCCGTGAATGCTCAAGTCTCATTATATACAGTGGCGTAGTAGAGTATATATACAGTCAGCCCTTCTTATACACTGATTTTTTATACACGGATTCAAGCATCCACGGTTTGAAAATGTTCAAAAAAAGTATAAATGTCAAGTATCAAACCTTGATTTTCCATTTTTTATAAGAAGCACAATTTTGCTATGCCATTATATTTAATGGGACTTGAGCATCCATACATTTTGTTATCCATGGGGGATCTTGGAACCAAACCCCAGCATATAACAAGGGTCCACTGTACTCTACTATACTTAAACAAAATGGCAAAATCAAGGTTTGGTTTTTGGAATTTAAAAAAAGACACATTTTCAAGTCATATGGATGCTTGATTATGTGGATAAAGAATCCATGGATATGGAGAGCTGACTGTATAAGGTATTGATGACTGCCAGCTTAAGTAGTTTTGAAAAAGAAGATTAAATGATACTGTCATTAATTTGATTTATTGATAAGGCTGTCAGTGGGTATAGATGCGGTGGAGTTATATTAACTCTGTACCATATACAGTATTTCTCTTAGGAGCCCTGGTGGCACAGTGGTTAAATGCTTGTACTGCAGCCACTAACTCACAAACCACAATCCCAGTCAGAGGTTCAGGGTTGACTCAGCCTGGCATCCCTCTGAGTTTGCTAAAATGAGTACCCAGCTTGTTGGGGACAGTTAGCTTACAGTTTATAAACCGTTTAGGGAGTGCTTAAGTGCACTGATGAGCGGTATAGAAATGTACTTGCTATTGCTATTGTTTCTCTGTGTACCAGCAGAAAAAGCAGGAGGGTACAATTGATTTATGTGGTTGGTCACTGTGGGGACACTGAAGTGGTTGGCCACTGTGGGGACAGAATGATGGATCAAATCCAAAGAGGCCTTTGAATTTGATCCAGTACAGTTCTTACATTTCTCTAGAACAGTGGTTCTCAACCTTCCTAATGCCGTGACCCTTTAATACAGTTGTGGTGATCCCTAACCATAAAATTGCGGTGTCTCAGTTTCTAAGACCATCAGAAATATATGTTTTCCAGTGGTCTTAAGTGATCCCTGTCAAAGGGTCATTCGACCTCCCAAGGGGTTGCGACCCACAGGTTGAGAACTGCTGCTCTAGAAGCAGTGTTGCCTCCCCCTCCTGTGAAAATAGTAATGAACTAGAAGGGCGAATGGCCTGATTGGTTACTGGGGAGCTTCCAGCATTGCTAAGCTTTGATTCATCCCACCCAGATCTTGGAAAGGAGTACAGTTTTTGGAGTATAATTCCCAGAAACCTCTAGATAGAATGGCTGTTGGCCCTGCTGACTAGAGAATTTTGGGATTTGTAGTTCAAAAATACTTTATACCAGCTCTTATGGCATCATTTGTTGTTGTTGTTGTTGTTGTTGTTGTGTGCCCTCAAGTTATTTCTGACTTGTGACAACCACATGGGGTTTTCTTGGCAAGATTTGTTCAGATGAGGTTTGTCATTGCCTCCCCCTGAGTCTGAGAGCATGTGACTTGCTCAATGTCACCCAGTAAGTTTTGTGGCCGAGCTGGGTATTGAACCTTGGTCTCCAGAGTACAAATCATGCTGTATGAAAACTTACTTCTTAACTTTTTAGTTCATTCTGGTCTGTAACAGCTGTATCCCTTTCTTTGACTTGAATGTATCAAGGAAATATTTTCAGGTTTTTAGAGTCATCAACAATTATACCAGTAAAGATGGTAATAGTGGATTTGGGTTCTAAATCACTAGCAGTCTTTATACGATTATTTTCTCTTTTTCTTTCTTTTCAGCTATCTTTCTCCAGCAGTGCCATTTTCTTAGGCAGGCAGGCCATTCAGAGAAAGCTGTTTCTTTGTTCCAGGCTCTGATTGATTTTACCTTTTTTAAACCAGATAGTGTCAAGGATTTGCCAACAAGGGGACAGGTAAGAACATCATTCTGACTCCCTTTCTCCTATAACCATTTTATTTTCTTATCTTAGTTTTCCTCATAGTCTCATTTTCTAACTCTTTTCTCTCTCAAGCGTTTCCTAAAGTAAAATAGAAAAATGCAAACATAAATTTCCTGGAAGAAATTCTACAACTTTCATAAGGGTACATGACATGTGTTTATAAATAAAACATATTATTATTATTATTATTATTATTATTATTATTATTATTATTATTATTAT
>NC_056522.1:351144234-351288809 GCF_019175285.1 Sceloporus undulatus | reverse complement strand
GTGCATATTGTGGCGTATTGTGCCCTGGTGGCACAGTGGTTAAATGCCTGTACTGCAGCCATTTACTCAAAACCACAAGGTTGCGAGTTCAAGACCAGCAAAAGGGCCCAAGCTCGACTCAGGCTTGCATCCTTCCGAGGTCGCTAAAATTAGTACCCAGACTGTTGGGGGCAAATTAGCTTACTTGTTAATTAGCTTACTTGCTGTTCACCGCTATGATCTTTGGAATAGCGGTATATAAATAAAACAAATTATTATTAATTATAATAATAAATATTTAATTTGTAAAGAATTTTTATAGGGGTTGGAATTTATATAGTATTTCTGAGCATGGCTCACATTAATTTTCTAGGTGTAATTGTTTCAACAATCCTTTCAGGTGTAGTTATTTCAAGTATTGCTATTTTCTCCATTTTGCAGATTGTGTTATGAGTCTTGAGAGAAAGACAGATTAAAGACTAGTTGATTTGAGGTTATCCATTACTTAAATCTGATACAGGCTGCAATCACACAAACAGCTTAATTAATTGCTTTCTAGTTTGATCAAACCATTTTTTGAAACAATCATATCTTGATTTGTTCAAACCGGGAGGTAATTCCTTAAGATATATGTATGAAGAGGGGACAGGAAGGAAAATAAACGCAGGGATTGTTCCCACTCCTTCAAACTATGTCTGTCCAAAGGTAGTCATAAGTTTATTTAATATCTTTATCTCAAAATCAGGAGCAGACTGTGAAATTGCATATTCCTCTCATCAGCCACTCTCCTCCAGAATGCATATTGCCTTGTCTTAACCATAGCTAAGTATTATGGTAGTGTTAGTATTACCTTCATCTGAAATAATAGTTCCTCTTCCAGCAAAGTTTGCAGCAAGAGATTGAAGCGCTTTCTAAATCAAAATTTCTAAATTTAAGAGGGAATCTTGGTTAAAGTAGTTTGAGTTATTTTATCATGCTTAAAGAGAGGATTTGGATATTTGTTTTGTGAATGGAATGAAGACATAATGTTCTATTGCACTACATATCAATGATTTTCCATGTTTTTGTCAAGACCTGTTGCAGTGGTCCAGTGAAACATATAGCAGTGGCAGTCTGGTTTCTGCCCCACTCATCACATGGGTTAATAGAGAAAGATAACTACAAGGCCCATAACACTTGCTAGCTTTTTTTCAGCTAGTATACCAGACGTGAGTAATTTTTGTTTCCTTAAGCTTGTTTTTTGTGGCCTTTGGCTCTTCTAGGTTCCCTGAACTGTTCATTTTCTGGCCAAGAAGAGGAGAGTGGTCAGTTGTCTTTGCTGAAAGCCTCCCAGAAAGGCAGTTCACCTTTTAAATAGATTTCAAACCCTGCAACCTATTTAAAGTCAAAAGAACTCCAGATGTGGACTTGAAGCCACTTGTTTTTTGACATTTGGTGGTTTGTGCAGTCACTGGAGGGTCCTGGAGCAAGAAATTGCTCCCCAGGTGACTACAGTTGTCTACCCCAGCCTTATGCTCGGATGGGTAAAGCACAGTACATGACAGCAACAGAGCCTTCCTCATCCCGTTGTGGAGCAAAAAAGTTCAAAAAACCTTGTTTGCCCTTCTAGCCTGAAGTTCACAAGTGCTTACTTAATTCTAACCTACTCCCTTCCCCTCCCTCTCAAAAAACAAACCAGAATTTTTGTTCTTATCAAATATGAACATGAAAGTTCTGGTTGATTTAGCACTAATCCTTTCCTTATGAACACTTGGATCATTTACAAGGCACCATGCTCTCCAGCTTCCAGAGACAGCGTCATTTGTTTGTTTCATTCTTTGTTTCTTCTGCATCCTATGAGGACTTATCTCAGGATGGATGGCAAACACAGTAAGCCACCTTTTATTCTGGAGATCACTGACTGTTCCCTAGCCTCCCTCTGTCTCTGTTGCACTCCTTGGAAATATAAACACATTAAGTTTGCTACTCTAAGATAACTCATGGTGTACAAACTTCTCTACTCCGCCACAGCCATTAGTTGCCTGTGACTTAAGGAGTGTTTCTTCAGTCTGGAAGGTCCAAAGGATAACACCCCTGCAGCCCCCAGTTGGCTATGCCCCATCATTTCAAGGCTCCACTACAGAGACCTATTCTGACCTCATAAACATAGAGAGTGGAGACTTTGCTTAGCAATAAATAGCATAATAATTTAATTCAGCATGTAGCAATAATCTTTTGTGCATATTAGGACTGCTTTGTTATTTATAGGTTGAATTCCGACAAGGCTAAATTTAAAATATATCAGTAGTAAGTATATTTTCATCTCCAAGTTAGAGCAACGAAAGGGAGACCGAAAAAGGAAATGTCACAGGGATGTGTGTCTTTAACTATATTCATCCCTACCCATTTTATTATTGGTTTACCCTCCTGAAGGCTAGGTTGAATATAATGTTTAGTGTGCCTTTACCGCAAAGGCTGAAAGACTGAAGATTGTGTTTTCTCTTTTCAGTATGCTGTAGACTAAGCAATTTCACAGTTGTATTTTTCTCCTTCCAGTGATGTTTCTAGCCTTCAATTAAACTTGCTTGTATTTTTTTTTTGAGCTAACATGGTTCCAATAAATGGTTGTTTATGTCTCAGAATAAAATGTTATTTTCATATGAAGTGTTTGTTAAGAGCAGTGGAGAGTTGAAACATTCCCACTTCATATTTCACCATTGCCATGAATTCATTAGCCTGGGTGATAGGAAATGCTCACCCCATAGTTCAGTGTGACACTGAACTATGATCATCTTTTCCTCCAGCATGGAAGAAATTGGAAACATGTGCTTCATGTTTTTGTCTGTCCGTGTTTTATCATTATATCTGAAAAAAGAAGTGTGGACAATTTATGGCTGTTGTTGAGATGCAACTCCCACTCAGCAGAGCTAGTGGCGAAAGATGCTGAGCAACTTCTAGAAGACCACAGTTTGCCACAATGTTAGGCAAACATCAGTTTGTCCTTTTAGATATATTTTTACATACATTAGTGGTGGATATTGGTCCTTTGAGCTAGAATCTGGTTGAAGTATTGCTGTGAATTTAATTTTGAAAAATAAATTAAAATCTGGGATACTTTTTTAGACAGAGTGTTTTCAGCTGTTAAGTCTATTGAATCACTGAAACTTAGCAAACCTGTTTGAAATATGTCTCACCGTCTTTTTTCCTACAGCATTGCAGTTACACCTTTGTATATAATGCTGACAGACTTTTGCTTTTTTATCCTCAATTCTAGGTGGAGTTCTTTGAACCATTTTGGGACAGTGGTGAGCCTCGTATTGGAGAAAAGGGAGCAAAAGGTTGGAAGGCCTGGATGCATCAGCAAGAAAAGGGTGGCTGGGTCATTCTCAATCCACCTGGTAAATCTCTTCAGTATCAGATTTGGGGTCAAGAGAATATGTGTGTGAATAATTTGCATTCTCCATGTTGGCTTGGGGTTCAAGGGGAAGCCAGTGCTCTCCTCATTCTCTGGAAATGGTACAGGGTATTCAACATACCTACTACCTGACCAGTAATATTTAGCACTGTCCACAAGACAAAGAATATTGGCAGTGCTCTTGCTTTATAGAAGAAGCATACATTTCAGTAGAGTAATAACTGAATAAAGGCAATGCCTTTAAAAAGATAAGCAATTTTTCCTTATGTAAGGGTAACCATTGTCATCTACTCTAAGAGTCATTCTGAAAATGAATTATGAACTGAAGAATTGAAGATAATCTTCATATGGTTATATGACACTCATGGCTTGGTTATGATAACTGTGCATACCAAGCTATAGGTAATGAACATGATGCCTTTATTCTGCAGTATTCGTGCCACTTTGTGACATTTGTCTTTGTAACATATGAAGTTGAAAACATTTTATGTAGGTCATTGAGTCTCTGTCCCTTCTCTGTCCCTTTCATTTTGTATACCATTTCTAAAACAACAACTGTGATCCAGAAGCTTTTCTCTCTGTGATAATCAGAGATTACAGTTCTCCTAATCTCTAGCAATTTGCTGTGCTAGGTGGGACTAGCGGGAGTCAGCTAGATACTGTAGTCCATGGTATCTGATGGGTCCACAGGTTGTCCACTTCCGGTCTAAAAAAATAAATAAATTTGTGACTTAAAGAGTCATATTCATATTTATTATGCCAAATTAAGTTTTGTGACCTAGAATGAGGAGGGTCCATTACTATGCACACAAGCCCAGCATATCCTTTCCTTTAGTCTTTAACCTTCAACCTTCCTGAATTGCCTTGTGTCTATGTCCCCTCCCCACTTTAAGCCCATATGTGAATAAGCTTAAGTTTTTGTATGGGTTGTAGCACTCTAGTATCTTGCATATAACAAGTTACATTTTTGCAGTAGGCCAGATTTTGAAAAATTGTTGATGTTCTTTGGCTTTTGGGCAGATGAGGATGAGGAAGATGTAGAGGAAGAAGAAGAAATAAAGAATAAATCTCTACCCAAGTGGCAAAATTGGCTTCATGTTGAACGCTCTCGTGAAGCAAAGCACTGGTTGCCCTGGCGACCTGACAAAACCAAGAAACAAACAGTAGATGATTGTGAAGATCCAGAGAGACAGGTCAGTGTTGTGTGTTAAGACCAAGACTTGCATCCAAGGTTACTTTAATTGTGACGCAATTAAAATGTGTGCGGGCATCAGAAGAACACTTTCCTACACTTCCATCATGATGGATGTTGGGGAAAACTGGGGAAAACCTTCATCTAGTAAATCATATGTCTTCCATGGGAAGGGTCCCTCTGTGTGCATGTGTTCCCATATATACTCAGGGAGGATCATTCTGTTGCTCAGTCATTATATTCATTCTTCTTAAACAAGAAGCTCTGACTGTAGGGTTGCATCATTGTTTTCTAAAATCCCTTTCCTGATATGTAGTGATATATTATGTTTGTTTTCTTTGCAGGTCCTGTTTGATGACCTTGGTCCATCATTGATAAAAGTTTCCAGCCCAGATCTCCAGTTTCAACTAATTTGCTCATTTTTGCAATTCTTAGGAGTCCCTTGTAGCTGTAGCCTCCTTTCTTCTTTCCTCTACCTAGCATTGGATGAAAAAAGCATATTTGATGATGGACAGCATAGCCAAGGACCTTTGACTTCATTTGATTTACCACTTTTTGGAATCAGTTGTATTGGTCACATGGACCCACTAGTCCAAGGAGGAAGCCATGTGGGCCATCTGAAGGAAGGAGAGGAGTTTATACAGAATTTCTTTCATAGGATGTTGCCTCTGTTTTCAGGGAAGGAAAAATCTGACTTGTCGGTTTTTTGGCTTCAGTATGAAATCTCTAAGGTAATAACTTTTTTGTAAATAAAAAATCTTCAGTAATTTATAATTTTACAAATAGCAACTGTGTACTGTATACAAATAGGACATCTTACTGTATCTGTTTCCAGCTTCGCATCCAGACATATAGGGTAGGTATCCTGGTTAGCTCAGAGTCCCCTAGAAAAAATTACTCCCATAGTATCTCAAAATATCATTAAGCCATGCCTTTGCTTGCACATTCATATATGCCTTTTTGAGTTTGTTTGGCCAGTCAAATTCTGATTGAAAAGAAAAGGAATCCAATGAATTATTTTTCTGTATCCCATCATCCCAGTTCTTCTCAGTGTAGGTTACTTCTTTTCTTCTGTGTAGAAAGCTGTGAAGCAATTTGTCTGCAGAAAGGAGAAGGGAGCTTGAGGAAAGAAAAAAAATCTTCTGTCTGTTTCATTTATACTCTTGTTCTTCAGCTAGAATGGCTCTCAAACAGTCTAGCATATCAGTAAAGGCAAGATAGTCACTGCCCTCAGGGTTGCCATGTAAAGTGCGGATGAGCAATTGTTGGGGCTTAAGAGCCTAGAATTTTCCATGATATGTCCAAGAAAAACCTTTTTTTTTTTTTTTTTTTTTTTTTGGTGCAACAGGAAGTTATCCAGAAGTCAGATTCCAGGTCAATTCCTCTTGGTGGGGAGGGGGAACCTCTCCTGGCCAAAACAGTTCCAATAGGTGTGTTGGGAGGCAGTTTGGGGCCCAAAACTTTTGGGAAAACACTAGGGGTCACAATAATTTCCCTGGGACTTCATGCTATCTGTGAGCCACACTCCAGCCTAAAGGGACACAGCACAAGAGGAAACAGAATTGGAGAAAAAAAGTGGGGAAAATAGTTCGAAATTCTGGGCAGGTTGCTGATGGAATGGCTTGCCATTTATGTCTCCCAAGATGGCAGGTGATCTTTCACAGATGCAAGGGGATCTTTCACAGGCTTTAAAAAGGAGAATCTTTTAAAAAGGAGATACGTTATTTGATCTTTAGTCCTAGGAGTTCCAGATTGGCTTGCATAAGTTCTTCATTGTCAGTTAAAATACACGGGACATCATCCAACTGTGAAGCCCCTATGGCAAAAGATGCCTTTCCTCCTGTCACTGCCTCCCTCCCTCTCTTAAGATGGAACACTAATTTATGCTGCAGAATCAAGGGGGACCCCCCAAGATAAATATGATTGTAGTGGTTGTGGGAAAAGAGCCCTCTCCCTCAATATGTTTTCTTTTTCTGACACACACACACCCCCCCCTTGGGTAGGGAGAATAGTTTTCATGGGGCAGAGCATTGCTTGGTCACTAGGTCAGCTATATTGAAGTGCATAGAAACCAGCAAAATAATGAACCTGGTTGGGTTTTGACTAAACTACTTTTGTTATATTAACATTAATTTATTTTTATATCACTTTGCAGGTCATTCAATGTTTGAAAATCAGAAACAAAAAGAAACTAAAATTGCAAAGCAAGAAAAGTAAAAAATTAGCTAAGAATCTCCTTAAAGCACCTGACAACAGAAACAACGTTTCTCTTTGGCAAATGTATGCCCACTTGGAGTGGCTACTTGGCAATGTAGAAGAGGCTAGAAAGGTTTTTGATATGTCTCTGAGCATGGCAGGGGCAACTGGACTCAGAAATCTCCAGGTGTGTAAGCTTGGCCTTCTTTATGCCGAACTAGAAACAGAGTTGCTAGGTGTTCTCGAAGGAACGCTTGAATGCCGTGCGGTTCACATTTTGATGAACCTGGCAGAAAAGAGCCCTTATGTGCCTTACAGTGGGCAGGTATTATCTGTTAACATTTTGAAAGCTCGGAAGACATACCAACACTTACTCCAAGATTACTTAAGTGAAGGCTTCATCTTTGATCAAGAACAGACTAGCAGTTCCAGCCACTTGGTTGGTGTGGTTGGTTGTTACTCCCTTTTCCAGTATTTAACTCTTGGGATTGATTCTGCTGTGTCAGTATACAGAGAGGTTTATGAAAAGCTAAAAGGCAAGAAGTTTGATGAAGGACTCGGCAGTCAGAATTTTAGTCTGGCGCTTGAAGCTGTCACAAGGATGCATGCGAGTTTGCTCAGGTACCACATGAAAAACAGCGTCTATCCTTTGAATCCCCTTCGTGAAGCTCTGTTGGAGGCTTTGAAAATGTATCCTAGCAACCAGTCTCTCTGGAGGGCATACATCCAGATCCAGAGTAAATCTCACAACGCCAGCAAAGCACGGAGATTTTTTGACAGTATTACAAGGACGACGAAGTCACTGGAGCCCTGGCTGTTTGCAGTCCAAGCGGAGCAGATGAGAAAGAAGCTTATTGACAGTGTCCAGAGGTAGTATCACTCTGTCAGGTTATGCTTTCTGGTGACAGAAAACCAGGGATGGGCACATTGTGGCCCCTGTTTTTCATCACTAAGCCCTCCACAACCACCTCATATTTTTAAAAACCATTTTCAGGCAATTTTTGCCCCAAACTATAGAGAAAACTCTGAAATGCATTAAGGAATATAAAAAATACTCCCACAGTCAAAGACACACCCCCAAACCTGTACTACTCCCAAATATGGCCATGCGACATTACTTCCTGTCACCATTTTGAGAGGGACTGCATAGGAAAATGTAGATATTTGGACTTGCAGGGGAGGTATGGGGGGAATGTACATCCTGTCTCCCCCGCAGTTGTCCATCCCTGCTTTGAAATATTATATTGACACTAGCCTATTTCTCTTTTAAAAAACTACCTTTTTGGTTAAAATTTGTATCTTTCTTGAAAGAGCTCATAGCTGAGATATGACATTGCTCAAGGCTACACAGAGAGCATAGTACCCAAGTGGAGATTTGAACATGGATTTCCCATATCAACATCCAACACTCAAGCAACCTGGGGTGGCGGGAATATAATAATTGTTTACAGTTATTGTTTGGTCCCAAATAAATACTCCATGGAGAGGATAGGAAGCCAGGCAGCCTCCAGATATTCTGGAATTCTTATAATGCCTGCTCCCCAGAAGTACCAACAGTTATGTTAGTGAAGCTGTAGTCTCAAATGTCTGGAGGGTGGCTGGTTGCCTGCCCTTGTTCTAAATGTGATACTGGGAATCTCAGGCTGTAAGGATGAATCCAGTTCTCTTGGGTTCCAAACTTGGCCCCTCTGTGCTTTCCCAATTGGCCACACCTTTTCCCCATCACATTATTCTTTGGTAGCTTCCCAGCTTTTGTACCGAGTATTCCTCATTCTAGAACAGTGGTTCCCAAACCTTTTTGTGCTACTATCCCCTTTCCTCTTGGATGACAATCATAGCACCCTGCTCCATGCATATTTTTTGATATTAGGTCTACTGTTCTACTGCACGCTCAAAACAACCAATCTTGGTTGCTGCTCCCTTTGTCACTTGTTCCCCGGGAGCTCTGGTGGAGGCCCATAGTGATCCTGACATTCAAATCGGTCATCCAACCTGGATATTAGGCTGCTCAAGGGTGGAAGATATCTACATACATCTTTGTTTTACAGAGGGGGTTGAGAACTGTTGCCTTCCTCTGAGATTGAGAGAGTGTCACTTTCCCAAGGTCATCCAGGGAGTTTCCATGGCCAAGTGGGGATTCAGACCCTGTTCTTCAGAATTATATTCTAATGCTCAAACCACTAGACAATGCTGGCTCTCCCTTTCGTATTGGCCTTAGTCCAGTTAGGTCTTTACAGTATATGTAAGAACCTATACTTTGAATTGTGCTTGGTAACAAATTGCAGCCAGTGCAGTTGATTCAAGACCATTGAAATAAGGTTTCTAAAGTTAACATCAGACAATAGTCGAGCAGTTGCACAGCACTAGTTGTAACTGTCAAGCAGTTTTTAAGGGCAATGTGGTGTATAGTCTAACCAAGAGGCAATTAGAGCTTGAGTCACTGGCCAAGTAGCTTTTCCTAATAGGGATGCTGCTGAGCACCCTACAAAACTAGAGAAAGTCTATGAAAATAATTGGATGACTTTGGCCAGACATTGTTTCTCAGCTTTATATACCTTAAAGGGCTGTTGAAAAGACAAACATGCTTAAAAAAATAAGAGTAATGTTACCATGCTCTGGAGGTGAAGGATGACCACTATAACCTTTTTCACATGGACTTCTAAAAATAAAAATATGACAGAAATTCCTTATGCTGCCCTTCTTGTTCCTGATACATGTAGTCTCCCGTGCTGCAGTTGTTGGAAGGAAATATAATATGCATCCCTGCTCTAAAGTAAAAACAATGCTGTTGACTTTCTTGTAATTATATTATTTTTCCTTTCAGGGGAGCCAATGGAGATATTTATGCAACTATCCCTGAAACAGGGCTAACCAATCGAATCAAAGCGTTGTTTGAACATGCAGTTGAGACAGAAAATGGGGCCCATTGTCCACTACTTTGGAGGCTCTATATAGTCTTTATGGTAAGAGAGAGCTGGGGAGCCATAGTGGACCCTCCCCATCCTTTTCCCAACCCTGTGGGTAAATTCTGAATGCGATGATATTAGTTTAAAGAAAGGTAACTGACTTTCGTACCCAAAATAACAGATTTGTCCTGGCTAAGTGGGAGTCCCAGCCAGTGCTTTGCTCCCCATCATCATCTCCACCACCTGGGTGTGGGGCATTGAATGCATTAAATCAGTCCTCTGGAAGCTGCTTAGGCCCTGGGATCAGAACACAGCTGGCTCTTGAAGTGGTAGCTAAATGCTGGGAAGAGGAAGGAAAGCAAAACGTAACTTCCTGTCTGAGACTCGGTACTCAGGCAGCTCTTGGAGCACTTTGGTCCACCTGTTCACTTTCTCTGTGCTTCAGAAAGGGGGGAGGCTTGGGACTATATCACATTGCACTGTTACAGTGCTATTATTCCACTTTAACTGCTATGACATCCTCCTGTGGAATTCTGGGGTTTCTAGTTTAATGCGGCCTAAGAGCTCTCTGGCTAAGAATTCTGAGTTAATTTTAAGATTAATTGTATTATTTTTATTGATGTATTTTATATGTATTTTATTATTGATGTATGTGTTTTAACGGACTGTAATCCCACCTCGATCCATCTGGGAAAGGCGAGAAAATATAAATAAACAAATAAGCTGCAAATCCCAGAATTCCATAGAATGCAGCTATAGCAATTTAAGTGGAATAATAGTGTGTAACAGTGATTGCTGAGTGATTCACAGAAGTTCCATCATCAGGATTAGGTTTTCAGGCCACTGCATGCCACTGTGGAGAAGGGAAAGGGGAGAGGAGGAAGTCCTGTTGCATGGAAACAGTGCTCTTCTGTTCACAAAAGGCAAGATAGTATCCAAGTTACTGCATTCAGTCTCCTTCCTTGGAAGTTTTTAAACTGAGGCTGCATGCCCATTTCCTTTGATAGTGAGTTCCTGAATGGCAGAGGGTTGGACTGAATGGCCCTTGTGGTCTCTTCCAACTCTATGATTCTATGTCCGTGGTAGGCTTATGAACATACTAGGTTTTGTAGACTTGAGCCTACAGAATTATATAAAGGTTTAAAATGAGTAAAATAACAGGAATAGTGAATCACAAAACAAAGATCTGTAAGCTGAAGTAAGATATGAAGGACCAATGCACTCAGATTATGCAATAGGACTACACAGTCCTTTTCAATACTGTTGTTACAATGTATTGTAAGCCACCTCGATCCCGTGGGAGAGGTGGGATAAAAATAAATTATCATGATCATGATCATCATAATCATTAGAGAAATTTTCAGTCTTAATTTCCAGTAGTGTCTTTTCTCAGTTCTAATAGAAACATGTTGTACATAGAACTTGGCCACTTGGCAAAACGTGGAACAATAAAATGCCATTTGTGTCTTTCTGTTTCAGGTTTCTTTGGGTGATAAAGAAAAAAGTAAAGGACTATTTTATCGAGCACTTCAAAACTGCCCTTGGACAAAAGTATGTCTCAACAGATTCTGTTATGTATCTCTTTTTTTTTTTAATTAAACCGCCAAGAAAAGAGTGTGCCAAAATTTAATTGTTAGAATGGCAAAAGGTTGAAATACATGGTCTTTGAGGTTGCTTCCAGTGCTACGATTCTATTTAATACATAGTGAGCAGTTGTGGCCTTCCAGATGCTTTTGGACTGCAACTGCCATAAACACCTGTACTGGCTAGGTCTGATGAGAATTGTAGACCAGAAAAATATTTAAGTGTCCAGTTGCTCAGTCTTAATTATAGAAAGAAAATACACTGAAGGGTGTTTCTTTCTCCAGTCTCACTAGAAATTGTATTTTGGGACATATCATGAAATGGCATGGCTTATGATAATGAATGATAAAATGAAAGAGAATAAGAAAAGAGGAAAACCATACTACAGAAGGGTTGCTTCATTAAGGGAAGCTATGGCCCTGAATTTGCAAGATCTGAGCATGACTATTGATAACCAGGCCTCATGAAGGCCTCTCATAGGATTGCTATGAATCAAAACTGACTTCACAGCAAATAACAGAATTATTCCCTGCAGATAAATTTTCTTGCTTGTTCATACCTGCCAGTTTTGTCATTCATGTGTTTTAAGTGCTAATTCATACATTACATTGTTTTGATTTCAAATGAAAATCTGGAATGTGTACTGCACTGGATTTTTTTGTTCAGTTACGAGTACTAAAAGATTGAAGGATAGGGACATGTGTACTGTTTGGGACTGTGATAGAAAATTCATACTACTGTGTAAGGCACCTCTGTCCATCTGTCTCAGAGAGCTCTTTCACATGTGCCTCCATGCATTTCAGAAGTGAGGAAACGACATGTGTTGTTTTTGAGGCCCCAAATCATTTGGAGGGCTTAAAGTTGCAGATCCCCCTCCCTGGTAGATTAGGCTCAGAAGAGGCCTCTAAAACCAGATAGTAAACTGGAACTTGCCTTCTAGGGCATCTCTTGGTTGTCAAAGGTCCTAAAGCAGCCTGCTTCTCTCTACTGCATATTCCCTAGAGGGTGTAAGGGAACATTTTGAGTTGTTTTAAGGAAATAAAAAACATTGGTATGCTGCTAGGGCGCAGCCCTACAAAGTCCTACAGGGAAACAACATAGTGGCCGTACAATCTCTTTAGCTGCCTAATCCTGATTAAGGTATACATAACTTGGATAGGTATACCCCACTTCATTTCTTCATAAGAACTGTGCATGTACTCTTTTATTAAATTACACTTGTTCTGACTTATTACCGAATATTGTTTTCATCTTAATATTGTATTCATAGGTGCTGTATATGGATGCAATCGAGTATTTTCCAGATGAGCTCCAAGAGATACTTGATTTGATGGCTGAAAAAGAGTTAAGAGTACGGGTACCAGTAGAAGAACTGGAGTTACTGCTTGAAGACTAAAGAATGCACCAAAGATGTAAAACAGCCCCTGTGGTTTAATCTGTCCTCACTGTCTCTAGTTTGGGATATTCTACATGCTTGATGGATGAGAAATTTTGCATTTCCTTATCCCCATCCAAGTATATGTATTCTATTCAGTACGAAATTGCAGGTGGTGTCTGTTTTATATTAATTTTCAAAGTGGACTCTTTCAGAGGTAACTGTCAAGATGTGTAATGTAGCCAGGAGTACAGGGGACATAGCCATATACACTAGCTACAATCAGCTGCAGCCAAAGAGCAAACATTTTCCTCTTAGTTCATGGGTGAAATTCTAGAATTGGTCAGTTTTACAGTTTGTATCAGATTAGGCTAAAGGAAATTTGTACTAATTTTTGACCGCATACTAGATAGATATGGACAGTGAAATCTTGTAAAAGAATTTTAAATCAATATTGCACAACTAGTAGCTGTTGTAATATACTGTAAGTTTTCTTGTAAATAGTGCTAAATATTTTTAAAATTACTGGAATATGAAATATTTTTTTTAAAAAGTGTCAGCATTTTTTTCTTGTTGCAACTTTAAAATTTAAAGCTGTGATCACTGTGATCTTGCATTCCATAATCATAGCTATTAAAAAAAGGAAAAGAAAAGAAAAAGGACCTTCTCATTATGAATATAAAGAACTGTTTTAAATTAAGTTTTGTTAAGACTGCCTACAGGTTGAGGTGGACAGTAACACAGTTTAAAAAAAAAATCCACCCTTCTTATCCTGTTTCTACCAAAATGTGAGAAGTGTACTCAATAACAGAGAGCAAATGCTGTTTTCAGTGCAATCATGTAAGCTATAGCAGCTTATTTTTGTGCCTATGAGAGTTTTTTCTTTTGCCTTACAGTTATCTTGTCCAGGTACACCCCAACATATCTAAGATAACTTAGAGTGGTTGCAGAATGGTAAAGGTTGGTTTTAGTTTTACATTCACATTTATGTTTACATTTCCAATGCTTATTTCCAGAAAAATCATAATTGTATGGACCCAAGCTCTTCAGATGGCTTTTACATTTTCGATCTTCAGGCAAGTTGCATTTAGAGCAGATGTTGGAAAATTGCCACCTGTGGGCCACACACATCCCTTGGATCCTACCTTTGTGGCCCCAGAAGCACTCTTCATCATTTCTTGGAAAGAAACCTCAGTGCAGTTCCTGGACAGGTTTTGTCCCAAACTATGTAAGAAAGCCACCCCATGCCTGCATTTTCCTCTACAGCCCTATCAAAATGGCTACATCCTTTTCTGTTGCCATTTGAGAGGCACTACAAAGGAAAATTGAGGTATTTGGGCTTGCTGTGTGTGTGGGGGGGGGGGGGGGGGGTTGGCTCCCAGCCCCCATACAATTGCCTACCCCAGATTTAGAGCAAGTGACCCTACAGATATTGTTGAATGCAGTTCTTAAATGTTTTAGCCAGCATAGCCAATGAGGAAGGATTAGGAGCTGCAGTTCAGCAATACCTGGAGGCGTGCATGTTTCCCATCCATCATTTAGAACACTACTACTCAAAATGGTAGTCCATGGAGGAGTGCTGGTCCTTGATAGGTTTCTAGGAGGGAAAGAACAAAATACTTGGGTGTGGGTAGTATTTGATTGGATTGAGTAGAATCAGTGCTGGAGGAAGAGGTATTCACCACTTAACAAGCAAGAGTTGTGTGTTTCTGTACATTAAGTTATTTCAGTGACTTAAAAACAACCAACCCAAAAGCCAACTTGGTATATTCAGGATGCAGGTGTACAGTGGGATCTTGATATCTGCAGATTTACCATCCACGGATTTCAGCTTCCTCAAACTGCAAGCCCTTGTTGTCCCCAATGGCCTGAAGTCCCGTTGTCCCTAATGATGGTGCAGACATGTGCATGCACCATCATTGGGGACAACGGGATCTGAGCATATGCAGATTCTGGCATCCATGTGGGAGGGGGTCTAGAACAGATCCCCCATGGATACGAAGGTCCCACTGTATTTAATAAAAATGGTCTAATCCAATAAATAAATGTGAGAAATTCTGATAAAATCACAAAGGAAGCTTGGAAGATTTAGCATGGTGGAAAACAAGTGTGTCCAGAGTAAGGCGACCAAAACGGAGAAGGGTATGGATGCCATGCCCTGTGAGGAGCGTCTTAGGGAGCTGAGGATGTTCAGCCTGGAGAAGAGAGTTCAGAGGTGATATGATAGCCCTATTTAAATATTTGAAGGTATGTCATATTGAGAATGGAGCAAGGTTGTTTCCTACTGCTCCAGAGAATAGGACCCAGAACAATGGATGCAAGTTAACAGGAAAAGAGATTCCACCTAAACATTTAGAGGATCTTCCTGACCGTAAGATATGTTTGACAGTAGAACACACTCCCTCAGAGAGTGATGGAGTCTTCTTTGGAGATCTTTAAAGAGAGGCTGGATGTCCATCTGTTGGGGTGCTTTGATTGTGAGCTCCTGCATGGCAGAAATGGGTTGGACTGGATTGCCCTTGTGGTCTCTTCCAATGCTATGATTCTATGAAAACAGCCTTATGTAAAGACTTCCCTTTTCACTTAAACAAGCAGTAAAGGATCAAGAACTGTCTTTATTTTATGCCACCCATTGCTCCAGTTTTATGGCTGTGCCTTCACATGCTGTTGGAGTCATAGCAGTAATTTCATACCCCCGGCACTGAAGCAACACTCCCTGGAACCTCCTGAAATATCTACTTAGCTAGTTTAGATTTACAACCATAACAAAACCCATAGTAACTGCTGAAGGACTGAAAGTGGGAGCAAACAGGAATGCTGGGACAGTTCATTACTGGGTGTGGTCTTTTTTTAAACTAGAAAGATGGACACAAGGTACCTCTGTTTGTGCCAAGAATATTGGGAACATAGTAACAATTATACAGGTATCTGAATATCATAATACCCAGCCTACAGGCATCACAGCTATTTCTTATAAGAAGCAGTAGGGACAGTTGCTTCGATCCAAATGGAAACTGCAAAACATGATTTGCAGCCATTAAAAGCCTTTAATTATCCATTACTCTATAAGGTAGAAGCCTCATGGTAATTTTTGCAAGATGCAATTAAATAATGTTAACTTGGACCTGCTCTGTTATCTAATACAAGCTGTCAACAACCAAGCTGCTAAAACATTCAGCTGTTGTGTTGCAAGGTCTGCTTGCAAAACGCCTTTAGTTGAGATCTCAGAGGAGCCAAAATAGTATTCTCTGACAGAGAGATGTTCTCTCCGGCAGAAGTAATGTAATTTCGCAGGCAAAGGTTTCTGTTTCACCACAGGCTTTCTTCAAAGAGTGTTTGTTTGAAAACATTTTCTCTCCTTTCAGAGAAAAGGTGGAAAAATACTTGCACTATTGACTAGTCTCCTATTGGGCATACTTGAAAATAAATTCAACATAACTCGGATAAATTTAAGGTCAAGCTCACTTACATTTAGGATCTGTAAATATTTAGGGCTTTATATAGTGAGGATATATGCCAGTGTCAAAAATTTAAACCTGGTTTTACTTTGCTGGCAGCTAACCAGGGCAACCTGAGCAGTGTTGTGTGTTATGAAGGAGCAAAGGACTTGTACCGCATCTGAATAGTTAAATTAGAAAAACCACTATAATTCCTCCACGTTTGGGGTGGGTGCTGTGGCATTTAATTCTATTTTCATCTCTGTGTATGTTTATACATTCTCAACAATTTTTGGCTATTAGACATTTGAGGTTATACATTACTTTGCTCCCTGTTACTAGTGTGACTATCTAAACAAGCAGATTGAGTTTAAAATAGGAGAGAACAGCCATGGAGTTGACCGGCACGTAAAGCTCCTCATCCCTGAACCAGAAACAAGACAGAATATAGCATTATCTATTGGTGCAAAATATTTCTATTAGCCTTGACTTTGGTGAAAGTGTGTTGTGACACAGACCTTATTTAGGCTTAAAAAAATAAGAGACATGCTGGATCAGACCAAAGGCGTATTCCACCCATCATTCTGCTCTCACGTTGCACAATTATCTCCCACCACTTTCAAATCCTTATTCACATCAGCCATGTTAAGGTCCCCAGTGAAGCAACTAGAAGCATGCAACTGTGGTTGAAATCTTAGCCACAGTTATGCATTACCAGTGCGCATCAACAGAAGCAGCCCTCCCAGTTACAGAGAAACAGCTAGATTAACCAAGATAGCATAAGCAACAAAAGTATGGGCAAGTGAGCGTGTGTTAGTACAGGTAACTCCTATCTTGTGATGAGCTATTACCAACTTCTAATAAGTATTTTGTCACTGAAATATCAGCAAAAAGGCACCTGCTCACAACAGCTCTTTGCAATTAAGATCCTTTGTCAATATCTATTTCTAGTACTTGGTAGCGTCACAGCCTGCTTTTAAAGCTTGAGATAACATGAAAGCAATCTGCTTTCTACATGGCTTAAATTGTTCACTGGAGCCATGGGAAACCCCCTCAGGCTTAGAACACATACTTCATAATTCAAAAGTGGAGGGAATCTGCTACATGTTAATCGTGGTGTTTGTAGCACAGCAGAGAACCAAAAATACACCCCCAGGTGGTTTTGAATAATACATATGCAGTACCTAATTTTGTTCAGTGCTTCAAACTGCTTGATTCAGACCTTTTTTCAATATTAGGCCTGCTTATTTAGCTTCCCATAGGAAAAATGCCTGTAACTTTTTTTACTAGAAGCAACTGCCATCCCCACTACCCCAAATAGTTTTCTTGCATGTTTGTCACTGGAGACAGGAAATTGGGTTACCAAGAATATCGCAGCATCAAGCTGGTAACCTCCAGATGAGCAGGACTAGCCCACTTGTCAGGTTTCTTTCTCTTACATCAATAACTTTCACTGATGATGTCACAACCTGCTAGGGCATCCTTTCTCAACCTGGTCCCTTCCACATGTGCTGCACTGTAACCAAGGCAGCGTGACCCATGGGTGGATAAGATGAAGGCTTGCCATCTAAAACATTGGACAATTTTTGGTTTGGCAAGTCTGCTTTACCACTAGTCAGGTCAGCAAATCTGGCCACCCAGCACTATCTATTCTGACACTGGTTCTCCATGTACTTAACTGGATTTTCCCACTACCTATGAGCAGATCCTTTTAACTGGAGATGTCAAGAGTTTCTACTGTTGTTGTCATGTGCCTTCAAGTCATTTCCAGTTTATGGCAACCCTAAGGCAACCCTATCATGGGGTTTTCTTGGCAAGATTTCTTCAGAGGTTGCCATCGTCTTCCCCTGAGAACATATGACTTGCCCAAGGTCACCCAGTGAGTTTCATGGCCAAACAACGAATTGAACCCTGGTCTCCAGAATCTTAGTCCAATGCTCAAATCACTACGCCATGCTGGCTCTCCAGAGGTTCTATGCCTAGAGCATTTGATCTATCAAGACAAACCCAATCTACAACAAGAAAATGAATCACTCCTCCACACTTGTTACATGTTCATCACATAAGAGGATACAATTAATCTTTAGTACAATACTGACAATCTCAAACTTAAGATAAATAGTATTAATTTTAGAATAAAATTGGACATACCAAAGTAGTGGTGTAGCCAGTTTTACACTGCTAGACTGAAAGGAAGACACTGTGCTCCTTTGGGCTCTTGCATTTTTAAAGGCAAACCAGGTTCATCTTCAGTAATAGAATATCCTGAAGCAGGCAGCATTTCGATTTAATTTCCCTGTGACATATGTCCAACTTTTCATTCTGTCAGCAATACAGACTGTTATCTATCTTTGCCCAGGAGCAATCTTAGCTGTGAAACCTGACCCTCAATCCATTTTATCAGTTTATGAATCTAGCACATCCTTGGAACTAGGTTGTCATGGAGGAGAGTAAAGGAAACAGGATTCCCTTCAGTGGCCTATGTCAGTTTGCTTAATGGATCTCACTGCCACTGAAAAAACACTACAACGCATGTGCTGGATAGATTTTCTATGAACCAGGGGGCTTTCTAACCATTTCCACCACCAAGATCTTAATTTTCACCCCTTCCTACTTTGTGGAGATACACATTTGTAATATCAGCCAATTGTAGCTGTACCCTAGACCAAGTTACACATGTTACAGAGCCTGGTGAAAGATTTCAGAGGCAGACAGGAGGACTAAAAGGCAGTGGGACAAGTGGGCACAAACATTAGAAACCATCTTTGCTTAACTTCTAATCTAATTATTCCATTTCACTTGGAAACCATTTTTTTTAATGACAAAGTGTTTTACAATGAATGAAATTACAATACAGAAGAATTCACTTCATGTTCAAATGGCAAAAGCTCTTCTTTCTCCCCACCAATGCCTTAATCTGTCATGCTTTTTTCTGTATTCTGAAAGAAGGTTCCAGTAATTTTCCTCACCCCAGGGAGAAAAAGAAAGTTAAAGATAGAGGCCCTCTGGGGTGCCTTCTTGTTTCTTGTAGAGAACATTTTCTTTAGATTTTTTGAAGTCTTCATTTGTTACTTTCATTCTCCGTTCCCGCAGAGCCATCAACCCAGCTTCTGTGCAAATTGCCTGCCAAGGAGGGAAGACATGTGTTAAAACAGTGATGGTGAACCTTTTAGAAGCCGAGTGCCCAAACTCCAACCCAAAACCCACTTATTTATTGCAAAGTGCCATGTCCCTCTGGCTTTCTAGTAACAAACTCTGGCAAACACTGTGCAGGGACGATGGCACATGTGCCCACAGAGAGGGCTCTGAATGCCACCTCTGGCACGCGTGCCATAGGTTCACCATCACTGTGTTAGAATATTATCAATCTCATTTGTACCAAATTATATGAAAAAGTAACTTTCAAATAAGTAAACAGATTACCACTTTTTGCAGCACTGTTCAACTCAGGCTGCAAACCTATGCTTCAGAGGGAAGAAAGGCATACTGACCACTATCTACTTGAATTAGGAAAGATTCCCATGAACTTGGGTGATTTTTCTTACAAACATAGACAGTTACTAATTCATAGTTTTTTGTGGGTTGTTTGGGCTATGAGGCCGTATTCTTTATTCCTGACATTTCGCCAGCAGCTGTGGTTGACATCTTCACAGAATGCTGGCATGGAAGAGAGTGGGGTATATATACTGTTGGTAGAGAGGAAGAAATTTACATGTTAAGCTGTGTTTTGTTCTGTTGTTGAATGGCAAGGCCTCAGGGTGTCTGGTAGCCAAACCTTGCTTACTTTAAGAGTCTCTTCTTTCCTGTTGAAGTTGTCCAGGTGTTTAAGGATTTCAATGGCTTCCCTGTGCATTCTGACCTGATAGTTGTTGGCATGGTCTAGAATTTCAGTGTTTCCAAACAGCATTTTATGCACATGCTGTCAGTCCTAAAAAAAGGGGGTGGGGTCCCCAGCAGATAATGGATCATTAATTAAATAGACACCGCGAGGCCTTGCCATTCCACAATAGAACAATACACAGATCAACATGTAAATCACTTCCTCTCAACCAACAGTATATATACCCCACTTTCTTCTATGCCAGCATTCGCTGAAGATGCCAGCCACAGCTGCTTGCGAAATGCCAGGAATAAACTCTTCTAGAACATGGCCTCATAGCTGAAAAGCCTACAAGAAACTATGGATGCCAGCTATGAAAGCCTTTGGCTTCTCAAATGTTACTAATTCTTTTTTTAAAAAACTTTTCTAAAGTCAGGAGTGCTCATCAACTTTTCTGGCCAGAGCACTTAGAAGGGGAAAATTCAGTCTGCATAAAGACTCTTACCTTAATATCTGCACCAGACAGATCATCTTTCGCCATTATCAGTTCATCCAGAGTCACATCATCTGCCAAAGTCATTCTGCTGGTATGAATCTGAAAAATACGCTTCTTGGTTTTTTCATCCGGGAGAGGGAATTCAATCTTCCTATCAATACGTCCTAGGGAATAAAAATTCAGCCAGCTCACATTTTTGGTAGACTGAACCTTGGGAAGGAGTTTCACATTTAGGACAAAATCATTTTGTTGCTACAATTAAAGAGTTTTGTCATTGAAACAGTTCCCACAGCTGTACAGTCGAATGCATAATTAATTTTTTTGGACTCTTCCATGATTAATTAAGTATATCTGGTCTCTTCAGTTTCCATAAGCTGTGCATTTCTATTTACTTTATTAATATACTGCCTTCCTTCTGAAGATTTCAGAATATTATGTACCTCAGATGGATTTGTTTTTCTTTCAATGCACCTCAAAATATTTAAGGTTTCCAGGTCATCTCCTATACAAACCAATTATTTAATATCTTGTCTTATTCCAGAACTGAGACCCAAGGATGGCTTCCAACATAATCAGAACAGATAAATATAAAAATAGATAAAAACAGGTATCGGTAAAATCTAATTGCTGACCTCTGACTTCACCATAGTTATTGTATTGTTTTTAAGTATGTTTTATGTTTTAAATTCTACATTGTTTAATTGTATTTTAAGAGGGGGTGGGTTGAGGGTTTGGACTGTATATTTTAATCTTGTAAGCCGCCCAGATTGCATTTTGTAGAGAGGCGGGATATAAATAATTTATTATTATTATTATTATTATTATTATTATTATTATTATTACTACTACTACTACTACTACTACTAACAAAAGGTTTAGGAAGCTGAAATACAATTAA
This sequence comes from Sceloporus undulatus, assembly GCF_019175285.1. Classification (NCBI taxonomy): domain Eukaryota; kingdom Metazoa; phylum Chordata; class Lepidosauria; order Squamata; family Phrynosomatidae; genus Sceloporus; species Sceloporus undulatus. The sequence goes on along the minus strand of NC_056522.1, from coordinate 351,267,532 downwards.
ACAAACTGTAATATCAACATTCTACTGAATTAAAAAACATATTAAAAACAGAACAATAAAAAATTGAAGATGAACACAGCACCTATCCATTAAAGCCAGTTAACTTCTGAAAGATGGCTGGATTTTTTTTAAAAAAAGGTTTTGCCTGCAGCTGAAAAGAGGGAGTGTGTTTTAGATTCCACTGAAAGGGATGTTCAATAGTTTGGGAGCAGCCACAAAGAAGGCCCTTTCTCCCTTCCCTACCAAAGATGCCTTGAGCATGGCAGAACCAACAGAAGGACCTCCCCTGAAGTGTTCAGTGCCCAAGATGACTCATATGGGGCAACACAGCCCTTATAATATATCTTTGAATCAAGTTCTGAGATCTAGTATACAGAGTGGCATTTGTTAATGATTTGCCTCTTTTTTGCTTCTCTTTATTTCATCTCCTGCACTTCAAAAGTCTGAGCTCCCCAGGGAAGGAATGTGCCTTTTTTGCTCCTGATACCCCTGCTGAATGTATAGTGATGACATAAAATTAAAAGCTAAACTAAACTAAGCTACAGAAATGCTATTATTTGCTCATTTAGAAACCCCAGCATTTTAAGTGTTGAGGCAATTGTAAAGTGTGAAACAAACAATATACAATAACAGTATCTGACCTGGCCTGATTAAGGCTGGGTCCAATGTTTCTATTCTGTTAGTGGCCATAATCACTTTGACATCTCCGCGTGAATCAAATCCATCTAATTGGTTCAGCAACTCCAGCATTGTTCGTTGGATTTCCCTTTCACCACCTGAATTAGAGTCATACCTTTAAAGCAAGAATAAAAGGGAACAGAAGCAAAATTACATGCACAGGCATCCAGAAAGACAATGTTTGTTTTTGTATACAATAAAGTCATCAACAAGTCACAGGCAAAAAGAGTTGAGGCACAAGCAATAACCACACAGACAACGCTCACTGAAATCTTGTTGGTGCTGGCATTAACTCCTGCTACACCTACATATGTCCTTTTAGGTTTGTTGCCAAAGGAAGGATGACTGCCACTACTAGTGATACCTTGTATGAAGAAGTACCACCTTCTGTCTTCCCCAAATCTCCCATCATTCAGCTTCAACTGACAATCCCTGGTTCTAATACTATGAAAGGAGGAAAGGGGGGATTTTCTCTACCAATTTGCTCCACACCATGCTGTGATTGTTTGTTTTTAAAGCAATGCTTTAGAAACCTAGGAAGCTGCTTTATATTGAATTACACAGTTGTGATCCATATATTGGTGATAGTGACATGCAGCAGCTCTCAATGATTTCAGTGGGATTATGTCCTACTTCTGTGACTGGAGAGCCTTTTGACTGAACCTAAGATCTTTGGCATGCAAGAGATGTGCTTTGCCACTGAGTTACAGACTCTCCCCAGTGATTACTACTATAAGTGTAGCAAACTGTACCAACAGTTCAGCTATAACAGCTTGGACAGTTCTGGCACCTATAAGCATATGAGAATTGATCACAGTATCTTCAAACTTACCATTATAACAGGAGTGCAGGACATGTGGTTTTTGAGATGCTGCTGAACTCCCAATAACCCTAGGCAACACACCCAATGATGAACAAGGGTGAAAGTTGTAGTCAGCAAGACCTGGAAGCCCACATGTTCTCCATCCCTATCCTACACTAATGAAAGTAAAACCTTTGCCCTAAAAAAGCTGAAATTATGGAGAAACCAGAAATAAAAAGCCTGCAGGGGAAACGATAAAGATCCTTTGGGGAAAGCAGTACACAACACAGTTCTTTTGCTTTCCAAATCATACCAGTAACTAGAGAAAGCAAAAAATAAAATAAAATAAAAATAAGTAAGTGAATTGACAGAAATGTATTTGTGGAAGTTACATTAATTTCCTATACTGTACCTACCTTTTGGTACCAATGGCATCAATTTCATCGATGAAAACTATTGATGGGGCATGCTCCTCAGCCACTCGAAACAGTTCTCGGACAAGTTTTGGACCATCACCCAGGTACTTCTGTATAAGTTCAGAACCTACCACTCTTAGGAAGGTGGCAGAGGTCTGATTTGCCACTGCTTTTGCCAATAATGTTTTACCTGTTTGATTTTCAAGACACAGAAAAGTAAGAGTTGTACCCACATGGGACTCATCTGTATTACACAGATATGATTCATATTTGCAATTCAGAATTACTGAAAACATTCCTGTTTGTTATTGTTAATTGCTGTCACTTTGACTATGATTTATATGGTGACCGTATGAAGGAGTGATCTCCAAGTCACCCTACCATCAACAGCCATGCACATACTGCTTATGAAAGCTTATCTCAGGAAGTTAATCGAACAAACAATGCAGGCACTTCCCTTGAAATAAATACACATTTAAGATGGGCACTACGATTTGAATACAATTTTTTATGCCCAGCTTTCTGGCAGACAGGAGGCAAAAAGATGTAAGTCAAGCTTGGCAGGATTTGTTCTCGACAAACTCATGTTGGCTCTTACTAATTACTGCATTGTCATCAAGATACTTGCAGACAGACTCCTGTAACAACCAAATTTCCCCTAATACTGAGGTCAGGCTGGCCGGCCTGTAGTTTCCTGAATCCTCTTTTTTGAAGAGAGCACCAATGTCTGAACTCATTTAGTTTCATTAGCTGATATCTGACTAACTCCTTATCTAACTTGACTTGCAACCCTGATTCCTTATCAAGGTTTCTGCTGATACATGGAAACAGTGCTTTTATTGTTTGGGGGGGGGGATGAAACAAAATAGGTACTGAGCAGTTCTGTCTTTTAGTTGTGATCTGTTACCATTTTATTATTCTTGCTGAGCAGCAGTCTCAACATTTCTTTTGTCACTATTGTGCTTTCTACATATTTGGGGGGAAAACTCCTTTTTGTTGCTCCCTTCTTGCCTAGCCAGTCTCAGCTCATTTGGAGTTTTACACTATTCCTCCAAGCATTGGCTACACACCTGAATTGTTCCTTGGTGATTCACCTCTTTTTTCTTTTCATTTCCTCCCTGAGTCTACTGTGCAGCCACACTGACTTTTTCAGATGTTTCCCATTTTTCTCTTCCATAGGATTGTTTGTGATGATGCTTTTAGTAGTTCCTTATTCATGTAATCTACAGTAGTTGGAACTAACCAACAGAATTCCAACCCCCCCCCCCCCCCCCTGCCACTAAGCTTTAGCCCTTCTTCAGCAAGCACATAAGCCACTGTGTACACTTAATATTTCCAGGCAACCTAGTTATAAAGAATAGTGCTAGCAACAAGAACAGCAGTAATCTACCCTGAATCTTCAGATAGAACATCTGTAATACTCATGAACATTTAAACCATGATGAAATACAGGCTTCGGTGACATGGACAGCTTTAATATTTATAGGTAAGCTTTTTTAAAAAAAAATGCTATTACATATAGTTTTCATAAAAAAGATATGAAAAACAGAAAAGGAGTACCTGTGCCCGGTGGTCCATACAGAATTACTCCTTTAGGTGGCTTTATACCCATTTCTTCATAATATTCAGGATGGGTTAAAGGTAACTCCACAGATTCCTACAGACAAAAAATGTATGCCTGATCAATTCTGCTCTCCTTTCTCCAAAGATGTTTACATTGTGCATTTTAAAATAGCAAATGCCAGCAATTCAAATATTTTCTTCTAGACCACCAATATGATGCAATAGCTTAAGTGTCAAGTTTAAAAATAGAACCTTGAGAAACAAGTCTGGACTACTTGTTGTAGGCCACACCTTGGAAAAGTCCTTTTGGGCTATTCTAGCAAAGGGATTTGGAAAATCTAATCCACAAGATATCATTTTCAAGCTCTGTTCTTAATCCCAACCCCCCAGAAATCCACAAGTTCCTCAACAACATACTTTAAGGTCAAAATGCACAACCTCCTGGGAAAGGGTTATGAAACAAAAGTTAACAGAAAGACTGACAACTGATCACCTCTTGTTCTTGCTCATTTGGTCAACAAAATACTATTGGAGTTTTAAGTGAAAAGTGACTAAGCAACAGTACCTATCAAAGATACTGAGGGAGGTTTTTTTTAAAATTGCATCTTAAAAAATATTATTACATAAAATGTGACTGTGTGGCATTACAAAAATGTGTGGCAGCTTATGAGTGCTAGAACAATGAATACCTTGATTTCTTGAATCTGGTTATCTAAGCCCCCAATATCTGCATATGTCTCTTGTGGGGCTTTCTCTACCTTCATCACCGTTACTAATGGGTCTGTGTCATCCATCAGGACTCCTATCACAGCATGGACCTGAACAAAATAATAGGTAGCAGCATTAATAAATAAAGCAGCATGTCATTCACATTTAAAAGCAACACATTGATTTGAATTATTGTTCCATTAATTTACAAGCAAGGGAAATATAGATCTGTGGAAGAGTTCATCTGGTCAAAATGAGCTCGAGAAATCCATTTGCCAGCAGCAAGCACCTTATTTCTCTGACAAAGATGTCCAGCAAATTTCAGAAAACTAGATGGGAATTGTTTCAGACCCAAAGCTGACATGAGACCGACCCTCACCCCTCTTATGTGCTCAGCAAAGTCTAAAATAATGGTTACCCATCCCTCCCTCAAGTCTTATCATTTTGCTGAGTGATGATCTCCATTGGTTCTTTCTATTGCTCAACTACTGTATATACTCATGTATAAGTCTAGAAACTTTAGTCAAAAAATTGAACCAAAACCCCCCTAAGTTGACTTATCCATGGGTACATGTAAGTACTGTAACTCTTATAAAAAAAGGGGTACCATCCTCTGGTAAAAGGCAAGAGTGTAATCAGTCCCGGAAACACTGGCCCTCTTCTACTCTCTCATCTGTCTTCTTATCCTCTCCATTTAGCCTTTAGTGTGAGCACAAACAATTAAGCCTGGTGGAATTTTGTTAATTGTTTTGTCATTGTTTTCCTTTACTTCATCTTTTAGATCCTTTGTTACATGCCCTCAGGTTTTACCCTTGGCTTATCACTGTCATATCAAAACCCACAATTTTGGCCCCCAAACCTGTCCTCGACTTATACATGAGGTCAACTTATAGTTGAGCATATACAGTATTTCTATTCAAGCTCATCACTAGAAGAACTTTTAATTTTTAAATATGGGTGCCTAAGTTTCTTTGCTCTCCTCTTCCGTCTTCTTTCTGTTCTTCTTGTGTGGTATGTCTTTTGGATTGTAAGCCTATAAGAGTAGACTCTCTCTTTGTTGCCAATGTAATGTCAGTTTCGTTTGGCTGAAGATCACAGGAAAAAAAATAAAATATTTGTTATATTTTACCCATTTTCAATGCTTTGCATCACAGATGGGCTAAACCTCTCCAAAGATTTTATGACTTACCTTATGATTAAGCAAAACTGAACAGCCTGGCTCTAGCAAGTCCTTGTCCACAAAGGAGAGAATGCTGACATAGTGCTCTGATCCCACAGATGTGGATACAATGGCATGATTATCATCAATTATCTCCTCCAGTGTTCCCACAGACATTGGTGTCCCCCTCAGATCATCCACCTTTGATCGTTCTTCCTGCAGATAAAAATATACTGTGATCATGTGTTACATAAATTCATCACTTATCAACCCTCTATGTCTGCTTTACAGTCCAGACTGATGAGTTCCCAATTTATTGGCATCCTGAATTCTTCAAACAAAGGGAAAGGCGAAACACATGCGTGCTAAAAGGGCAAGGACCTCAAACTGAAGCCACTACATATGAGGCTGCATAAAACCCACACCAGACCTTGGGAGACTACATCCCCACACAGCCCTTTAAAAACATTTTTTCTTTACTCAAAACACTCCATAAGCCTCAAGAGCAAGAATGGGCATAATACAGTTGTCCCTCCATATTTGTGGGGGTTAGGGGAACAGGACCCCCGCGAATATGAAAAATTCATGAATAACAAACCCCGCCCACTTTCACTCCAATGCATGGGAGGGGCCAGAGGGAGCTTGCCCAGCTCTTCCCCCACCCTCTCTGCCTTTCACCGGCTCTGGGAAGCCAGTTAAAGAATCAGGAGGTCAGGGGAAAGAGGCACAGATGCACCTGCCTCCCATCATCCCATCGCCCCGCCATCCTGTCCCTTCCCAAAGCTGGCTATAGGGACAGCAGGGCGAGGGGATGAGGAGAAAGAGGTGTGTGCCTGCTTCTCCTCTTCCCCTTATCCTTCAGTCCGTTTAGCCAGCGCTGGGAAGGGACTGAAGGGCGAGGGGAAGAGGAGAAGCAGGAATACGCCTCCTCCTCACCCCCCACCCTCCTGTCTCTTTAGCCAGCTCCTCCATTTGCCTGCTCAATCGCTCCCCAGACAGCTGAGGGAGTGATAGGGCAGGTATAGAGTCCCGGAGGGATGGTGGTGCCTGGGCCCTTCTTGTTCTTTTCCCAAGGCAAGAGAGGAGTCTATGATCCCCCCTCCTCATGCCTTGGGAGGGAAGGAAAGAGGGCTGGCTGGCCACTGCCTCCTCCTTTAGCAAGGCCTTGGGAGAGAAGGATAAAGGGCGGGCTGGGCCCTTCTTCTTCCTTTCCCAAGGCAAGAGAGGGGCCTGAAGACCCCCCTCATGCCTTGGGAACGAAGGAAGGAGAGCATGCAGAGCCCGATCACTTCCTTCCCCAGGGAGCAATGGGGCAGGGAAAGGGGAGAGGAGCCTCCAACCCCCGAAGCTGAATCAGTGCCTAGGCTGCTCAGGCAGTGATCCAGCTGGGAAGAAGTTGGGGGGGGGGGGGATGGATCCTCCTCCCTTTGCCTGCTCAATCGCCCCCCAGACAGCCTAGGGAGCGATGGGGGATGGAGGCTCCTTCTCCCTTTCCCAACCAGGCTCTGGGAAGACACAGGAGAGCTTGGAGCTGAAGAGAGGCAAGCGTGCGCCTGCTTCTTTTCATCTTCCCGCCCTCCTATGTCTTCTCAGAGCCAGTTGAAGATACAGGAGGGCAGGGTGGATGAAGAGAGGCAGACGCGTGCTTGCCTCTCTTCAGCTCCAAGCTCTCCTGTGTCTTCCTGTCCCAGAGTCAGCTAGAGGGACTGAAGGGTGAGAGGATGAGGAGAAGCAGCTGTGTGCCTACTTCTCCTCATCCCCCCTTCCTTCAGTCCCTTCCCAGTGCTGGCTGAAGGGACTGAAGGGCGAGGGGATGAGAAGAAGCAGCCGTGTGCCTGCTTCTCCTCATCCTCTCGCCCTTCAGTCCCTCTAGCTGGCTCTGAGACACAAGGGAGGGGTGGATGAAGAGAGGCAAGCACACACTTGCCTCTCTTCATCCACCCTACTTTCTTGTGTCTTCAACTGGCTGAGAAGACACAGGAGGGCGGGGACTGAAGCTGATGAAAGGCAAGCTGGCGCCTGCCTCTCTTCAGCTCCGGTACCTGCCTTCCCATTCGCGAATAATCAGAACCACGAATCTGAAGTCTGCGAATCCAGAGGGACAACTGTATAGCCCATGGGCCAAATGCAGACCCTGGACCTCACTTCTATGTTCCCTAAAGCACCCATAGTTCCCCAAAGACCTCAACTCCCCAATTTAAAAATAAACAGTGAGACATTTTGGTAAATTTTTGTCCCCAAATCATGCAGAAAACCACCAACTTTATGAAAAAATGCGACCTCCAACCCCAAAGCAACCCATAATCCTGTACCCCTCCCCAAACCTCTGTTTCCCTCTGTAGTCTCTCCAAGAATTACAATATGAAGCTATTTTGAGAGGGGCTGAAGAGGAAAATAGAGCTATTTCGGCATACTATGAGGGTGCAACCAGGGGGAATTTGGGCTATTTTCACCATTTTTTGGGGACCCATCTAAAACAGGTTGGCAAGGGCTGGCAATACTGCCATTACCTGAAGATGTAATGGGTATCTTGAATTTTTAGAAAGTTTCATTTTCATTTCATAAACAAATAAATAAAAGAATTTGAGGATGTGAGAGACCCATAGGAGGCTGCAAAAATTGTTTGGTGATGCAGAGGCCTTGTAAGTCACAGTTTTCCGACCTCTAAATTAGATAAATATTTAGAACAAATGTGTATTACAAAAATTTATACTCCACAGAGACAGCAGAGAGAAACTAAGAATAGGTTCTTGTCTATTGACACGATCATTACTTTAAATTGCCAAATATAATGCCTGTGATGATGTGCTATGACCCTCTAGGTAATCTAGACCATTCATATCTATGACTTAAGGCAACGATGTACGTCAGTGTATATTAAAACCCTTCACAACACACACTAAACTCTGGAACTTCACTTTCTCAAATACCTTCATTTTCTCTCCAAAAAGTGAGAGGAATAATGAATAAAAGTAAAACACCAGGACATTTGATGAACCAGATATTTAGGATGAGGAAGACTGTCCTACATGAATGAACTTTCCACCTGAGAAGGTGGAAACTATGCTAAAAATGGTCTGAGCTACAATGGAGTAAAAACCAATAGAGAAAAGAAGATAATTTGGGGATGTGGAGGGAAACTCTTGTTTTTCAAAACCTACCTCTTGCTTTTCTTCCAAAGGCTTCATCTGTTCCTGATTCCTGATGAATTCCTCTTCCATCAAAAGGTAATCTTTAATTCTTTCCAACTTCAACAGTTTGAGTCTGCACTGGGTGTGAGGGGTTACTATAATTAAAGAAAAATGCAGAACAACAGAAAGTTAAAATCTGAGATAAAATATTAGGTCTGTGTACATGACGTTGTGGGGAGAACAGCAATTTAACACACTGCTGGCATAAGACATTTTGCTGTCCGAAGCAATGGACAAGATCATGCCACCTCTCCATTCCATGCACAGATATCAGCTGAACCTTAACTGAGCACTGCATAATGGGACAGCAATATCCACCATGCCCAAGGACAGTAAACAAACAAGGAATTCAGAGCAGATAACGAGGCACAAACTGTTGTGTCTTTTGTTGATGGTGCTGATATCCTCACATCTGTTAGTGGAAACTGTCTCACTTTACCTATTGTTAGAACTGGCCGAGCTTTTTCTCCATTATGCCATACCATGAATTGGAATGACTTTAAACTACTCCCTTAATCTTTCCCTTACCCATGGGCATTGCTTTTTTGGTGAAAGCATGGAGATCTGGAGAGCCAGCATGGTATAATCGTTTGAACTGGGCTACGGCTTTAGAGACCAGGATCCGAATCCTCACTCGATCATGGAAACACACTAGGTGAGTTTTGGGCAAGTGACACTCTCTCAGCCTCAAAGCAAGGGCAAAGGCAAATTCCCACTGAAGACACCTTGCCAAAAACATTCCATTATAGGTTTACCTTCGGGTCACTATACACTGCTCCCTCGGGTTACGAAATTAATTCGTTCCGCGGCCGCTTTCGTAACCCGAAAAGCCTTCGTAAGCCGAATTGCCATAGGCGCTAATGGGGAAAAGCCGCGTTTCGTGCGAAAAAGCGCCGAAAAGCACCAAAAAATTTTTTCGTAACCCGAAAATACATTCGTAACCCGGAACAATGATTTCCAATGGGATTTTTTCGTATCCCGGAAATTTCGTAACCTGGGTATTTCGTATCCCGAGGTACCACTGTACTTTGGAAATGACTTGAAGGTACACAACAATAACATGGACATCTGAACTGAACAACATCAGACAGGAACATAAGCTCCACTGTCTGAGCTTTTAAAACACAGGTGCCCAGTTCTGAACTGGGGTCCTTCTGTATATAATGCATGTGTGCTACTGTTCAACATGGCTGCTCACCAAGATGAACACAAACTAACTGTTCTTACCCAAGGGAAGTTTGCTAGCAGCATCTGGTCCCTTTGTTTTCTTCTTCTTTTTTCCAACTCGGGTTGGAACTGGAGGCTCATATTTCTTTTTCTTGTCCTTTTTATTTAAAAAAATCAAGCAGAAAGAGTCAGAATGGGGAAGATGTTCAAATGCTATTGTTAGCCCCCAATTAAGGCAGACTTAATGAATCAACAGTAATATAGTAATGTCAAGATTTAAGTAACTTCCACTGATTTTAATAGGTTTATTATAACTGAGACTAACAATAGGATTTAGATATTACTGTTGGCCTTCTGATTTGTTGGGGGTTGAGTTCCAGACACCCCACCATATATAAAAAATGCCAGACCTCAAGTCCCATTACTTACTTGCTAATTAGCTTCCTTGCTGTTCACCGCAATGATCTTTGGAATAGCGGTATATAAATAAAACTTATTATTATTATTATTATTATTATTATTATTATTATTATTACCATCAGTGGCTGTTGATATGCATATGGCTATGTTGGCACAGCTGCATACACACGCCCCCATTGACAACAACAACAATAACAACAACAATAATAAATATTTATTTATATCCCGCCTCTTCCGCTTTAAGGATCGAGGCGGGTAACAACAAAGTTCATACAATACACAATAATAAAAACAACAAGCCCCACAAGACCCGGCCCAACCCTTCCTCCCAACTGTAAAATTAAACAGTAAAACATGGTTAAAAAGCACATAACAATACATCAAAAATTAAAAACAAAAACCACAAATAAGAAAAATAATAAAAGGAAAATAATAAAAGGAAAATAATAAAAGGAGGGGGATTCAAATGGTTCTGGACATTATCAATCGGGGAAGGCCTGCCGGAAGAGAAAGGTTTTTGACGCCTTTTTAAAAGCCTCGAGTGAGGATAATTGGCGAATCTCTTCCGGCAGGTCATTCCAAGCTTTTGGAGCGGTGACAGAGAAGGACCTCTGGGAGGTCACTGCCAGTCTGGTCTTTCTACATTGTAAAAGGTTTTCCCCAGAGGATCGGACTGTACGGGAAGGATTGTATGGGAGGAGGCGTTCCTTCAAGTAGACTGGACCCAGGCCAAGTAGGGCTTTATAGGTGATAACCAACACCTTGTACTGTGCCCGGAATAATGGGATGGAGCCAACTGTGGAAGCTTCAGTCTGCAGATGGCTAGTGTGCTGATACAGAGGGCCAGCCATAGTTAGCAATACAGTGTAAAGAAATATGGAGGAGGGGGACTGGAAGAGGGTATACTTCATCTCCATGATGTACAATTGCTCATACCATGCAATCGAGGAAAACTAAGATAGAAATACCAATCTGTAGCTCCTAAAAACAGCTAGGGATTAATACAATGGACCCTTGGAATATACTGGGGTTTGGTTACAGGACCCCCCATGGATACCAAAATTGGTGGATGCTGAATATGAATATAATGGCATAATAATATGGTGTCCCTTATATCAAATAGCAAAATCAAAGTTTGCTTTTTGTAATTTACGTATTTTAAAAATGTTTTCAAACCATGCATGCCTGAATCCATGGATAAAAAACATCTGGGGATGTGGAGAGCAGACTGTATTTCTCTCTTAGACATACCCCAAGCACAAATTCATCGTTGTGTCCTGAGTGCCATCGAAAATACCACTTCTGACTATCTCAGGTCCAGCCATCTGGCTGCGACAATGCATCCTGGGCATCCCTTCCATGTTGCTGCTACCATTAATGTTTCACACTGTAGCCTGACATTAGGAAATCTGGAGAAATAACCTGTGCTTCTGAAGCTATTCTACAAAAACCTCCTAATGCGCCAAAGGGTACTCAATTGGCTCTAATAATGACAAAAATAAGCAAGATGTTTTAGATTTGTTGAGATAGATTTCAAGACTAGCCAAGTGTCATTTTTACAAAGAACAGAAAACAGTACAGAAGAGGCTTCAGGTAGAACAGTTTATTCTGGTGAAAAGGACTGGTTAAATGTTTCTGTTAAGATTAGCCATAATTTGTTTTGCCCACACTAAAGGGCGAGATACATTGAATGAAAAACAGAAACACACTCAATCTTCCCCTCATAGTCACACTGAAGGAGAAGCAATATGGGTAATTCCTGGCTACAAATCAATTTATAATAATCATGTCCAAAGTGGTACATTTCCTAAAGGCAACTGGTAAAAGCATTTGACAAGAGTCACAAAACTGGACTGCTGCACTGTTAACCCAGTATCAATTCTTAACATATAAATGAGACATTACATTACTTATGGGACCCTGGGAAGCGTAAGTGACAGGAAAAGGCAGAATCTAGCCCTTCCCTGCAGACTCAGGCAAAAGCAAACCTCTTTTTCAATTAACACAGGCTAACCTTTCTAAAAACACCTCTAGTGCTGCATTTCACAAGAAAGACCATCAGACATCCCTCCCACATAAAAGCCCATATTTCTATGTTCTTTCTTACTTTGTCATCCTTCTTGCCACCTCCAGGGCCATGTCCACCACTTTGGCTTTGACCCTAATGGGGGGAAAACAACAGAAGATCAGGTTTAGCTGGAAAAAACACACAATTGGTTTCATCCTCTGACTAAACAGCCTTTCAGTTTGAACCAATGCTCACAAGGACTAAGCCTGAAGACCTATTTTCATTTCCAGGAATCTAGTCTAAGATATATACAGTGGCCCCCAAATTGTACTCTTCAAGGGATTTTGGACTTCAGCTCCCAGAATCCCAGACCATTGGCCAACATTGCTGAGGCTTCTGGGAGCCGAAGTCCAAAATCTCTTCAAGGGCACAGAGTTAGACAGAAACACTCTCATTTCTATACTAGTGCTTTCTGCAGAATCAGCTGCATCTTTAAACACCTGTGACCCCAGATGACATCTCCCAGACAGGGATACTTATATGTTTGTTGTTGTTTTTAGCTGACTTAAATTCATGGTGCTCCTAAGAGCAGACACCTCCAATCACTATGTATGTTATCAGCAGCCCCTGGCATCCACACTTTGTGCTCTGTTGTTATGGGAACAGCAGGGCAATGGCATGCGAGTACACAGAGTGTGGAACTGTGCCAATGGGCAATGCCTGGCATGTCACTGTCTACGGATTCGTTGAGCTTTAGCCACCCCAGGGATTCTGCTTAAAGCAAAATATATGAATAGCCCAGTACCAACACCTTCTCCCCTCCTTCCACCCCAATGAACGCATACCCTCCATTGTCCCAGCTCAGCAGTGGGAGATATGCATACATCTCAGTGTAGTTGAGTGAGGTCTCTAAGCAGAGGATGGATGGCCTTCTGTCAATGGGGATGCTTTGACTGGGAGTTCCTGCATGGCAGAATAAAGGGGCTGGACTGGATCAGGGCCCTTGGAGTCCCCTCTGACTCTATGATTCTATGGCCCTGAGCCACGAAGACACGCTCCTTGTAGAAATAATCCAGTTTGATTATCTGAGGCCGCTTCAGCTGCCAGGATCTAATGCTATGGAATCATGGGAACTGTAGTTCTGTGCGACATTTAGCCTTCCCTGTCAGAAAGAGCTGCAAGTCCCAGGATTCCCTAGCCTTGAACCATGGCTGTTGAAAGCGGTGCCAAACCGGCTTGATGCAGCCTTTGATTGCCCCTTCCCGCCGCCCACCCGCTTCAGGAAGAAGGAGAGGCGATGACAAGGCAGAAAGGGACCGAGGGCGGCGGGGAGGGAGAGGGAAGGGCCAGGGGGGCAGCCCGCTCCCCGTCCTCCTCCTCCTCCTCCTCGCGGCAGGAGGAACCAGGCCCCGCCGCCCTCCAAGAAAGCCCAGCCTCACCATTCTGCTCACTCACAACCCGCCGCCGCCGCCGCCGCCGGAAATGCAGAGACGCCACAGAACGGCGGAAGCGGAAATGAACCAGGTACGGAACGCGACGAGGGTCTAGCCGTTGCTAGGCAGCGGGAAGTAAAAAGGGGGCGGGGCCAATGGGAAGGCCAAAACAAACCCTTTCAGGGGGGAGAGGGAAGGGTTGTGGGAGTAATAACAGCAACAACAACAACGTACGGCGCATCTCTCTCTCTCTGTCTGTGTGTGTGTGTATATATATATATATATATATATAGAGAGAGAGAGAGAGAGAGAGAAAATATATTATTAATAATATATTAATACTAATATATACTATATATTAGTATTATTATCATTTTATATCACATATAATTGACATATATGATGTGGCAATATATTATTATTAATAATATATACTATATAATTATTATTATGGTTATTTTGCCACATTGGCATATATATATATATATATAATATGACATAGATGTCAATAATACAATATCCTCCAGTAGAGTGTACTTAGTTAAAAATTTTGTAACTAAGGATTGACGCGGGTCGAATTATTCCAAGAGACCATCATATATATGTCAATAATAATAATATTCATATATGACATATATGCATGCAGTGAAATAATTTTATATATATATATATATATATATATATATATATGTCATAAATAATAATAATATACAGTCATATTTTGCATGCAGCAAAATAATTTTATATATATATATATATATATATGCCATAAATAATATATGACATATATATGTATGTGTGTGGCAAAATAATTATTACAATATATTATGTATTTATAATATATATTATTATTAAAATAATAATAATAATAATAATAATAATAATATACCTAATGATAATAAATGGCATGTGTGTGTGGCAAAATAATAATTATTATATATTAATAATAATAATAATAATAATAATAATAATTAATATATCTCATAATTAATAATATATGACATGTATATGTACAGAATGTGTGTGGCAAAATAATTATAATATATTATGTACTGTATTTAATAAAAATAAATGACACATGTATGTGTGTGGCAAAATAATAATAATGATATATTATTATTATAATTATTATAGATAATTATATATAAATATATATGTCATAAATAATAATATATGACATATATGTATGTGTGTGGCAAAATAAGTATCATAATATATTATGTATTTATAATTATATATATATATATATATATATATATATATATACATACCTAATAATAATAAATGGCATGTGTGAGTGGGTGGCAAAATAATAATAATAATAATAATTATTATTATTATTATTATTATTTCTGACTTACAAAACCACTCTCCTCTTCCCTCCCTCTTCCAGGAGTCATTTGAGCTTCCCAACATCAATATATATATATATATATATATATATATATATAATATTATTATTATTATTAATCACAAATGTGCGATTTTCACAGGATAAACCCCATTTACACTTGTCCCCATGTGATTAACTCCTTAGTCACAAAGGTGCTACAAGGTCTCTCTACATACTGATTCCATAGACTAACACGGCTATATCTTTGAATTCTACCTCTATTATTATTATTATTATTATTATTATTATATTTATATCCCGTTCTTTCCCCACAACCGGGACTCAGAGCACCTTACAAGATTAAAAACACAGTCCAATTAAAAACACAGAAAAATGTTACATTAAAACAGAATTAAATTATGACAATATTGAAACAGATTGCATAAAAAATAAAATAAAATAGAGTTAAAAAGATAAAAGGTGTTTAAAATATTTTAAGACAATACAAGATCCAGCCAGTTGTTTTTTCTCTTGGCTCCTCTGTTAACTTCATGTTCTTGTCGCTTAGAGTGACTCTATGTCCTTTAAAAAGAACAACAGACAACAAGGCAAAAAGAAGAATAAAGGGGAAGAAAAAAGGAAGACGAGAAGGAATGAAAAAAGGGGAAAGGAAAAGAAGAGAAAAAGGAAGAAGGGAATGAAGGGGGAAGGAGAGGGGAGCCTGACCATTGATACAAATGAAGTTTTTACAAAAAAAATACAAATTAAGATTTTAGCTACATAAAGAAACACAGTAATGGGTGGCGGTGGGAATAAGAAGCTAGAGAAAAGAAATAGTGTAACAGAAATTCTAGGAAAGCGAAGGAGACTCAAGAACAAGAATATATCTGTACTTTTTATATTATTTATACATTATTCATATCAAGTATAGAGAAGGTATACAGAAGATAAAGAAGATGCAAGATAGGATGTATGATAAAAAGGACTCAAACATATACAAAAAAAGAGAGAAAAGAACAAGTATGAATAAATTAAAACAATCAACATGTTAGCAGTCACTCGAGTATCTTATTTATCTTGTAATATAAATATTAATACAAACAAACCCGGGACTGCCCTCTCTTCAGATCCCTTTTGACAGTCATTTTTACTGAACGTGTCCTTTATTTGCCCACGATTTAGAGGTAAATCATCTCAAGGTGGCCTCCAGCATAAACTCACTAATGTTTGACACAAATTTATGTTTTGAAGAGGGTAGCTGGAGTGAAAACTGGTGAGAGCTCTTGGATTATTATTATTATTATTATTATTACATTTATTTATATCCTGCTTTCCCCCAAAAATTGGGACTCAAAGCGGCTTACAATTTAAAAGCACAGGACAATTAAAAACGTACAAAAGTGACCATTAAAATAGAATTAAAGTATTACAATATCAAAACAGATCACTAGTTAAAAAATAGAATACAATTTTTAAAAGATAAAAGCACTTAAAAACCATACACTTTAAAACTGTACAACACCCTCAGGGTGTTCTTTAAAAACTTTGTGTTTAATATTTGTGTAAAAGAGGGGATTCCGGCAGGGATTGCGTGTTACTTGGGTGCTTGATAAACAGCACCTGCTGAAATTCCCTCCTCTACACAACCATTAAAAGTATAGGAATCATCTCCAGTTTTCAAACTGGTGCACGATCATGGAATTGTCTTTCACAACACTGGCTCTTTGGCTTAGGACTTCATCACACAGGGGAAAATCAAGGGGTTCAGAAGGCATTATCCATGCAAAGTCGTGCTATCGCAACTAAGATTATCACACACATTGCAATTATAGAGGGCTTATCCTGGGAATAACCAGGGAATAACCAACAACAGATCATTCAAGGGATTTCCTGTAAATGCGAGTACTGCAGCCACTCACTCACAAATCACAAGGTTGTGAGTTCAGTTCCAGCCAGGGGCTCAGGGTTGACTCAGCTTTGCCTCCTTCCAAGGTCGCTATAATGAGTACCCAGCTTGTTGGGTGCAATTAGCTTACAGTTGTAAACCGCTTAGAGACTGCTTAGTTCAGTATGAAGTGGTATATAAATGAAGCTGCTATTGCTATTGCTAATTGTGATGTCTTGTGATAATCTTGGCTGCGATCACACAACTTTCCTTGGATAATACCTTTTGAATCCCCCGATTCCCCCCCCCCCCGTGTGATAAAGTCCTTAGTAACAGAGATGAGCATCGCCCTGTACAGTCGAACATGACTAGACAACCTTGCCAAAGGGGAATATCTTTACCTTTACCTATGTATATAACTTCAAAGACATTACTACATGCAGTTTTTAAACCGTGATCACATAAAGAAAGAAGCAGCTTTGGCAATACTCATTGCATGATGACGTATCCAACCCATAGCTGCTGTGTCCCCAACCCTGTCCCTTTTAATTGATGGGGGGAATCCATCAATGTCCTGGCAAGGGTGCGAGTCCCCAAGTACGATATGTCATTTCCGGGGTAGTTGCGTGATTGCTAGTCATGTGGCATCAATGTCTCTCCTGTCCCTCTTCCTCTCACTATTCCTAAGCATGCTGATCATTTTCTATTTATTTTCTTTCTTTCTAAATGACTTAAATCACAGTAGCAGAGCTTCAGAACAGTGTGGTGGCTTCTCTACAAGCAACACATTCCCTTTATGTGACTGCTGCAACAATGGAGCTGCTCATGTGGTAAAGTCTCCAGTTGGCTTATGTTGAATTTCTTAGGGTTTTCATAGGTGTTTTGTCACTGCCTTCTTCTGAAATATAACCTGCAGCATCTGGTATTCTTTGGCCATCCCCCGTCCAAACAAATAGGAGGGAGAAAAGAAACCAGCAGAGGGCTCTGTGTTACTAAATTTCAAAATGCTTTCGGACTGGAAGCAGAGTCGTGAAATCTAGGTTCCATTTACACAAACCTCAACTTTGTCAAAATCCATCATTTTCCCAAAGTGGCTTCTTTTGAGAAACATACAGAAAAACAAGCCCTTTGGCAGGAATTTTCTTCCTGCATTTATCAAAGTAAAAAAAGGTGAAAGACTTTTCCCCAAGCCTGAGGTCATTTTTGAAAGCATCACTTTTGGGCTTAAAATCTGTCCATCTTGCTCTTTTGGTCGTTTCCATGAAAGCAGGTGAGGATTTATTCCAGTTCATTTGCCTGTTGCTATTTTGAGCTGTTAAAACAGTAGCCATGGATGACTTTAAAGGAGAAATATGCCTTGGACACAAATTATACTTTAATTAATTGATTTCATTTAAGTGTTTAATGGCATCAAATATTTAAAGTGTCCTTTGGCACAAATACCACTACAACATGGCTGCCATCAGAATTAAAATAAAATATATGGATCCAAAATATATACACCCTAAAAATAAGCCCCCTTCAATTAAATGAGTTTGAAAAGTTACTTTCTAGAAGAAATTCATTCTCATTACTCATTACAATGTTTGAACAGTAATCTGTTGCTTGTAACAGCATTGAAACCAAAAGTATAACTTGTTACACACCTTTTGTGCTGATAGCTGCTTTTTCGTAGAATCATAATATCAGATTCCATTATGGTTTTTTGAGGGGGATTCATATTGATAAGAGAACATGCTAGTTAGTCCTCATTTGGATTAGGAGTAGGACTGTGCTGCTGTTATATTTATATTCTACCTTTTCCCCAGTTCAGGACTCAAAGCAGCTTAGAACAAATGTAAAACGACAGTTAAAATTTGCAAAATATAAAAGTTAAAAAGTGATTAAATGATAAAAAAAATTAAATCAGATTTCACAAAAGTACTGTAAAATGAACAAAAGTTTACTTTTAAATTTACAAAAGTATTGTATAGTAAAATGAGCAAAACCCCACCTTTAAATATTTTGATTCTTGCATATATGGACAAATGATGGTGATTTATTGTAGAAAATCAGGAGATAGTTGAGCCTCATCACTGGAAATTTCAAACAATCTCATTCTTTGTCTTAGAGGGGTTGACGTTGCTGTTGATGATGTTGGTGGCTATGTATCTGAAGGACTCAGGGGGGGGGATGGCAATGGTTATGGAGGGGGTGTCTTGGAATAGGAAAATAATGAAGTTTGCCTCATTAATATCTTTCACCTTTCTCTAAGAGGTCCTCTGTAACAGGCTATTTGATTGTGTAGGCCTCTATTTAGTTTTGAACTTCTTTCAAAATTGGGATTGACCCTTTTTCAAAATGCAATTGTGTCCTCTGTTTCAGCGATTCTTTCTAATTCTTTAGTCATCAGTACCCTGGGCTGAGCCATATCATCAGACAGAGCTTCCTATTCTCTGAAAAGCCTTTTCTATTCTTCAAATAACAGAAGAGCCTCAGCAGTTAGGACTTCATCTGCCATACCCCTGGAGAATTTGTCTTCCAAGGGGGCATTCACACTTTTTTTTACTGGAACGATTCCAGATTTGTCATTGACACTTTGAAATGGCATCCATCCACATCTCCTCAGGATTTTAGCAGGAGCTGGCAGCTGAGGTGGAGGGGTTACCCCCATTGCTGGTCTGGGCTCATCCTCAATACATTGAGACGGGGAACATGCCACTTTCCTCTCGGGAAGCCTTTGGAAGCCACCCGTTGGAACTGGCTGTGCAGAGCTTGGTTGTGAATTTGATCCCAGGGACTCCATGAATTAATTCTGTATTATATTCCATTTTCTAGAATGTACACTATTGGCAGGTCCATTTTATTTTATCTTATGTACAGTGCTGTGTAAACCTACAACACTTTATAAATAAAGTTTAATAACAACAACAACAACAACTCAGCTTTGCATCCTTTTGTAGGTTGCTAAAATGAGAACTTAGCTTGCTGGGGGCAATTAGCTGACACATTGTAAACCACTTAGGGAGTGCTTAAGTGTACTGATAAGCAGTAGAGAAATGTACTAGCTATTGCTATTGCTATTGCCACAGTCCCTGAAAAAGGTGAAGCCCCCACCCCAGCCAGAGCAAAAGTCTACATGCACACAGCTGTGAAACACACTCCTTAAATACTTTCTGGAATACGGGTGTTGGCTGAGCTGGCTGCCTTCATAAACATTTTATCCAGCTTTATCCAGTCAAACTACTGGAAGCAACCTTTGAGTCCCCCTCTTGATGACCCAAGTTGGCTATTGTAAATACTGGATTTTTTTTAACCCTTTGATTCTTTACCATTTCTGCTACTGTGACTGTTTGGATTCTGTTTCATTTACATTTGATGTCAAACAGCCCTTGACCTTGGACTGACATCAGATACAGTACTTCCTGCTCCTATGCTTCTTGTTCAGTGAGAGTGGGACATCATCATGCAACCCAATCAATTCTTCAACATCTTCAGGCTGGACTTCCAGTTCTAATTCCCTTGCCATGTAAACAACAGCTGATGTGATTTCCTCCAATGGATCCTCAAAACCTTCAAAATCATCAGTGAGTATGGGAAGGAGTGTCTTGCAAACACCTTTCAAACATGTTTCTTTAACTGCTTCTCATGCATTTTTAATTGTTTTAATTTTGGCCAAAATAGTGAAGCCATTCCAAAAAGCTTTTAATTTATTTTTCTTTGATCCCTCCTAAAGATAATTATCTAATGTAGCTATAGGCTTTTCAAAAGGTTTGAATACTGAGATCACACCGTGATCCATTTGCTCCAGCAGTGAAGTTGTATTTGTAGGCATGAAGGCAACTTGAATTTCGTTGAAGGAGTCAGTCAGACCTCTGGGGTGGCCTGCAGCATAATCAACAAGTAGCAGAATCTTAAAGGAAAATTTCTGTTCCCTGCAATAATCCTCACCTGTATCAGTCATCCAGACTTTTGCATTACTCTTGTAATAAACTGGAAGGCTAGACTTTAAATAGTTTTTAAGAACCTTAGGATTCTCTGGATGGTATATAAGCATAGGCTTTAGCTTGCAGTTGCTAGATACATTAGCCTCAGCAACAGCATTAGCCTATTTTTCACAGCTTTGAAACCGGAGATAGATTTCTCTTCTATTGCAATAAAGGTTCTAGCTGGCATTTTCTTCCAGTATAGAGCTGTTTCATCTATACTGAGAATCTGTTGCTTTGTATAGCCACCATGTTCTATAATTTTTTCAAGCTCTGCAGGATGCATTTCTGCAGCAGTGGTATCTGCTGCACTTTTATATTATGTAAATTGGACCTAGTCTTAAATCTATTAAATCAGCATTTGCTAGCCTCAAATGTTTCTTCCATAGATGTCTCTCCTCTTTCAGGTTTCATTATATTAAATAGACTTAGGGCTTTGGCCTGGATAATGCCTGTGCTTAGAAGAATATTGTGTCTGATTTAGTCTTTAATACACACATTTAAATGTTTTTCCATATTAGCAATTATACTGCCACTGCCCTGCTTGCTAATAACTTTAGTATGCATTGGCGTAACATTTTTAATTTTGTCTAACATTTTCGCTTTATTCTTAACATTTTTATTAACTATTAACCAATGTATGCTTAGCTTACAGTCTATATCAGTCATAGACATGCCTTTTTCATTAAGTTTGATAAGTTATTGCTTTTCTTGCAAGTTGAGAATCTTTGCGGTTCCTTTAGCTTCCTTTACACTTGGGTGACATTATAAATATTATAAGCACACATGTAAGTATTGAATACCTGTACTGTATTATAAGCACATGGCAACACCGCAAATGACTTCTGCACAGACTGAGTGAAAAGATGGTACTGAGCTGATTGAGAGAAAAAGCAGCATGTGCTTGCAAAAGCATTGTGGAAACATAACAAAATAGGCTGAAAGAGCAGACCGCACACTGAACGTATGAGTCCTAGTTATAATGGGAAAGTGTCAAAAGAGCAGATCATCGAAAAGTGGACTGTTGAAAAGTGTGGCATGCCTGTAGTGGGTTCTTACTTTATGGAAGTCTTCCAATGAAGGCTAGACAGCAGTGCTGCAGTTACTGTACAGTTTCAGACATTGGCATTAATGGGTCTTAAGGGTGCGGAAAGGTTAGAAGCTTGGCAGTTCAAGGCCCAAACACCATGTGACAGAGTGAGCTCCTGTCACTAGTCCCAGCTTCTGCCAACCTAGCAGTAGGAAAGCATTCAAATGCAAGTAGATAAATATGTTCCACTTGGTGGGAAAGTAACAGCGTTTGGTGCATCATACTGGCCACATGACCCCCCGAGTCATCTTCAGACACTGTTGGCTCTTCAGCTTATTAATGGAGATGAGCACCAACCCCTAGAGCTGATTATGACTAGACATTCATATCAAGGGAAGCCTTTACCTTTACCCAATGGTAATATATAGTATGACAATATGACAATATTAAATGGTAATATATATTATTTCACTTACTTCAAAGTGTGACAATCCTTCTTTTGGGGTTCCTCCTACTCATTTTGCTGAGTAGAGATCTCAATTTCTGTTCCAAAGTCCTATCATGATTGTCATCACTGCTCTACTGCTGCCTCTTGGAGATCTCTACCTCTGGACTCCTGTACTGAGCACTGTGATGGACCGAAGCCCTGTCCCAGTTCTTATGATCCATAGTTTTATTTTAAAATAATATATTCATCCTTTTAAAATTGACTTTCAGTCAATTAAAAGTATGCCTATATTAAGGTTTTGTGCTCAAATTTTGATTTCTTTCTTTCTTATTTGGTTGGTTTTCTGTTTTTCCCTCTGTTTCATTTTCCTTTTTTGGTTGTATTGATTTGTTGTTTGTTAGCATAAATGAAAGTTTGACAGTGCTGCTTCTCATAAAAATTAATCTCTTCTACAGGAGAGTCATGGTGCTCTCCTGTAGAAGAGAATGGGGAATGGAGCTAAAGTTCTGAGAGTATTTTTGCCACATATCCATGCATGCAATCACAAAGAAGTGAGAAAGAAAGTGCTTTCCACTAAGAAAAGATTGCAGACAAAATTTCAAAAAATATTTTTAGTCAGATAATTAATTCAGTAAAGTCTGTGTCATTTGGTATGCCTTCATGAAATTGTGCTCCTTTGAGATTAACAAGATTTATTTCCAAGTAAATATGCTCATTATTTAGAAAAGAATATGCTAGTATATTGATTTTTACCATGTTTCTGTTGGGTAAAATAGAGATGTCTTGTTCAGTCTACCAATTTTGGTAGAAAAAAAAGCCAGTTTTGTCTCTTATTTTCATCCTTTTAAAGGGATTTAAATTTAAGGATGTTTGATTGCTGGGTAGAGGTCCATAAAATAATGTAGTCAAGCCTAATCTAGTTAAAATCTGAAAACTGGTGTTCTCCAGTAAATATCTTGAACTCTGAATAGGAAAATTCATTTTATGACCACAAGAGGACAAACATTTCATTCACACAGAGACAGTAGGATATCAGAATACCTGAAGGATCTTTTGCTGATGTATCAGGAGGTATCACGACGGATGTTTTGGGTTATTGCTGCCACAGAAGGCACTATTCTTATTGTTGTTGCTGCTGCTACTGAATGTTCTGTATTCCTCTGACTGCTGACCAAAAATCTATCCTTAACAATAAGCTTTTATTCAATAACCGGAACAATAACAAGTTCTTATTTTATTCATTTGACACATCTCCTGCCTAGGTTTAGTTCAGTTTTATTTGCTGTGGATATAAGCAAATAAAAACATACACCGAGAGGGATGGTGTATGAAAAAGAAAAAACAAGGAATGAAATATGACCTTTGAGGAGTGTAAGGTTTTCATCAGGCCTTATGTGTGAAATTTATTTAAGCTGATGATCTCTCTGTTATGCTGTCTTACTGCAAGTCGATCAGTGTGAGAGGTAAAGCAAGAATGGAAATTATCCTTGAAAGTGAGGATTAAAGGCCTTTTAAATTTAATGCTGTAGTATAATAACTTTTCATTCAGGCAAATGGTTTCAATAGTCTTCCACCTTGTAGTTCTTTCCAGCTATGTGTCCTCCCATCATTCACATATAACATGGTAATAGCATATCACAATTACTGGTGCTGAATAAGAAAAGGCTGGGTGTAGTAGTAGTAGTAGTAGTAGTAGTAATAATAATAATAATAATAATAATAATAATATTTATTTATGTTTCCCCGCCTCTCCCAGTGGACCGAAGCGGGGTTACAGTAAACTGGGGTTGTATCCGCCCTGCAAAATGAAAGCAAATCCTACAGATTCCTAGGTGAGGTGTCAGAGCTCTCTGACAGACCAGGTTGAATACCTCACCAAACTGTAGATCCCAGGTTTCTGTGGGATGGAGTCATGGTGGTTAAAGCGGTGTCAAACTGCTTAAATTATGCAGTGTGGAAATCCTCTGTTTCCAGTCACTGTGCTGGACGGCCTTGGGAATGTTCAACCCCTGTCAGGCTAACTTCCCTCAAGGCAAAGACAACAAGGCAAAAGAGAAAGAAAGAAAACCTTCATCTGAAGTGCATGATAGGCTAAGCTAAGCTTTGCAAGTGATAGGTACAAACCATGTCATGTTGGCATCTTGGATTCAGAGGAGCCAGCATGCAGAGTATCTCTGGGTTGCAGGTTTAAAAAAAAAAAAAGAATTCAGAAATGAGACTTGTCAGCCTAATATCTAAGCCTTTGAAAACATCTAAGGTGCTGTGTAATGTATGTTACAGAGGACAGACTGCTAAAACACACACACACACACACAAATGGGTCCTAGAACAAATCAAAGAGTTGCCATACCTTCTATAAATTATAAACGAGAACAGAGACTGCTGTCAAGAAATCAGAAGGAGACTAAGGCAGGTTACAGACCGCCATGAAAGTACGCGCAGAGCACGTATGTACTAGGGTTAGGAAGGGGCGGTGCTTCTGCACCCCCAAACCCTAGTACGTGCTCTGCGCGTACAAAATGGCGGCGGCTGTTCCACACGGCCGTCGCTATGATGGCATGACAAACGCGCCGCCTCCAAACGAGGCAGTGCAGATGTGATGCCATCACTCTGCACGAGGGCGCTTAATGCGCCCTTTGCGCAGAGCAGGAAGGAGCTCCGTTTTGGAGCTCCTTCCTGGTTTGTGTCGCTGGACGCAGCCTTCAGATGGCTGCACCCAGCAACGCAAGGGAGAAAGGGGCCAAGCGGTCCCTTTCTCCTCCTCCCTGCCACCACGGGGTGTCCTTGGGGCTTGAAGCCCCAAGGACACCCCTTTCCAGGCTGCGGGGAAGCGGCCTTTTGCCGCTTCCCCACAGCCTGCAAAGCGGCGGATCAGGGCCTCGGAGGCTGCCAGTCTGGCAGCTGAAGCCCCGATACACTGGGGAAAGGCTGCGCCTACAGGCCGCCCCAAAGGGGTGGTCTGTAACGTGCCTAAGAAAGGGAAGGGTAGCTATGAAAGAACTAGACAAGATCCTAAAGTGCAAAGCTATAATTCTGAACAGTAAAATGAGGGTAGTCCAAGCCATTATATTCCCCGTCACAATGTACAGATGCAAGAGGTGGACAGTGAAGAAGACAGATAGAAGGAAAACCAGCCCATTTGAGATGTGGTGCTGGAGAATATTGCTGAAGATACCATGGATGGCTAAGAAAACAAACAAATGGGTTCTAGAACAGATCAAGCCTGAATTCTCCCTGGAAGCAAGGATGACTAAATTTCTCCATGCTATAGAATCCAACAATGTCTAATTTTGTGAGGCACCAGCACTCTTTGACAGAGAAAGCTAAAGAACTTGTAAAATTATAAATCCCAGGATTTCATACAAAGGAACTTGAGCAGATAAAGTGGTGTCAAACTGCATTATTTCTAGAGTGTAGGAGGGGCACCCTTAGTCATATGCAGAGTAGATCCATTCAAAGTAATGGGATTTAAATGACTTGTAATTAATGTAAGTCTCATTGATCTCAGTGGTTCTTCTCTAATACAATCTTCAACCTATTGGAATTAAATGCTGAAATGGAAGCTGTTTCTAAAATGAACTTAAAAGCCTCAGTTCCTTTAAGGAGGATGTCCTGCTTTGCAGAGTTGGGCAACCCTGTGGAGCAGATTTTCAAAATAATTGGGGAGGGGGGTTGGGGGTTGCCAAGTGGATGGATGAAGAAAAAATGCCCCACTGTGCAAGTGGAAGCCCTCTCACAGCTGGTTGCATTTTGTCCGAAGCAGATGCCATATGTGAAAATCAGTGGGTAACTTAACTCATGAATGGAGGTGGCAAGTATTTGCAGTTCAATAGAAAAAAAGGCATAGAAGGGGATTGTACAGTGGAACCTCGCCATACGCGGGGGATCCGTTCTGGATCCCGCCGCGTATGGTGATTTCCGCCTATGCTCGAGCCCCATTGTAAACATTGGGGCTCGTGCATGGCGGCGCACGGGGCGCAACGGGCGCACGTGCGGCGCAACAGGCGCGCGTGCCCCCATTCAACTGAATGGGACATGCTGCCCCTTCTGCCCCGTGCGTGCCCAGCGGCTTGAGCGCGTACGCTCAAAGCCGCTTATAAAAAGTCTGCGTATGCGGAGGCCCCACTGTACTAGTATGAAGAGATTTATTTTGCAATAGATTTTTTTTTTCAATGAACATTTTCAACAAAGCATAGCTATGGACTACCTCTAATAGTCCTAATGAGGAATCTTTACTTATGGGAAGAGGCTACTGTAACAACAGAATATGGAGAAAAAGAATGGCTTCCAGTTGGCAAAGGGGCTTGGCAAGGCTGCATCCTTTCACCCTATCTGTTCAACTTGTATGCAGAAAATATCATACGAAGAGCATGCTTGGACACAGAAGAAGGAGTGAAGATAGGAGGATATCAACAATCTAAGCTATTCAGTTGACACCATATTACCAGCAGAAAACATCACAAACTTGTAAAAATCACTAAAGAAAGTCAAAGAAAGAAGTGGAAAGGCAGGCCTAATGTTAAAGAAAACAAAAATAATGACCACAGAGGATTTGCTTAATTTTAACTCCGATATCGAGGAAATCGAAATAGTTAAAGAGTTCCCATACCTAGGATGAAACATTGATCAGAATGGAGACTGCAGCCAAGAAATCAAAAGAAGACTAGGCATGGAAAGGGCAGCTATGAAAGAACTAGACAAAATCGTAAAGTGTAAAGATAATCAGTTGAAGGCTAAAGCCAGAAACATTCAAGCCATGTGTTCCCTGTTACAATGTATGGCTATGAGAGCTGGACAGTGAGGAAAGCAGATAGGAAGAAAATTCATTTGAGATGTGGTACTGTAGAAGAGTCCTGGGGTACCATGGACAGAACAAGTTTTGTTGAGGGAGCCTTTAGAAGTTTTATCTTTCTTTTTCTAACTCTTAAAAAAATGATTTGACTTTGTGATCAAAGAACTAGAGAGGGATCAACCCAGTAGCTATGCTATACCGGGGATTTCCAAAAACTGTTTGACATGATACCTTTCAGAAGGAAATGATGGGCTGCACTCAAAACAAGGAGAAGGGGAAAAAAACTCTTTGCATGGAGAGGTCTTCTAGTTATCATTACTTACAATGTTACAGAAAATAAACATTTGTATTTGGCAAGAGTTTTATCTGTTTGAGAGGAAGAGTTAAAAATCATTGTACTCATGACTGGAGTGTGTGTGTGTGTGTGTGTGTCTTCAAGTCGGTTCTGACTTATGGTGACCCTAAGGTTTTCTTGGGGTTTTCTCAGAGAAGGTTTGTCATTGCCTTCCCCTAAGGCTGAGAGCATGTGACTTGTCCAAGGTCACCCTGAGTGGGTTTCATGGCTGGTTTCCAGAGTCATAGTTCAACACTCAAACCACTTTGCCATTCTGGGTCCCAATGATTAGAACCGGACCTATAATAAAATGTACTTCATTCAGGGTTCCATACAGCCATGCCTTTTCCTAGAATTATGTATTCTAGTCCTTACTGGAGGGTTTGATTTCCTTTTCCCCACTAAACTTTATTGGGAAGGGGTTGGCTTTGTGTGTGTGTGTGAATGGAGGGAAGTTTCTTCAAATCCCAGTGTTCTGTCAAGTCTTTTTATACCTTTCTATTGTGCATGGATAGTGGTCTCATTTCAACTACATACGGATACACTTTTGGAGAATGAGACTGTCCTTAGTGTATAAGGTTTATCAATTGTTACTCACCATCTTGAATGTTATGTTGTGGCTTTTAAATATTACGGTTTAATAAAAGAATTCCAATAAGCTGATTATTCAGACTCTTTTCCACTGCTGCATGTTCTGTTATTCCTTCAGAATCTTCTCTCAGGATCCTTTTTCTCCTGTACTCAGCAGGACTTGAAAAAGTTACCTTTGAATCACAGTTCCCATTCAGCAAGTTGGGAGATCTTGGGAGTTGTAATCCAAAAAGTAACTTTTCCAAAGTCTGATACATTTTCTTTCTGTTTTTTTTTAATTAGACCCATAGTGTCTTAACTTCTTTGTTTCCTAGGAATGTTTCCCATTTCGCAGCCTGCCAATGTGAAATTTGGCTGCATCAATAGGAGTACAGCACCTAGATCGAGGGAAGAAATAATGTAACTCTGTTCTGCATTAGTCTGATCTCACCTGGAAAATTGTGTCCAGTTCTGGTACTACAATTCAAGAAGGATATTGACCAGTTGTATTATGTCCAAAAGAGGGTGATTGAAATGGTGAAAGGTCTGGAAACCATGCCCTATGAGGAGTGACTTAGGGAGCTGGGTATGTTTAGCCTGGAGAAGTAAAGGTTAAGAGGTAACATGATCACCATGTTTAAACATTTGAAAGGATCTCATACTGAAGATGGTGCAAGCTTGTTGTCTGCTGCTCCAGAGAATAGGACCAAGAGCAATGAGTTCAAATTAGAAGAAAAGAGACACCTAAATAGTAGGAAGAATTTCCTGATGGTAAGAGCTGTTTGACAGTGGAATATGATGCCTTGGAGAGTGGCGGAGTCTCCTTCTGTGGAAGTTTTTAAACAGGGGCTGGATAACCATCTGTCAAGAGTGCTTTGATGGTGTTTTCCTGAATGGCAAGGCATAAGACTGGATGGCCCTGGTGATCTCTTCTAGCTCTATAATTCTGTGATTCTAATTTTGTTTGTGCTGAAATGACACCTTTTCCTTTCCTTACAGAAATCTGTGTTCAAATTAGATTGTTAAATGAACATTCCAAAACGCTTCATTACTTTATCCATGGAAAGCCAAACTCTCACAAGTTGTATACAACATAGGTGAGAGACATCCACTATTGCAATTTTCAAAGTTTAGCAATATTTTCTTCATGTATAACATCTTGTCTCACCTTGCCAAGACATGACTAATGTTTTGTCATGATGCAGAACAAGGATTGGGGACACAAAAATCTATTTTGCTGTCTGCTTTGATGTTTTTTCATCTTTTGTTTGGTATTTTCTTTGAAATGACTTCTCCTTTTCCCAGTGGAAAGTTGTTTTTATGAAATATTTATGCACTTTTGCACAACCAAGCTGAAGGATCAAGGATGTTGTTTACTTTGGCTTGGATGACATTGTTTTTACTAGGGCGCGTTACAGACCGCCTAAAAGCAGTGGTCTGCCACCACCGCCATTTGCAGGCAGAGGAGTCCCAGCGTCCAAACCATGCGGCTCCTCCGTGCTGCAAAAAGAAGCCCCAAAATGGTGCTTCTTTTCATGGTGCGCTAATGATGTCATGAAGTGCCAATGGCGCACTCGCGACGTCATTAGCGCCGTGCAACGTCTGGACGCTATGCGTCCACAACGTCAAAATGATGGCCCCTGTGTGGACGGACGGCGCCATTTTGTACGTACCCAGTACGTACTAGGGTTAGGGGCGTCACTTCCTGACGCCCCTTCCTAACTCTAGTACATCCTGGGGATGTACTATATGCCCGTCCAGAACGGGCTTAGGTTACCTTTCTTCATTCCAGATAGCATGTGCCTTTTCTTTTTTAAATTCTGTTGCCAAAGCTTTAATCCTATAGAGCTGTGTCTCCTTATGATCTACCATGCAATGTGATAGATGTCTGCTGAAATAATGAATAGGATTTGTTTCCTGTTGCGCATACCTAGCAGAGTGGGGAGGCTTTAATTAAAGCACTAATTATTTTGACAAAATTGCTGTAGTGCTGTAATAGGGGAAACTCTGGCCTGTAGACATAATCTGTCCCATTAGTTTTCCTTTGCAGTCATCTCAGCCCACTCCTCTCCCAATTGTT
Organism: Sceloporus undulatus; assembly: GCF_019175285.1. NCBI lineage: Eukaryota > Metazoa > Chordata > Lepidosauria > Squamata > Phrynosomatidae > Sceloporus > Sceloporus undulatus. Next base: position 351,237,550 of record NC_056522.1, on the reverse strand, counting down.
CCTGCACTACCAAGGTTGTCAGAAGCTGTGGGAAGTCATCAGAAGCAGTAGGAATTTCTGTCAGGGATGACCTAGCATTTCAAAGAGCTAAGAAATATTCCCAATAGCTTCTGATGGCTCCTGAGGATAAACAGTTTGACAGGATGGTAGGTAGGTAAACTCATCGTGTAGACACAGAGATCATGAAGACATAGAGAAATGTGGCCCTCTCCTCATCCCTATACAGATCGGGCAATGATGAGAGATAAGATAATGTGAATTGCAATGCAACAAGATCTTGTTCTCCATCTCTGATGTAGTCAGAAAAAGGGACTTACTTTTCCATATGTGCTTGTCTGTACTCTATGGGTGCAGCAATACCTACTGATATTTCTGTTCCGTCAAGGTAGTCCCTCCATTTTATTTATTTATTTATTTTAAATAGATTATTGAATGCATTAACTTTATTATCTACACTAAAAAACAGACAATTAATGACATGATACAAACTACTTCTACTCACAAACTAATAATTACAAACACAACTAAATTAAACAACACCTACTGACAACTTAAAATAGCAACTGCCAAATCTGTAACAATGGCTATTCCCTTCTTATAAACATTTTCTCTTAATTCAAATTTAAATTTTGTCACAGTTCTACTGATCTTTATATTTACTATGCACTTACCCCCCTGTGATGTAAGGTACCTTTAAGACACAGCCCTTAGTGATATCAGCTGTAGTGTGTGTGTATACACACACACACACACTATTAGGAGGGTTGGAGAGGAATTGATAGCTCTCTCTTCTTCATCTCACTCTCTTGGGACTGGCTGTGCTCAATAGATCATGGATGAATAAACTTATTACTTTTACATAAAGATTGGACTCTGGATTCTTACAAGGTTGGATTACAACAGCAGACACCACACACCTCCTTCCATTTTAGATTGGAATTATTCTCAGTTATATATTTTCTGTACATATATACCCAGTGTTTAATCTATATACTCTTTTCTAAATTGCAGTATGTATGTATGTGTATAATATATATATATATATATATATATATATATATATAGTGAGACAAATGTATATCTGATAGAAAATTTGTCCAATTGCTTATCTTTCTGATGTTTCCTATCTGTTTACAATTGTTTTGTATTTTGACTTCCAGAAATGTTTTCAGTATTCTGTCAGAGGTAGCCAATCTTCTATAAATTTCCCCAATGAGTCAGATTTAATCATATAATTTATCATTTCCTATTAAATCGTACATTTTCCAAATCCAATCCATTAGACTTGGTATTCCCTCTTCTTTTCAGCAGCACATCCCATTGTGCTATTGCCTTTTGCTTTTATTCTCTTTAGTGTATTTTTGAATGTTTTACATTTTTAATTGCATCTTGTCATTCTGCAAAATATACCAAGAATGTCACTGAAGGTCATGCATACCTTTCAAGAGGGAATGAATAAATGGATAGTTAATGAAACATTTTAGACTAGTTCTAAGCCTTTCCTCAGCATTTTAAAATTTGGCTTGAATTTAGTTTTCCCATTTTCCTCAAGCTTGCTTCATATACGGTACTATTACCTAAGACCTATGCTGATATCTATTGATTGTCACATTTGAAGTCTTGTGGCAGTGCCTTAAATGTACGTTGAATTTGGAATACATGGTGGATGCCAAACAAATCATTGGCTCATTTTCTTCAACTGCATTAGGAATGATCAGGGATTCACCAAAAAGAAAAAAAGGAGGAAAAAAGAAAGAAATTAAAAATAAGAAAAAGTGTGAGACAGGCTGAAATGCAAATTTAATGAAACTACGCAACAGCTTGCTTTACCAACAACTAAGATGGAATACATTTGTGTAATAATCCACAAAATATGTCATCACAACAAATATTTGCCCCATGACTCACTTTCACAGACTGAACATACATATAATCCATTACAACAGCCTTATACCCCAAATTTAAGCTTGTTTATTTGGAGCTCTGACTCATGAATTTCAACTGAATTTTATTCCACCTAAGTAGGGCCAGCCTTATTTTAAGACAATGTGAAATTGTCACCTCAGGCAAGAGAGGCTGGGAGACAGCAGCAAGTTGTATGCACACAGTCTGCATTCTGAGCCACTGAGAGTGTGTGTGTGTGTTTTGGACCCCAATGAAATTGTTGTTGGGCCCCAAAAGTTCCCTCATCCCCTTAAGTCTTTGTGGGGAGAAGACAACACACAATCCCTGCTACCCACCACAGTCCTCCCCTCCCAGCTGCCTGCCTGGCTTCATCCTTTGGCCCACACTTGGCATCTCTGAGGTTGGTTTTACCTGGTGTGTGAGGGGTGAACTGTACAAAGTGACCAGATGTCTTCCTTTTCCAAGACACTATATCCCAATCTTCTGTCCAGGAGGAATTTCAAAATGTCCTCCATTTTGAGCACGACAAAGAAGTACGAATTAACATCAGACCACGGTATCTGGGGAGGGGTTTTTCTGTTACGGAAACCCTCCTGCGAATACCCAAAAAGTGGGACCTCGAGTCCTGTTGTTTCTAATGGTGGTGCAACCATGCCCGCTAGTGTGGTGACTACATTTTGTGGTGGCTTGTCCTCCTTTGCAGTTAGGACATCTGGTCACCCGGTCCCCACTTGCCTCCCTACCCAGACTGCTGTAGCCGCCCGAAAAAGTGTAGGGTGATTTAAGTTTCCCAAGGTTTCAGCCTTTGGTAAGGAAACAAAAATATTGAAATATCCAAAATGTCAAAGCCAAGCCTGTTAGAGTCTAGCTTTCAATTAACATAGTAGCAGAAATGTGCTCTTGTCGAACTATGCTTCTCTAGGAACTGAGACTGATTCAAAAACAACACAAGTAGCTTGTAGTTCAAACAAAAGTTTACTAATAGCTTTAATCTATATTTACATAGAAGCTATATCCTAATCTAGTTAGTGAATAGTGCAGGTAAAAAGGAATACGTATTTATCTCACCATCCTATTGGGAGAAAGGCAATATCTAAGAAAATAATAATAATAATAAGAAGAAGAAAACATGCAGTTCAGCAGAAAATCTTGGGAGAGAAAGTCTGTTAGTCCAAAAGGGAGAGTGAGCTAAGTCACATAGGCCCAGTACAAATGGGCCTTTTAGCACGTAAGGAATATGTGCTAGGTTTGCCTCAAGGCGTCACTTATAGACCCCCGCAACTCTAGCACGTATTCCGTATGTCAAAATGGCAGTGCCCTGTACAGATGGGCGATACCATTTTGACGTGACAGACGCTTAGTATTTGCACGCCGCGACGCCATTGTGACATCGCGAGTGCACCATTGGCGCACTGCAGCATCACAATGGCGCTGCAAAAAGAACCCACTTTTTGTGGGTTCTTTTTGTTGCATGAGGGAGCCGCGTGGTTTGTCTGCTTCAGCTTCCTCACGCAGCAAAACAAGGCACCGGCAGACCACCCTTTTGGGCGGTCTGTACCCCCCATAGTTAGTTTGAAAGGGTGGTGGTGGAGTTTCCACTGTAGGAATCCCTATCTATCTAAGGAGGGGAAAAGAATGCATGTGTTAGCATGTGTCTGGCTGCTCTCATGCTGCAGCCATACTTGAACCTGAAGGCAGTGCTTCCCCAGAAAACAACCGCTACTGACAAAGGTGGCACTGTTGGCCTCCAGAGAGCCTGTTTAGGTTCCTATACAGCTGCTGAGCAACCAGGAAAGCATCCTTTCTCGCTCCCCCAGTAGCTGTGCCACGCCCCTTTGGGTGAACCGCCCCACTGGGTGACACTCTCCTCTGGTTCAGTGTGGTTCGCACCCCCTGCACCTCCTTAATGATGCCACTGACTCAGAGACTGCTCCCTTTGAACCAGTCAGGAGATTCTGGGGTACTTGCTCTTGGAGGCAGAGATGCTGCAAAGAACTGGAAGAACTGCTGACCAGGCTGTGGAAGCTGGATTGTTGCTCCTCCTCATCTTCTCTGTCTCACACTTCTTTCCTTTCTTTCTTTCTTTCTTTCTTTCTTTCTTTCTTTCTGGTGAATCCCTGATCATTCTTAATGCAGTTGAAGGGAATGAGTGTTTGAGCCAATGATTTTGTTTTACATTCACCATGTACATTCCCAGTTCAAGAAACGTACATTCCTGGCACCTCTAAATGAAAACAAAACAAAAACAAAAAACCCCTGGAAGCCCATTAGGGGACACAACTCTCTACATAAGGCCATTGATGGAAATGTGCTGTTAGTCAAATATACGTAACTGGTTGCAATAGAAATAAGGTGGCTGGGTATAAGCCTTGCACCTTTTTTCTTATGATGATACAAATTTATTCAAGACCTGCTTAAAGCATTTGTTGTTTAAAAATATAAGGTTCATAATAGATAAACAGTCTCACAGTTTGCCCAGTTGGAAAAAACAGATTGGATGGAAATGCATTCCAAACTTGAGAGGGCATGAGGCAATCTTACTGATCTAACTGCTACAAATTTGAATTCTCACCTCCTACTCCACCGCCTCCCGTCATACACTGTGGCCTGATTCACAGCTCTATTAAGACAATGTGCGGATGTACCAGATGACAAAAATTCAATTTGTTAGAACTCATGCATTTTTCATTGCCCAATGTTTGACTACTGAACAAGCTAACTCAGGTTGAATTTTTTAATCTTATTTCATCAAGCATGTTTCTTGTTCAGCACAGGGAATTTTTACACAGCCGTATCTCATGCATTGTGCCGTGTTTAATTATTTTAAATATACATAGGAAAGTAGCAGAATATTCATGTGTATAACCAAAAACCAGGGTTCAAATACATCCATAAACATTCCAGAGGAAGATACACAACTGTTATCAGTTGGTACAGACTTCCAGCACTTTCCAGAGGGAACTCAGCCATCTTTGTAGCTTTGTCTTTTAATTTCTTATGGCTTGCTCTCTCTTTATGATCACCCCTCCAAACACACACACACTTTGAGTACTGTTTTGGGAAGAAATTTTACAAAGCCGATCCCCTTTTATTGTTAAAAATACTCAGAAGCTCTCAGATTGCCTTGAGTCTCGGGCCAGCAGAGGTCTTGCCATCAATGGATGCAAATTCTGGATTCTCCCGGCCCCAAGATTTCCGAACCAAACCCCCGAGACTTAAGGATGACCCCTGGGTATTATTCAGCACTATGCATTAAGTACCAACCACAGTTACTAACAGTTGTCATATTTTCCTTTTAGGAAATTAAGACAGAAATCTTACCTAAAGGGGCTGTCCCAGATCAAGGTGAAATGAGAGGATTAGTAAGGAACAGGTAGCTGGGTTAAGGAACGTTTAATACACACCTCCTACAACTCTGGAGATCAGGGTTCATTCTTCTTCTGAGCCATGGAAACCCAATGGGGAACTTGGGTGAGTCACACATGCTCAGCCCCACAAAACCCTAAGGATTGTCTTAGGGTCACCATAAATTGGAAATAGCTTGGGACCCTATCGCATGAGGTTAAAACAGCAGCTTACTTTTCCTGAATTTAGTTTAATTCGGGAGGCAGCCAGGTCCTATCACACAGAAATCACTACCAAATCACCGTCTGGATCTGTCCCAGATGCAGCCTGTTTCAGCAGCCATTTTTAGAAGTCTTTTTTCAACACGAATGGTTTGCACTTCTAAAAATGGCCAGGACCTGGGCTGCATCTGGGATGGACCTGGGTGGTGATTTGGCTGTGATTTCTGTGTGATAGGACTCGGCTGCCTCCCAAATTAGCACTGAATTCGGGGAAGATAAGCCGCTGTTTTACCCCATGTGATAGGGTCCTTAAAGGCATACAACGACAACAAACTTGCTTGTAGCCAGAAGGCTGTATAGAGAGGGGTGGAATGTGAGCCTTGACACCACAAAACTGTGAGGGAAGCAGGAGGTTAATAGAAACACAATGGCACCCCTTGAGAGCTTTACAAGTTGCAGCAACAGATCAATGAAGCCTTGCAACTGTAGCAAGTTGTTGCTCTACTAGCTGAGCTGGAGCTTTGGACACAGCCTGGAGCTGAGCCTCCCAGAAATGGAGATGTGTACCCTTGTCTGCTGCTGGGAGATGACCCATAAAAACTGGAGACTCAGGGACCAGGCCCTGGGACCTGGTAACCCTCGCCATCAAACATTTGGCTCGATACCAACATAACTTCAATACCTTTGGGCAACTCCTCTTTCAGGTGTCTTCCAGCCTCTGGACTCTACCTTGCCCTACCTTGCCTACCTTAAAATAGTGGCACACAGCCACACAACAATAGATTCAATGGCAGTTACAAACTGCCATAAAGTATGTATTCACTATGTTTAGGGTTGTGAAGGGGCGGTGCTTCTGCACCCCCCTAATCCTAGTACGTAGTGAATACGTACAATATGGCGGCAGCCATTCCACATGGCCGCCGCCATATTGACGTAGCGGACGCTGTGCGTCCGCCACGTTGCACGTACTTATAATGTCGCGAGTGCCACCATTGGCGCCTTGCGCATCATAAACTTCCGCCACAGGAAGAAGCTCCATTTCGGAGCTGCTTTTTTGCTCCTCGCAGGAGTCATGCGGTTTGGCTGCTGAGGCTCCCCACGAGCAACACAGCAGTGCCAGCAGACCGCCGCAAAGTGGCGGTCTGTAACGCACCAATACTCTGTTTAATAATGTACTGAGGAGCTGAGTGCTATCTACAGATAAAGTGCAAAATGAAAACAAAAATACCCAGTTTTTAGTTTATTCCTGGGTCCAACCAGAATATTTTCTTCAATCAGCACATCCACAGATTGGGGATGCTGTCTTTTCAAAGACGGTTTTGACTGGCCTAAACAATGTTCTTGTAATGTGCAGCTGAATTAAAACCATATCTGAGCACTGTTCAAACACCAAATTCTCCAGATGAAAAGATAATCAGAAAGCTGCACAAACAAGACAAATCATTCTCAGAGGAGCAGATGTAATAGCAAAGGGGAAACATCCCTTAGAGTAGCCATTTTGAACGTGCGAGTGGAAACTTTACACTGGCTTCTTCTGAATTATTATAGTTATAGATGAGTGACATCAGCTTTGTTTTAATTGCTAGCAATAGCTCATATTTATTGTGTATTTTCTTCTCCAGACAAATGTGGCATTGCTATTGTAATTCCATTATGTTTCTTGTACAATAAATGTACATGCATGAACAACAGGCATTATCCTCCCAAGAGTTTCTGTGCACAAACTGTTTTAATAGCATCTGTTTATTACAAGAAGTGTGAGCTAAACACTCTCATGGACATTATGTTTCACCAAGAGAGAAAAACCATTTTGAGACTGAGCTGACCAAAGACTTACACGATCTGATGTGGACAAAAATGGTAGTTGTTATTTGCCATCAAGTCAACTGGTGACCCTTTAAATGAGAGACTTCCAATGTCACAGTCATCAACTGCCCTGCTCAAGTCTTGCAAATTCCTGGCCATGACTTCCTTGATTGAATCATTCCCACTTGCAATGGAGCCTTCCCGTTTTTTCCTATTTCCTTCCACTTTCCCAGTCTTTATAATCTTTTCCAGCGAGTCACAATGTCTCAGGAAACATCCAAAGTGGAGTAAAGACATTTATGAAGCACATATGAATGCTGCCCTACCGCATCCCAAAACATTGCAAATTAATTTAATATTGCACGGTTATCACCATTATTGGATAACTGCAGCTTTAGTTTCAATCAGCCTCTGATTGCCAGCGTAGTACTATCTGAAGGTAGCAAGGTTGACATCCAGCATAATTAAGTTTACTGTTAATGATGTGCAACTGAATTGGCTTCAGTACTTAAAATCAAGACATCACCTCCCATTCTGCAAATCCTCTCTCACACCTGTTTTGACAGCTGTTGATAAAATGTTACGCTTTCAGTGCCACCTCTGTTGCAGCTCATATAGAAGTGAGCTGGCTTAAGGAGGGGTTAATGAAGGATGTTGATGATTGAATACCTACTCTAATTCATCTGATTGTTAAATAAGTGCCCCATATCAGATATTTCTTTCAAATCCAAGAAAAAAGTCACTGTGGTGGAACCACATAATAAAACAATAATAAATAAACTTTTATTTGTATACAGCCCTTCCTGAGATCAGGGCGGTTTACATCAAGACAAAACAGATAACAATTTAAAACATGAACATTAGCACAGTCAATATAAAAACAAGACAAAAGCCCCCATTAGCCAATCCTCTTGCAGAGTACGAAGGAGGGAGGCCTACTAGGACTGTGATTGGGGGAATGCGATCTTAAAACAGAAAGGTTTGACATCCTTTCTAAATTGGGCCAGGGAGGTGGCCGAGCGAGCTCTGAGGGCAGCGTGTTCCAAAGGGCCACGGGCAGCGATGGAAAAAGACTTCCTCGTGGTTGAGGTAAGCCTGGCCCCTGGCCCGGCACCCTAAGGAGTTGTGCCAGATGTTCTGAGGGTGCGGGACGGAATGTACGGGGAGAGGCGGTCCTTCAGGTATCCTGGCCTCAAGCCATTTATGGCTTTATAGGTCATCCCCACACCTTATTATTGTGCCCCGGAGACAAATAGGCAGCCAATGCAGATCTTGGAGCACCGGTGTTATGTGGCTGGCCCTGGAAGTACCAGTGACCAGCCTGGCTGCCATATTCTGTACCATTTGTAGCTTCCGGGTTTGGTATAAGTTTGCCCCATGTAGAGTGCATTACAGAAGTCCAATCTCGAGGTTACCAGAGCATGTACAACAGTTTCAAGGTCTCTCTGGGCCAGGTATGGGTGCAGCTGGCGAATAAGCCGAAGCTGATGACAGGCTTCCTGACCGTCGCACTCACCGAGGCAGTCAGGTGAAGTGACGAGTCAAGAGCACCCCCAGACTGCGCCACTGATGTCCTTCACAGTGTACGTTCACTAACTCTGTTATGCATAACATTCAACCAACAGCTGTCAAACACCACTAGAAATGAATTTACAGCAGGGGACATTTATAGCCCTCCTCATCATTGTATGTGATGGGTGACACGAATGGGACTTGTTTAGTCAAAGCACCTTGAGGGCCACATCCTTATTTTAGGGGTATGGTAGGAAATCTTTAAAAGAGTCAGCCATGGTGTAGTGGTTTGAGTTGGACTAAGACTCCAGGAGACCCAGATTTGGATTCCTGAACAGTCAAGAAACCTGCCTGGGTGACTTTGGCCAAATCCCACTTTCTCTGACTTACAGAAGAAAATGGAAAATTTCCTATGAATTAACATTCTGCCAAGCACAATCCTATGATAGGGTTGTCATAACGTCATAGTCAACTTGAAAAGCACGTAACAACAAAGGAATCTTTGGTACTTACAGATGTTTTGGCACATCCTTCCAACCCAGCCACATCCAACATAGACAGTTGTAAAAAAAAAAAATATGAAGTTTCAACCAAAACATCTGGAGGATCCAAATTCCCCAATCCTGATTAGAGCTAATGAAGTGAGACAATGGCCTGTTTACAGACAGCCAAAATAAAGCTGCTTCGAGTCACAGTGGAGGTATGGTGTTTCATGATACATGCTCCTAAGAGTCCAGACAGTCGCCCCAAAGCCCTCCCAGCGAGCGTGGCTTTGGTGTGCTTCTTGACTCTTAGGACGCATGCATCATTGAAACACTACCTCCACTGTGACTCGAGCAGCTTTATTTTGGCTGCCTGTAACAGGCCAAAGCCAAGTTCTCTCCTGGATTTATGTCATATTTGAGAGGGGTTTTCAGCAGCACAGTGATGGGGATGGAGATTGCCATCCCTACAAGTGCTTAGTCCAAATCCTGCTCTCTCCCCTAGCTAAAAGAATTAAAACAGAATGTTTAGAATGTGTGCATTAAATTAAACAAACCAAATGAAACATCTGCAAAGTAGTCCCCATTAGTTCACTGGGATTACTTCCCTGTAAGTGAGTGTAGGTACCGTGGTGCCTCGGGTTACGAAATTAATTTGTAACGCGGCCCGCTTTCGTAACCCGAAAAGCCTTGTAACCGAATTGCCATAGGCGCTAATGGGAAAAGCCGCGATTCCGTGCAAAAGCCGAAAAAAAGCACCAAAAGTTTTTTGTAAACCCGAAAAAAAACATTCGTAACCGAAAACATAATTCCCTATGGGATTTTTTTTCGTATCCCGTAAAATTTCGTACCTGGGTATTTCGTATCCCGAGGTACCACGTTACACTGCCTTAATATCATGTCTGTTTGGGACTTTATAGACTGAGGCCTGTGAAAGACAGGAAATGTCCCTGGTGTCTGTCATTTCAAAACCCCCCAGGACTTTCAGGAAATCTGAGGAAAATATTACTTGCCACTGCTTTCAGTTTGCCAGTGGTCACTTTTACTACAACGGACTATGTCACTCGCACATTGTTCTATACACTCATCTGCCTTCTGATTCTCTGTGAGTGGAGAGTGTGTGGGTGGTGAATGTATGGATGTATAAATTTTACATGTACATTTTCCCCATGCCATTAAAATTCAAAGATGTTACTAGGAGCGTCGTTCTCAAAATTGTCTCTAGACTTTGCCTGTGAAATCTGAAATGAAAGGAAGTTGAGATCAAAACAAGCTGCTCCCCACCCCCAATCACCTGTAAGACACTTGTTGAAATGTGTTGAATGGTTCTTTTTTCAGAGTGAAAGGCCCATTATCATGATGGCCGAAACCTGTGTAAATCCGGAAGAAAGAAGCTCTGAAGTGGTATCTCTATTGTCCTCTTGAGATGTATGTTGGTTGCACAACGTACTTTTTCATACATTGAAGACTTACGCTAGATGTAAAAATGGGTAGTGGAAAACTCAGGGGGGAGATTTACAATGCACACGAAGACACGCTGCAGCTTTCCCCGCACACAAACGCCGAATGGTGATGAGGCAAAGGGCAGATACTTGTCCTCAGACGTTCCAAGTGCGCAGTCCTTTCTCTGTAATGCAAATTAATTTAATCTGAAAGCGTAACATAGCATTCCCTCATGAATAGCATTTTTTTAAAAACATTTCTATTCTCCTTTTCCTTGTAATTAATTTGAGAGAAGATCATGTTGTTTACCATGCACTACCAGTCTACTGACCCACCGTTTTTCAAAACTCTTTGATTCTGAATATCAGACTTAATTATGTTGTCCCTTTACAAGGGAGGCCTAATTTCTAGCCCTCCCTCTTAGGGTCAGATTTAAATTATTTGGTGTCTCCCTTTAAACTCCCATCTAACCCCCAGCACAAGGTATATTCACATTCTTTATCAAGGTGTTCTTTTCCTCTCCTCCCCCCGTCTTGCCACATTTCTGGCTTTCCATTTATTAGCCGAGAAAGGCTGCTAACCAAGTGTCTGGCCCAGGATACTTTGCTGACTGATGTTAAGGACACGAGGACCTCGGTCTGGAATATGGTGTCATGTTCAGTACAAATAATATCCCAAATCCACAAAACAGCTGATACCGTTATTCGACCAATGAAAGTCCACAAATACATGTGCAAACTTTCCAAAGTTCCGTGGCTTCTCATCAGGCAAAGGAGGGTGTATGAAAGATGGGATTAACTTCTCAATCCAATGTTAAAGCCTTTTCTCCCCATTCCTCCTCCTCTCGAATTCTCCTACCCACCCAAACCCTATTTCCTCCATTTCCTTCCCGTCTGAATCCCATGTTACACACCTCCTCTCCCCATCCTCTCTCCTCCTTCTCTGACCACCCAAACCACAGGACTGGCTGAATTATAATGGCCTGAATTATTAATTGTATAATTCACTATTAACATTTATTTTGTTAGAAAAGCTTTCGCAGGCCATTTCATACACATCTAACTACTTGGAAATGGCCTACTCCGCAAATTCAACACTTGGATATTGTGATCTCCTCACTGGCATCTGTCTCAAACTTTTGAGCACGTTTACTTAGAACTGGACACGTTCTCCCATAGCTTTAATCCCCTTCTTAACGCAGGACACGACTATGATCTTCAAATGATAAACACTTAAAACCTCATCTGCTCTTAAAGAATTGGTTAACTTTAAAACACTGGCCCACATGCCACAAATATTACTCTTTTGGTCTCATGTTCAAACCATGGGTCAACCAAATGAGTCTCACACTGGAAAGAACGGCCAGCCATGCTAGTAGTACCTCTCTCGAGAGCAACATGTTGCGGGGAAATGCCATCACTTCAGATATGCTCAGGAACTCAAACCATGGTTGTTATAGCAAAAAATGACCGGTATATACAGGGGTAGGCAACCTTTTCTGAACACCGGGCCAGGTGCTTGCCTCCCTCAAAACCTGGGGGGCCGACAGCAACAAACCAAAACAATTTACATAATTTTTTTTACAAAATTTAATAACTATATAAATAAACCAGGACAATGTAGGACAAAATTTTCACATGGAAGACACTTTTTACAAAACATGGAGGACCCGTGAAAAAATTTGCTGATTTTAAAAAACTGTTAATATAAATGACCTGTTCTTCGGCTTCTATAGAACAACTTGCCCCCCAAAAGGCCTCACGCCCTCTGGCTGCCGGACTGGGCTGGGGCCGTCCCAAAGCCTCGCTGGGCCGCATCCGGTCTCCGTCGGGCCGCAGGTTGCCTACCCCTGGTATATATTATGTCAAACGCTCTTTCAGCATCCAGTGAAGGATAGCAGGCTGACCAGCTCTCTTACTGTTCAAACACAATCACGGCAACAACCATCCTAAGATTCTCGCCACCCCTAATCTGGATTGAACACAAGACCTACTCTGATTCACAGGGCCCCAAAATTTGAACTGCCTCTTCAAATTTGTTAGAAAGGTATTGCTGTGAGAACTTTCACATCAACTTTAAGTACAAAAAAACGGTCTGAAATTCTCACATTGAACTACTGCTTATTTTGCCAGGCTTACAAATCCAGAGTAATAATTTTGTCACCTAGAAGGAAATTCTAAGAAGCACGATTCACGACCGTATTATATAAATTGTCCGTTTTGGATTAAATTACTCTGCACAAGGCTCTATAACACTCAATAGAAACTGATACTAGTCTCGGTGACTTTTTTTGTTTACAGGGGACCATGGCGTCACAGTGGCCTCCTGTTAGGACTCTGACAAGGACTGCACTTCCACACTTTTCACCCATTTGCTTCATCTGAACAGCCTCACAAATTTGCGACTTCTTTTTTTGCCCTGCAGCTCGTGGTTCCACAGTCTTGGGTGCTTGTTTTTGACTATTGTGGTGCATTTTCTAGACATTTAGACACACCCCACTATTTCCAAGTAGGAAGTGATTGCACAGTCACTTTTGTGACTCTCAATGTCCAGTCACTTTCAAACGGAAAGTGCAAAGGGATGCGGAAACAGAGTTGAAAGTCTTTGGAGGGAGTTGCTGTTTTCATTTTGGGGGACATTTTTTGGACCCCCATATATATACACCACACACACATACACGAGACAGAGAGAGAGGAGGAGGGGTGATGGAGCAAAGGGATCATTGAAGCCTGTAGCCGCACTTCTCCACCCTCTTTTAGGGACTCTTAAACACAGAAAATCAAGTGAGAAAAGCTTAAGTCTGCCTGTGAAGGCTTTCACCTTTGACTATTAATAAATCATACAACTGCAATTGGCAGAGCTATAGTGTTGTTGCTATTATATCAAAGAATGCTATTCTTATCTTTTGCGTGCTTGAGCAGTGTTCCAGACTTAACTGATTCATTACTACCAGGGTCAGCTATATGGCTGTGTATATACTAATCTCCCTGGAAAGAAATGGCATCAGTTTATAAAAAACCAGAGTACAATCAGAGTGCTTTCAATTGCTGCTTCAGGGAACACTTCTGCCACTGGTAATGGACTGAACTTGATGAACCTCCCTCTCAGATGCTTGGTATTAACGACAAATACTAAAAATTGCAGGTGATTAACAACAAATATGTGGTTTTATTAAAAGAATTTGCTAACAGCTCTTGGTTTTCTCTCATCTCCTACAATACCCGTACTTTCACATGCTTTATTCTGCTTTTTGGTGTTAGACTTTCTCAATTTCCTAATGGATGCTTGTTGTTGTTTTGCTGTGGGTGTTCTTTGAAGTTATAGATATAGTTGAACTATATTTACAAGTACCTGGTCTCTCGTGTGATAATTCCCTCCATAAAAAACACATACATGAGGGGAGGTTTCACACAAGTAGGCCACTCCTGGCACTGGATAGACTCTAAGGCAGACTTCCTCTACCTCTTGCCTTCCAGATGCTCCAGACTACAATTTCCATAACCTGACAATCATTGGCCTATGCTGCTGTGATGGTAGTCCAAAAGAATGGTAGTCCAAAAGATCTCGCGGGTTGGCAGTCAGGGAGAGTTGGTTTACCCATGTGTCTACATCGCTTGTTTTTCTTTGAACCCAATTATTGTACCATACAGTGTTAACTGAGTTGTGTATACTGACTTCTTTTTAAAAGGGTTGTGTGTAATTATTATCCGATGATATGAAAGTCTGCCTTAAAATGGCCCATGTAAATATGCCAGCCGCTACTAGTTTGTTCATTTTTCCCTTCCTGCTACTCTCTCATGGGAAGACCAAGTAAACAAACAAACAAACAAACAAAAAAGAATTTGTAAGGGCCATGTAAAATGTTTAAAATAAGTCCCACTCATCTTTTAGGGGGAGTTAGCAGTTACAACATCTGGTTTAGTTTAGTTTAGTTTAGAAAAAAGAATAAGGAGAAACATTATACGACATGAATTATGCATATGTAAAGAAAATGGATAGGGAGAAATTTCAGCCTGAGATCAACCAGTGAAGTTGGCAGGGTAGATAAAAGGATAAGTTTCTACAGTCAGTGTGCACGTTATACTATGGAACCACTGCCACGAGATGCTTTGATGGCTGCCAAATTGGGTGAACTTTCAAAGCAGACATGAATGATCCTGAGCCAATCGGCCAAGGAGAAGCCAAGATGACTAAACAAGGATGTCCATACTTGGGACATATCATGAGATGAGATGACTTACTGGAATGCTTGTAACAGCAAACATTAATAAAAAGAAGACCAAAATCCACAGTGGTTGATTCAGTCAAGGAAGCCACAGTCCTAAGTTTCAAGTCCTGAGCAGGGCAGTTGTGAGCAGGGCTCGTGAGATCTCTCATTCATAGGGTCCCACCATATGTCAAAGTTAACTTGATACAAAAACAACAACAAAGACCAATTAATGGGGAGTATCAAAGTTAGTAGTTAGGGTGACTATCTAATACACCCTGGAGAGGCAGGATGCCAGTGTATAAACTGGTGAACACAAACTCATGACCTGCTTCTGGCTGGCCTCTTCCAAAAACAAAATGCTGGACTTGATGGGACTTTGGTTCTGATTCAGTGTGGCTGTTCTTATGTTCTGCCATGTTGGTGTGAGCCCAGCAAGTTACTGGGATGGTAGTGTCTGTATCACAAACCTTCCTCCATTCCCTTCCTCCTTGATTGTCTTGTTAGGCCAAACAAGATATCACATTATTAATGTTTTCAGGCCTTGGTGTGCCTTAAAAGAAATAGCTAGTGCAGTGAGCCAAGGAGAGCCCAGCATGGTGTAGTAGTCTGCAAATTACACCACTGTGAATGGAGACCAGAGTTCAAATCCCCCTTGGTCCCTGCAAAGCCCACTGGGTAACTTGGACAAGTCCATTCTCTTAGTCTAAGGAAGGCAATCTTGCCAAGAAAACCCGCTTGGATAGGTTTGCTGAAGGGTTGTCATAAGTCCAGAAATGGACTTGGGCCCACAACAATGACAACAAGTGACACAAGAAGACAGGTCACCAACTTTGGTCTGTGTTGGGTTGTAACCTAAGAACAGGTAAGGGGCAGTCTGGTCCCCACCAACTGTCAGCATTACTTCAAATGTTTGGGGAAATAGCTTTGCAAGAATCTGGAAACTTTGGACGTTTCACCCAGGTATGAATACTAACTGGGGAGGTTCCAGGTTTTGGGTGAATTAGATGTTTTATTTAGAAAAATGCAGAGTGTAATAACACACACATTATGCAATTCAAACAGCTAGAGCATACAACCGCTAACCCAAATAGTAATGGAATTAGGAAGCAGAGATTTTAGGGGTTGCAGTGGGTTATAATTACCTGTCTGATGAGAAGACCATGGAAAGCTGGAGTGGCTCAGTTGGGAGGTCTGAGGTGGGTATGTATGCCAGCTGTGTGTGTGTAGAGGGTGGTGTTTGAAACCCTATTTATGCCTTAAACTAACCTCAAGTGATGTGCTATCGGCAGAAACAAAGGCTGATGTCTTTTCTAGGAATTGACAATGGGATTCTGGACTAGTAGATGGCTCTTAATATGACAAAAATAGTGATTGGATTGGAATTCCCTGGATGGAGGACAGGGAAGTTTGGCTGGGGCACACAACAGGGGAGTAGGCGAGAGATTGGTTTATTGCTCTGGGTGCAAAGAAAGCCTTGTTTCAAGTTTCAAGAGAAATGCAGATGCAGGACAGGGGGAAGGAGCTTTTAGATCTGATGGTTTTGAAGATCAATCAGTCCTTCAAAAATATCTCCATTACACTCCGCCCTTGCTTACACAGGAGATCCGTTCCTGACTCTCCTGCGTAAAGCACCGTGCATGCTCAAGCCCCATTTAACTGAATGGGCTTGTGCGTACGGAGGTGCGGTGGAAAAGCAGGCCATGGGCGCGCACCCATTAGTCACAATGGGATACGTCGCACCTTGCGCCCCTGCTCCCGTACAGCTTTCAACATATGATGTAAGAGCACTGTATATGACAGGGTAGGCAACCTTTTTGACCAGGGTCCAGGTTGCTGTCCCTCAGACAACTCGGGGACCGAGCCAAAAAAACAATAATAAATTTTTTAAAAAAATTAAAAATAATTAAACCAGGACAAATGTAGGACAAAAATTTAAATGGAGGCAGTTTTTTTAAATTAAAAAAATGGAGGACACGCAAAAAATCTGCTGATTTTTTTTAAAAAATGTTAATATAAATGCATGTTTCTGAGGCTTCTATAGACAATTGCCCCCCTTGCTCCCCCTTGCCCACCACTCACCCCCGCTTGCTCCTCCTTGCCCCCTGCTGCCCCCGCTTGCCCTTGCTCCTCCTTGCCCCCTGCCTGCGCCGCTTGCCCTGCGCGCAAAGGTCCCGCGTGCTTGCACTGGAGGCCAAGGCCCCGCAGCAATTGCGGCCAGGGCTGGGCTGGGGCCGGTCCCTAGTCCTCGGCGGGCCGCATGCGGCCTGCGGGCCATAGGTTGCCAACCCCTGGTATATGATAGGAAAATATGAGGAGCCCAAAATTACCGTGCGGAGTATGCAGGGTGCTTAACGGTGGAGGTAGAAATATACAAAGCATTCTACCACAAATATTTTTTTTTCCTCAAGGATACTCTGTCAGAGAATGTAGATTTTATTGATCTTATTGATTTAGATGTGTTAGTCCGGTCCTTATAGCCAGATGATGCAGTAAAGTTGTGTCAGCATTATATCTCCCTTGGAGCTGGTGACATTGATTTGGAAAACTACTCAGATTCACTGTAGTTTAGTAGATAGAATGCTGGACTGGGATTTGGGGGATTGTGATTCAAGTCTCCACTGTGCCTTGAACCCTCCAGGTCCCGTCACTCTCTCTCTCTCGTTGTCCTACCTCACACAAGGTTACCATGTTTGATCCTTGATCTCACTGGAGAAAGGTGAGAGAAATATATGTAACTAATAAGATATATAATTGCAAATATAGATCAGTTCAAGAGAATTCTTCCCATGCAGAAGTAATTTCAAGAGCAACCATATAGCTGCTGTGACATTTTTACTGGACCTAATTTTAAAATGTCAAGAAGAGAGATAGGTGGGTCATAAAATCAGTAAGCACGGGGATCTGTAAAAAGTCTTGCTTTCTAACCATGGCAACTTAAAAGTACCAATAATACTACATGGGATGATCCCATTATATTCACATGAATGTTTCATAAATAAATATTTTAAATATTTAGCATAACCCATGAAGTATACAGATGCAAACGAGGTTGTCATAGACAGTTTTTGCCAGAAAGGCCTGAACAGATGTAAATGCAAGCCTGAGAAACAGGCCACTGGAGACCCATAGCAGACCTCCTTTGCTCTTATATAGGAAAAGTTATGTGTGGCATGCATGTAACACATGCACTTTTTAGAATTAAAATTATATAATCATAAAATCATAGAGTTGGAGAGACTGCAAGGGCCATCCAGTCCAACCTCCTGCCATGCAGAAAATCGCAATCAAAGCATCCCTGACAGATGGCCACCAGCCTCTGTTTAAAGACCTCCAAGGAAGAAGACTCCACTACACTCTGAGGGAGTTTGGTCCACTGTCGAACAGCCCTTACTGTCGGAGGTTCCTCCTAATGTTGAGCTGGAATATCTCTCCTGTAGCTTGCATCCATTGCTCCGGTCCTAGTCTCTGGAGCAGCAGAAAACAAGCTTGCTCCATCCTCCATATGACATCCCTTCAAGTTTAAAACAGGGCTATCATATCACCTCTTAACCTTCTCTTCTCCAGGCTAAAACATCCCCAGCTCTTAAGTCGTTCCTCATAGGACATGTTTTGGTCGCCCTCCTTTGGACATGCTCCAGTTTCTTAATGTCCTTTTTGAAATATTGTGCCCAGAACTGGACACAGTATTCCAGGTGGGGCCTGACAAAGCAGAATGCAATGGCATATTACTTCCTTGCCTTCTAGACACTATACTTCTATTGATGCAGTCTAAAATCGTCATTGGTCTTGTTACTCGCCCCATCGCACTGTTTGACTCTTGTTCACATTTGTGGTCTACTGGGACTCCCAGATCCCTTTCACATATAGTTTCATTCAGCCCGGCGTCTCCCCTCCATATCTGTGCATTTCTTGTCTGCCCTACGGCAGATTACCTTACATTTCTCCGTGTTTGACATTCATTTTGTTAGCTTGGCCCAGCTTTCTAATCTATTAAGGTCATTCTGAAGTTTGATCCTGTCCTTCTGGAGTCTAGCTACCTCCGCTAATTGGTTTTGTCTGCAAATTTGATAAGTATACCCCTAATTCTGTCATCCAAGTCATTGATAAAGATGTTGAATAGCATTGGGCCCAGGGTGGTCACTTCTCTCCAGGATGAAAAGGAGCCATTGTTGAGCACCCTTTCGGTTCGGCCAGTCAGCCAATTACAAATCCATGTAACAGTTACGTTGTCTAGTCCACATTTTACAAGCTTGTTTGCAAGAATGTCATGGGAAACCTTGTCAAAGGCCTTACTGAAATCAAGATAAACTATATCCACAGCATTCCCTTCATCTACCAAGCTGGTAATTTTATCAAAGAAAGAGATTAGGTTTGTCTGGCATGACTTGTTTCTCTGAAACCCATGTTGACTTTTTGTGATTATGGCATTGCCTTCTAGATGTTCACAGACTCTCTGTTTAATGATCTGCTCCAGAATCTTTCCTAGTATTGATGTCAGACTGACTGGACGATAATTGTTGGGATCCTCTTTTCCCCCCTTTTTAAAGATGGGGACAACGTTTGCCCTCCTCCAGTCTGCTGGGACTTCTCCTGTTCTCCAGGAGTTCTCAAAGATTATTGCCAATGGCTCCGATATTACATTTGCCAGTTCTTTTAATACTCTTGGATGTAGTTCATCTGGTCCTGGAGACTTAAATTCATTTAGATTAACAAGGTATTCCTCTACTATCTCTTTACTTATTCTGTGCTGAAATTCCCCTATTCTGTCCTCTCCTCCATTATCCTCAGGTTGAGCACCCTTTGCCTTTTCTGAGAAGACTGAGGCAAAGAAGGTGTTTAGTAATTCTACCTTTTCTCTGTCCCCTGTTAGCATTTTGCCATCTTCTCCATGCAGTGGCCCTACCATTTCCTTCTTCTTCCTTTTGCTGTGGACATATCCAAAAAAGCCCCTTTTATTTTTTTAACCTCTCTAGCAAGCCTGAGTTCATTCTGCGCTTTAGCTTTTCTGATTTTATCCCTACATATGCTTGCTATTTGTTTGAATTCCTCTTTGTTGATTTCCCCCTTTTTCTATTTCTTATACATGTTCCATTTAAAACTTAGCTCGGTTGAAAGTTCCTTAGTCATCCATCCTGGTTTCTTGAGACATCTCCCATTTTTTCTTCCTCATTGGAACTGTTTGAAATTGTGCCTTTAATATCTCCCCCTTGAGAAACTCCCATCCTTCTTGCACTCCCTTCTCTTTTAGTATTCCTGACCATGGGATCACCCCCAGTATTTCTATAAGTTTACTAAAATCAGCTTTTCTAAAGTCTAGAAGACGTGTCTGACTATACCTGGCTTCTCCCTTCCACTGTATCACAAACTCCAGAGTACATGGTTACTTCCACCTAAGGATCCTACCACTTGCACTCCATTAACTAGGTCATCCCTGTTGGTTAGGATCAGATCCAAAATAGCTGCCCCCTTTGTTGCCTCTTCCACCTTTTGGACCATGAAATTGTCTTCCAGGCAAGTGAGGAATTTGCTAGGCCTTGAGGATTTTGCTGAGTTTGACTTCCAACAAATATCAGGATAGTTGAAGTCGCCCATCACTGCTACATCTCTCCTTTCTGAGTGTGTGGTTATCTGTTCTAGAAAGACATCATCCTATTCCTCAGTCTGACTTGGGGGTCTGTAGTAGACTCCCACAATGACATCTCTGTTGTTTCCCTCCCCTTTAATTTTTATCCAGATGCTCTCCCCCGGCTTCCACGATTGATGTCCTGGATCTCTTCACTGGTGTAAATATCTCTGACATATAGTGCTATTCCTCCTCCTTTCCTGTTTGGCCTATTTCTCTTAAAAAGGTTATACCCCTCTATTTCCACATTCCAATCATGAGACTCATCCCACCAGGTTTCAGTGAGGCATATTTGCTTTGATGTACTAGGAGTTCGAGTTCATCTTGCTTATTTCCCATGCTCTGTGCATTAGTGTAGAGACAACTAAGACCATGTGTCCCTTTGACTTGCTGCCTGTGCAAGTTTTTTTGCCTTCCAATTTTGGGTCCTTGCACTGTTTGTTTTGTTCCCTCTATGACAGTTTGCCTATTTTCTCCAGCCTTTTTGCCTTCCATAATACTGTCTCCCTCCCCCATGAAACTCAGTTTAAAGTCCTCCTGATCAAATTTTTGAGAGTGTTGGGAAAGGTGATTTTGCCAACTGGCATGAGATGCAACCCATCCCTTGGCAGAAGTCCCTCCTCATGGAATCTCAGACTATGATCCAAAAATCCAAACCGTTCTTGGCGGCACCATCTGCAGAGCCAGTTATTCACCTCTACTATTTTCCTCTCCCTTCTGGGACCATGCCCTTCGATTGGGAGAAGAGATGAGATGACAACCTGTGTATCCATCTCTTTCAACATCCTACCCAAAGCCTCATAATCCCTTATGATATTCTGAAGGCTGTGCCTTGCAGTATCATTGGTTCCCACATGAACCAAAAGAAAGGGGTGACGGTCAGTAGGCTTGACAACTCTTGTCAGCCTCTGTGTCACATCACGGATCTTTGTCCCAGGGAGACAGCACACCTCCCGAGACATCTTGTCAGGCCCACAAACCACTGGTTCAGTGCTTCTCAACAAGGAGTCCCCCATGACCACCACACATCTCCTCCGAGGCTTAGCAGCAGCTGTTCCCTTTGTTGGTACTCTCAGGGTCCCCTGCTCTGTCCTCGGTCTGTCCCTGCTGCTGTTCCTCATCATCCTTGATAATAGAGAGAGATTCTTTTTTTTATTTGTTTTTATCTTTTTCACATGTACAATATTATATACAAATTAACATCACCAATTCATTTCTTATAAACTGTACATACATACATCTCCCGATGAACTTCCGTTCTAACTTCTATTCCCTTCTTCCTAATCTCCTTCCCTTTCGTTTACACAAATAACAAAATATTAACCATTATCCATTTATGTTTTCCTCTCATATGTTCTTACATTTTTCCCCCACCTAAATTATTCAAATACATTGTTAAGGGTTGCCATTCTCTTTCCCAATAGTCTGTTGATTTTTTTTTCTATTCCACACCGTTATTTTATCCAATTCTCTCACTTCCACTATTTTTTCCAACCATTCCTCTGATAATAGAGAGAGATTCAAATCGATTCTGCAGCTGCTAGCTCACAGAAAATTCCCTGGTTTCCCTACTTCTGTGTGTGACATTCCTCCAACTATCTACTTCTGTTGTATGTGAAGTGGCCTCCTCCTCCTCTCCCAGCAACTTCCTCTGTGTCTTTCCCGTCCAAGATCCTTTGGTCTGTTCTATCAAGGGAAACCTCTTGCTCCCTATGATGCTGAAGTGTAGCTACCTGGGCCTCCAGCTTCTGTACTTTCCTTTCTAAGGGGCCATTCAGACTACAGAAAAAAACAGGTTTGAAATCGATTCTTCCATGTGAAGTTCATATTGAGCCCGATTCTGTCACAATCCATGTCGGGGATTGCACAAGGAAATGCCCCTTACCCGGGGTATCCAGATTCAGGCTAAAATCCGTCTTTTCTCAAAAGACTCGGGTTGTGCCAAATTTGAACTTGCCCTCGATCATGATCGGGGCAAATTAAGGAGGGATTAGGGTCAGGGGGCGGACAGAGGTTAGAGCATTCCCTCCCCTCATCCGAGGGGAGGGGGGAGGAGGAGGAGGGGGGAGGAGGAAAGAGCCGAAAAAAGGGGAATCTGGATGCAAAGATTCTGGACAGGAAGAAAGGGGGAAATCAGGGGTGACTTTTGAGCTGAAGAGGGCTGTCAGAGAGAGGTGGGGGTGGAGAAAGTGATGGAGGAGGAGGAGGAAGAGGAGGAGGAGGAGAAAGGGGCCGTGGGAGGAAGGGAGCCATGGAGGGGATCCTAAAACGGAGCAGAAGGAGGAGGAGGATGAAGGAGCTGGGGGAAAGGGTCAATGGACATCCCCGAGGAAGGAGAGGGTCTGAAGGAAGGAGGAGGAGGAGGAGGAGGAGATTTTCCAAGGGGAATTGGGTTTTACTG
Organism: Sceloporus undulatus; assembly: GCF_019175285.1. Lineage (NCBI taxonomy): Eukaryota > Metazoa > Chordata > Lepidosauria > Squamata > Phrynosomatidae > Sceloporus > Sceloporus undulatus. Next base: position 351,214,602 of record NC_056522.1, on the reverse strand, counting down.
GCATTTCTGAGGTGAGGAATTTATTATTATTATTATTATTATTATTATCATCATCATCATTATTATTTCATGTGTAAGAGGCATTCTGGGGAGCAAGGAGTGGGGGATGCATTAGCTTGCATGGGATTGAAGATGGAGACAGGGGCAGATCTGACCCAAATGCCCACATATACGCACAACACACAAAAAAGAGGTTTTAAAAAAATTGACACCAGGGCATTTTGTGCATGGCTCTTTAAAAAAAAGGAGGGGGGAGGACACCTCCGATGCCCCTGCAAAAACGTCACCATAACGATTGCTTGATTGACAGCAGGCACCTTCACAGCAAGCACAGAATGCATTCGATTTAAAATGCCCCTCTTTTTGTAGTGGGCACTTGCTAACGGAGAGATTCGGGGGAGGGGCATCCCAATCAGCCCAGTTCCTTCCAGATTTTTGATGTCAGCAATCGTTATGGTGACGTTTTTGCAGGGGCATCGGAGGTGTCCTCCCCCCTCCTTTTTTTTAAAGAGCCATGCACAAAATGCCCTGGTGTCAATTTTTTTAAAACCTCTTTTTTGTGGCGGAAGGTTTTTCGGGTTACGAAATTAGCCGCGGAACGAATTAATTTCGTAACCCGAGGTACCACTGTAGCCAAGAAGGCTACCAACTTGCACTTAGTGCAGGTGAAGTTCCCCACATCTGTAGGCAAGAAGACAAACATCCCACAAGTGCTGCAGGTGACTGCAGCAGGTCCCTCGGTGTCCATACTGAGAAGTCTTAAGGAGGCACTGAACAAGATTGTGGGATTCCCCTGTTAAACACCAGTGTAAAGAACCCCTGTGGGCCTAGCCTTTGTCTCCCAACTCTGTTAGCGAGCTCAATCAACTGGGGCTATAGTTATGTACAGAGCTCCTGGCTACTAGCTCCTTCCAGAGGCAAGTCTCTCACTCACTTCCTCTGAGCAAGTCCCCACAAGCCCCTTAAGGGAGTAGTGAAAAGTAAAGTGTAAAATTGAAGGAGATGTCCTCTAACACTGTGCCCAGGTGACTTTCTTCTCTGTACTGCAAACTCTCCTTGACTATAAAAATAAAAATGAATGTGAAAAGAAAAAATCTCTGGAAGTCCTCTACCAGCAGTTCTGTAGAATCATAGAATCATAGATTTGGAAGAGACCGCAAGGGCCATCCAGTCCAACTCCCTGCCATGCAGGAAATCCAAATCAAAGCATCCCCGACAGATGGCCATCCAGAATGAGTCTTCTAGCTCCTCCTCCTCCCAGTGACTAAAAGAAATGGCTCACCCTTTAAAATGTTAAGCTCTTTCCCAAGCAAAGTAGACACAGAAAAACCAGGGTCCTCTTTTGCAAGGATGTTCCAGAATTCCTATACCAACAGAGTCTTCTAGCTCCTCCTCCTCCCAATGACCAAAAGAAATGGCTCCCACTTTTATTTTAATTATTTTATCAGAATCCGGTTGGGGCCTTACATCTTCAGATTCCTGCGGGAATTAGAATTGTGCAGTTGCATGATTTCCATATCTAGTAGAGGGCTGTTGTTACATTACTATGCAGCAGAGCTGGCAAGTACCTGATGTGCATCAGTAGTTTGAGTGTTGTTGGACTATGATTCTGGAGATCAGGGTTTGAATCCCGTCTCAGCTACAGAAACTCACTGGGTGACCTTGGGCAAGTCATGCTCTCAACCTCAGAGGATGGCAATGGCAAATCAGCTCTAAAGAAATTTGCCAAGGAAACCCCATGATATGAACACCACTTTAGGGTTGCCATAAATCAAAAATAGGCCAAAGCACACTGCAGAAATAATCCAGTCTGAGACCTTTTAAACTGTCCTGACTCAGTGCTAAGTAATCTTTGGGACTGTAGCTTATTGTGCCACCAAAGCTCTCTGATAGAGAAGGCCTAATGTCTCACAAAACTACAGTTCCCAGAATTCCCTAGCACTGACCCATGGCAGTTAAAGTAGTCTTGAAACCATATTAATGCCTCAAGTGATGTGCTATCTGACCAGATAACAATGTGTTTTTGCCCATGACTTGAAGGCACACAACAACAACATGCAATGTGCATTCATGCACATTGGGCATCAGTGTACATTTCACAGAATCATAGAGTAGAATCATAGAAACATATGAACTTTACACTGATGCGCATTCTGCAATGATGCACATTATCCACACAGGCAAATTGGTCCTGATGCAGATGGTGCACTCTTATTGGTATTGTGTTATGCTTTGTAGCAATTCATAGTGTGGTTTCTTAGCACTTTTACTATATAGCTAGTTTTACATAATGTAATGCAATATAACAGGTCATGTAGGATCCCAGTGTTGGTTTCTAAAATACTGTTTACTCCATGGTATTGAGAATTCCTAGTCTTCTCTCTGATCAGTAACCAGAGGTAAGAATGTAAAAATAAATTAAAATAGTAGTTAAAATTAGAAGTGTGTCAGATTCTTTCTTATGGAAGTCTTGCAAATAATTTATTCTGTTTTGTTCAGACCTTACCTGAAATATTGTGCCTAGTTCTGGGTACCACAATTTAACAGGGATATTGACAAGCTGGAGCATGTCCCGAGGAGGAAGGTCTGGAAACCATGCCCTGTGAGGACTGTCTTAGGGAGCTGGGTACATTTATCCTGGAGAAGAGAAGGTTAAAGGGTGACATGATAGCCATGTTTAAATATTTGAAAGGATGTCATATTTGAGATGGGGAAAGTTGGTTTTCTGCTGCTCCAGAGACTAGGACATGGAGTAATGGATTCAAACTATGAAAAACAGATTCCTCCTAAACATTAGGAAGAACTTGTGTTTCTGAGTGGCTAAGAAACACATAATTCACAATCGGATAGGAATGTTTTGTCTCTATATCCTAACAGCATCCCCCCCCAATCTGATATCTTTCAGATATATTTGGCTATCCACTCTCATCATGATGATGCTTTCAAGAGTCCATGTTGCAACACACACAAAAAGATGAGATGAAAGGCTGTGTTGCTTTGTGATGTCTTTCATCTAGAAAGCAATTGTAGAAGTTAGCTCCCATTGTTGGTAGTGACTGGAGGAGTATTCTTTTATTCCCTGTGACTGGTACTGTGTTTTATTGTGCTAGTTAACAATATTTCTCCTGATTATTATTATCTTCAAACACACTGCCTACTCTCTACTCTGTGTTATTATTATCTTCAAACACAGTTCCTCCACAATGCCCCCTTTCTGTGTGTGTGTGTGTGTGTGTGTGTGTAACATTTGCAGTGTGCTCAGATATACTCCTTTCTAATTGTCCTTGGAAATTCAATATGGAAGCCAGAACATGGCCTCTGTACATACCAGCATGTAGGCTGAACTGATAAGTACTGGGCTAACCTGCCACACTCCCACAAATATATCTCTAAAATACATTTTCATGTTAATGACTCCATCAGTGATCACAATGGAGAAAATGAGGGCTGTTAGGCACAAGGTTTCCCTATACACAGGCAATAGTACAGAGCTAACTGAAAGGAACATTCATAGCAATCTCAAGTCATTATGCTTAATGGAACTAACCTTCTTTTGGGAAGGAATTGTATTACAGTGGTGGGAGGGGACAAGAGACATATTATGTGGTAAAAAACCTCCAAGGAAGAGCAAGGCTCTAGATGCTGAGAAGCCAATCAAAGGGTTTGGGGTACTGTGTATGCTTTGATACTGAACACAGAATTGCTACTGGCATAAATCATGGAAAGGAAAGCAGTAAAAGGACCAAATATAATGCACCCAAGTCATATAATCTATTCAAATGCTAAAGTAAATGAGTATTTATCCAATTAACCCTTGCCTTCAGTGACAGGACTTGTTGGGATGATGATATCATCTGCTGCCACTCAGGCTTCCCTGTTTCCTAAGGCTTTAAATTAAAATCCTCACACTAGCCAGAGGAAGGGAAACCATACCCAGAAACCATAGCTTGTCTCTCTTCTAATGCAAAGCATTTGGGGTAGTCTGATCTTGAATGGGCACTTAAGATCTATTAAGTTTGCAAAAGACATTCACTGAGTCTTTTGCAAGTCTGCAAAGCAAACTTCTAGAACTGCTTTGCTGAAACAGATCAACATACTCTATTTGGAGGCATAGCTATGGGGACTGACACCAGTGCCTCCATTTCTTATTCTGATGCAGCTGACAGCAAATAAAAATTCCCTGTAAAAGTTGTGATCTGGAATAATATAGCTTGTATAACTCAAGCTGTCTCTGGCTTCCTGGAGCAATTCTGAGTGGCAAGGTGCCCCGTGCTAGTGGTAGCGCTGCACTCATATGCAAGCTTCTCATACCATAATGCTGACAATAGGAAAATATTATTGGGAAGAGAGTAGGCTGTTGAACCCTCTGTCCCCATGGAATAGAAGCATCTACCAACCATCCCAGCTCCATTTCCCAGTTGTGGAAAATGTAAAGTAATGGATGGCACATTAGAGATGCTGTATTTATGACCCTGGCTTTATATATAGAAGCTAGGATGCAAGAGGAAGGTTGCCCAGACCCACTCCCTCCTTCAACCCTGAATGGAGCCAGAATCTTCTGTAATTGGAGCTCAGCCTTCAGAGGTCTATATTTCTAGGTATATTCTCTTGGTTGAAAGTTAACATGGAGAACGTGTTTATCATGTGATGCTGATTTGGATCCCATAATGGGGGAAATGTGGGATATACATTAATTGTTTAAATGTAAAATGATTCTAATATGATGTATACACACAAAATGTAGTGGTAAGGCGATGGTGGAAAGGGTGCTTTGCCCTGCAAATAAGAATTCTGCGCCACATAAAATTTTCTTTCATTCTCCAAATAATAGCTTTAAGAGTAACTATTAAAGACTCCAAATCCTAGTTCACAAATAGCTTCAGCCCCTGGAGTGGATTCATGTCCTTACTGATATGGAAGCCACTATCTCTTTCACATAATTGTTGTTGTGTGCCTTCAAGTCATTTCTGACTTATGGCAACCTTAAGGCAAATGGGATTTTCTTGGCAAGGTTTGTTCAGAGGAGGTTTGCCACTGCCTTCCCCTGAGGCTGAGAGGATGTGACTTGCCCAAGGTCACACAGAGGGTTTCGTGGCAAAGTGGGAATCAAACCTGGTCTCCAGAGTCATAGTCCGACTCTCAAACCACTATGCCATGTTGGCTCTGAATGCACACACCCAAACACACACTTGCCTGCAATAAAGTTGGCTACCCAATGATCTTTACACTACAATCAGTAAAGGCAAACACAGAAAAAAGAGAGACAGTAAGACATCAACCTAGAGGACCGCCTCTCCCCATATAATCCGCCCCGCACCCTCAGAACATCTGGGCAGCAACTACTGAGGGTCCCAGGGGCTAGATTAGCCTCTACATCAAAGAGGTCGTTTACCATCATCGCCCCGACCCTCTGGAATACGCTGCCCATAGAGCTCCGCTCGGCCACCTCCCTGGCCCAGTTCAGGAAGGAATTAAAAACCTTCCTGTTCCAATCAGCATTCCCGGACACAAGTTCCAGTTAGTCTCCCCCCCCCCTCCTCTGACAGCAGTTGTAAGCTGGCCAGAATGGGTTTTTATGAGGGTTTTAATTGTATTTTAATTGTATTTGTATTGTATGGTTGACATGTTGTGCACCGCCCTGATTATAAGAAGGGCGGTATAAAAATAAATTTATTATTATTAACTGTATTTTGACCCACGGGAATGAAACTCACAAGTTCTCACAATGCTGAGAACTTGATTGCGTTGAGGTCCTTTATTTCATCATTAGATTAAATCCTAATGCTGACATCTTGAGTTGATTACAGATTATATCTCTGCCTAAACGTTGGTCTTTAAATCTGGCTTCTTCAAAGTCTTTATTTATTTAAAAAAATAGAAGAAGAGAAAAGTTCGTTAACAAGCATCTGACTTTTGCTTTCATTACAGAAATATAAACCTCTCTCATGAAAGAGTTTGTCACTTAATTGCCATGATGTACTTTGAGAAGAGTAGATTGCTTAGACATTATCAGTGTTGAATTAAAGTCATCAGCACAGGCATTGCATAGGCTGACCTGGAAAACTTTGCAATTTGCTTCACATAACTTTGCTATTGCTTCACATAAACAAAGACTAACTGCCTTATCTCACGAGAAAAGAAAGCAGAAACAGAGCAGTAGCGGTTTTCTCTATGCATCTCCTCATGCCGCTATAGCACTTCTGTTCTCTTCCTGGTACTGCAGAAATAATCCAGTATGACACCACTTTAATGGCCATGGCTCAGTGCTATGGAATTCTGGGAATAGTAGTTTTGTGAGACATATAGGCCCGTTACAGACGGGCCTTTTAGTACGGAGTCAGTCCGTACTAGAGTTAGGAAGGTGTGGTGCTTCCGCACCCCCCCTAACTCTAGTACGGACTGAGTCCGTACAAAATGGTGGTGCCCCATCTACATGAGAAACGAGACGAAAACATCAGAACAGCGTCCCGAGAAGGGATTAAGGCTATACGCGCGAGGGCACTTAGTGCTCCCTTTGCGCGGACCAGGAAGGAGCTCCGTTTCGGAGCTCCTTCCTGGTTTGCGGCACTGCTTTGCGTCGCTGGGCGCAGCCTTCAGACGGCTGCGCCCAGCAATGCAAGGGAGAAAGGGGCCAAGCGGCCCCTTTCTCCTCCTCCCCGCCGCCGCAGGGTGTCCTTGGGGCTTGAAGCCCCAAGGACACCCCTTTCCAGGCTGCGGGGAAGCAGCCTTTTGCTTCCCCGCTTCCTGGAAAGCAGCGGATCGGGGCCTCACCGGCTGCCGTTCTGGCCACTGAGGCCCCAATACACTGGGGACAGGGGCAGGTACAGGCCGCCGATTTTCGGCGGTCTGTAGCGCACCTTAGTCTTCTCTGTCAGACAGCTCTGGTGTCACAACAAACTACAATTCCTAGAATTCCATAGCATTGAGCCATGGTCATTAAAGTAGTGTCATATTGCATTATTTCGGCAGTATCGATGCAGCCTACGAAGCAAACTAGAGGTTATGGGGAATTTGTATTATCTGCCACAACCAGTTTTTACCTTTACATTGGGATTTCCTTAGAGCTAAACGTCTTAACCTTCTAATGACTCATTATAAAACAAATGCACTGAACATAAGATACAGAGATGAAGAAGCTGATGTGCTATGAGAAACAGATATCGTTTGTCACTTCAGGGAGCACTTCTTTAAAAATATGATAAAATTGTAATCTAATTCAGTGGTGGAAATAATGCAGCCCATGGGCTCCATGCAGTGCATAGAAGGAGGGTCCAGTGGGCTCCCCAGATAATAATAATAATAAAAATTTTATTTATATACCGCCCTTCTATAAAACCAGGGCGGTGTACAACATTCATAAAATACATAAATTGCCATATACATAAAACAAAATACATTAAAAACATTCCAACCAGCTTGCCACTGCTGACGTAGAGGGGAGGGAGAAGTTAGTCGGGGCTTGCACCAGGGAATGCTTGTTTAAATAAAAAGGTCTTCAGCCCTTTTTTGAACTGGTCCAGGGAGGTGGCCGAGCGGAGCTCAATGGGCAGGGAATTCCAAAGGGTAGGGGCCGAGATGGTGAAAGTCCTCTTAGAAGTAGAGGCTAGTCTGGCCCCTGGAACCCTCAATAGCTGCTGCCCAGATGTTCTGAGAGTGCGGGGCGGATTGTATGGGGAGAGGTGGTCCTCGAGGTATCCTGGGCCCAAGCCATTTAGGGCTTTATAGGGGATAACCAACACCTCGTATTGCGCCCGGAAGCGAATAGGCAGCCAGTGCAGATCTTTAAGCACTGGTGTTATATGACTGGCTCTGGGTATGCCAGTAACCAGTCTGGCTGCCATATTCTGCACTAATTGTAGCTTCCGGGTATGGTACAAGGGTTGCCCCATGTAGAGCAAGTTGCAGAAATCCAAACGAGAGGTTACCAGAGCATGTGCTACCGTTTCAAGATCCCTCTGGCCTAGGTAGGGACGCAGCTGGCGTATCAGCCGAAGCTGATAACAGGTGCTCCTGACTGTCACATCCACCTGTGATGTAAGGTGGAGCGACGAATCAAGGAGCACCCCCAGACTGCGTACCGAGTCCTTCACAGGAAGCGTGATCCCGTTCAGGACAGGTGGAACCACCACCATCCCCGGGCCAGGAGAACCTATCACGAGCACCTCCATTTTCTCTGGATTCAGACTGAGTCGGTTTTCCCTCATCCAGCCCATTACCGACTCCAGGCAGGCCACGAGAGGAGAGATGCCATCCCCAGTCACTGCATCAGTCGGAGACATAGAGAAAACTATTTGGGTGTCATCAGCGTACTGACAACTCCGCGCCCCATGTCTCCGGATGATCTCTCCCAGCGGTTTCATGTAAATGTTAAAAAGCATGGGAGACAGAATGGCTCCTTGAGGGACCCCAGATGTAAAGGCCCTCTTATCGGAGCATACATCTCCCAGCTGCACCATCTGGAACCTCCCAGAGAGGTAGGATCGGAACCACTGGAGCGCAGTGCCCCTGATTCCCACCTCTGCTAGGGGCTCCAGAAGGATACCATGGTCTATGGTATCGAAAGCCGCTGAGATGTCCAAGAGCACCAACAGGGACACGCTTCCCCTGTCAATGCCCAGACGGAGATCATCGACCAAGGCGACCATGGCAGTCTCAACCCCATAGCCCGCCCGAAAGCTGGTTTGAAATGGGTCCAGATAATCCGTTTCATCCAAGATCGATTGAAGCTGGATTGCAACCGCCCTCTCGATCACCTTCCCCAAAAATGGCAATAGCGGGGGTCGAGGGAGGGCTTTTTAAGCAACGGTTTTACTATGGCCAATTTTAAGCTTGATGGAAATTGCCCGTCCCTCAAGGATGTATTTATGATCCGGTGTAACAATGAAGTTACCACCGGTCCCCCCTGAGCCGCTAGCCATGAGGGACAGGGATCAAGAGAGCAGGTTGTCTTCTGAACACTTCTAAGGATCTTGCCACATCATCGGTACTAACGGACTCAAACTGATCCAGTTTAATGGAGTCCACGGAGGCTCTGGATACCTCTACTCTAGGTTCTGCCCTAATGCCGGCGTTAAGACCTTCGCTTATCCAAGAGGTTTTATCCACGAAGAAGTTGTTAAATTGGTCACAGCAGGCCTTAGAAGGTTCAAGGATCTGGTTCAGGGCAGGAGGGAGCTGAGTTAGCTCCCTGACCACCCTGAACAACTCTGCTGGACGCGACTCCGCGGACGCAACACGAGCACCATAGAACGAATTCTTAGCTGCTCGTATCGCCTCTCCGTAGTCCTCCAAAAGGCGGTCTAGGAGAGCCTTGTCGGCTAAGCGTAGGTGTTTCCGCCAGCGATGCTCTAGCCGTCGCAGAACCCGCTTCCTCGCCTGGAGATCTTCCGTATACCAGGGCTTTCGTTTGGAAGCAGGCCTGAGAGGGCGCTTGGGAGCGATACTGTGTATAGCCCTAGAAAGACCGGTATCCCAGATACCAGTCAGGGCGTCAACAGAGTCGCCGTCATTTCCAACCATGTGCCCCTCTAAGGCTTCCTGGAACCTTTTTGGTTCCATCAGCCTTCGAGGGTGGACCATTCTAATAGGTCCACCACCCCCGGGGGGGATCTGGGTAGAAGCCTTGATTTTTGCCTCCACCAGGAAATGATCCGTCCATGACAGGGCGGAAATATTAGTTATTTCCACCCACGGATTTTCCGCATCCGTACAAAAGACCAGATCGAGTGTATTACCCGCAGAATGCATCGGACCCAAGACCAATTGGGACAGGCCCATGGCTGCCATGGTATCCATGAATTCCCGAGCCGCACCGGGTGGAATATAGTTGGCCAGGAAGGGGATGTTGAAGTCACCCAGGACAAGTAGCCTGGGTGTTTCCAGCATCAGCTCTGAGACCAACTGTGTCAGCTCATTAAGGGAGTCTGTTAGCGCATGGGGTGGCCGATACACCAACAAAATCCCTAGACTGTCCCTGGCCTTCAGGGTCAAGTAAATACACTCAATTAAGGAAGTTTGATGGATGTGATTCCTGGTGAGAGGATCTGCAAGCAGATCACGGACAATGTGGGTTTTGTTATTAATGGACCTGGCATTGCACAGGAGCAGAGACAGGGTTTGTGGCATGGTTGGAATGACCCTCAGGTCCTTTTGGTTAGGAAGGGGACAGGAAGGAGAGATAGATATTAAGCATCGATCTCGCCTTCCTCTGTAACGCAAGTCCACACTCCTACCGCCATACCTCCCCCTGCCCCACACCACCTCAGTGGGAGCTCCGCTCGTGCAGAAGTTACCCTCTACCTCCCCAGCCAAAGCATTCCCCACATCCATATCCTCCCCCTCCCCCTACCGAACAACAATAAGAACAGAGATATGGCACTACAGTCATTCTCTGTTTAAGTGCTGGCGAGGACACGATCCTCCTGCTCTTGTGCCGCTGCAAAGATGCGCAGCTGCGCAGTTGCGGAGCTGCGGAAGTCCCAAATTCAATCCGTGGGCGGCCTCCCCGGGCCGGTGCGCAGATGCGCACCTCCAACAATCCGGGAAGAACCGTCCGGCAGCAACGCAGCTCTCAGCAGAGTCCGGTGGCAAGGGGAGGCGTGACGGAGGAGGAGACCAGGCAGGCTGGCTTTGTACATGCCTCTGCCCCGACACGCCCCTCTCTCCGCCTTCCCCCCAGGTGTCCCAAATTCAGCTCACCAGAGCCGCCGCCGAGATGCTGAGGAAATAGGGAGTCCCAAATTCAGTCTGTGGGCGGCCTCCCCGGGCCGGTGCGCAGATGTGCACCTCCGACAACCTGGGAAGAACCGCCCGGCAGCAACGCAGCTCTCAGCAGAGTCCGGTGGCAAGGGGAGGCATGACGCTAACTCCTTACTAACTCCTTACTAACTCCTCAAAGCCACCAGGATTAACATTATTTTTCAGCTCCCAACTTTCAGTAAAAGGTAATCTGAGGGTTTCCTCATTTCTAAGTGGCTAAAATTCAAATAGTGCCTCCAGAGGGAGCCTCCTAGAGCTTCCAATAAAAAGACAACATTCTGCAAGCTATTTCCATCTTTTCCTCCTATTTTTTTTTTTTTTTTTTGGTTGTTTGTTTTTAAAAGAAGATGGAAAGAGCAGTGGAAAAACAGAGGAGGCTTAAAAATGGAAGACATTGTTGTCTGGAAGCACTTTAAATCTGGGGATGGACAATTTGCCATCCTGCTTCCGATGTTCAAGCCTTCACAGACTCTTTGTGAACAGAATGTGTGTGTTGCACATGTATAGAATCCCTCTGTCTTATTAAAAAAATCACACTGCAAAATGTCCTTTACCTACCTGTGTACAGCCTGTATGCATGCACAGCCTGCAGCTCAAAAGTGATCAATGAAGGCATAGAAGTGAGAAGCATGCACAGTGAGTGTACTTTTGCTCTTTTCCCCATGCACTCAGGAACTCTGAATTTAAATATGTGAGCAGGGCTCTAGAGCGTTTGCAACAGAATGATCAACAGTACAGAGTTATCTTTGTGTTTGCTACATTGCCACAGAGGAAATTATTGCAGCTTTTTTCTTAGGAAGATGAATCGTTCCGACATTTCTGCTTCGCTTTCTGTTTTGTGACAAGATGAAGAAGAAACAAGAACAAAAGGTAAAAATGTTAACTACAGGGAACCTAATTAGGCAGCTCTGCAGACTTAAGGTTTCTGTGAAAATGCATGAAGTCATTTGAAAGAAAGAAAAGAAAAGAAACAAACTAGATAAAGGTATACAACATTCATTAAAGAGTGAGGATCGATCAAGATTACCTGTCCTATCCATATTCTGTCCCCTCCAGTCTTTCACTCTCTTGCACACTTGCCAATTGACCACCCCACATCACAATTTTCTAAATGGGGAAGATAATCTAGAATGTTTTCAGCCATCCTAACATCTGACATCTTCTGGAAAATGCCAACCACAGATACAGGCAAAACATCAGGAATAAATTCTTTCAGAACACGGCCATATAGCCCAAAAAACCCACAAAAATCTATGGATGCCAGCCGTGAAAGCTTTTGACTTCACACAAGCATATCTGTTTGTTACTCTTACATCCTATGTTTCTTCCAATGAGCTGAAAGCAGCATGCCTGGCTTTCCTCTTCCTCATTGTCTTTCCAAAAACTTTGGTAGGTCAAGCTGAGAATGAATGGCTCAAAGTTACTCAATAAATTTCATTGTTCAGTGGGGACTAAAATCCTCCAGATGTTTTAAACCAACTACTAGAAGCCCTAGCTAACTTGGCTGCAGTCAGGAGTTCTAGGAGCTGAACTCCAAACCACCTGGAGGGCCAAAGTTAGAACCATTGCTCTAACCACTGCATCCTATGGAATCCTGAGATCTGTAGTAGAATCGGTTACAGTCAGCCCTCCATATTGACAGATTCTTCATCCACAGATTCAACCACTCAAGGCTTGAAAATATTTTTTAAAATATAAATTCCAAAAGTAAACCTTGGTTTTGCCATTTTGTATAAGGGATACCATTTTACTATGCCATCGTATTTAAGCATCCACATTCTTGTTATCCATGGGGGTCCTGGAACCAAATCCCAGCAGATACTAAGGGTCCACTGTACTTAGAACTTTATGCCTGAGAACTTTAGTGCTGTAGTGGCGGGGGGAGATATAATTCACTAGCCAAGAATTCTAAATTCATGATGAAACTACAAATCCTGGAATTTTGTGGGCTGGACCCTTGCTAATTAAAGTGGGATAATTCTGTAGTATAGATATATCCCATGGTGATGTGGGTGGTCTGAACAAGAGGATAAAAATGTTTTGGTGAATGCAGTTATGTCCTCCATGCAAGTGGGAATTTGCTACTATGCTGTGTAGTGATGGCCACCAATTTGGAAGCTTGGGTTGCTCCAGCAGGGCTCCTCTCATGGTCTTACAAAAATCAGGTTTTGGGGCTGCAGTTTGAAAGGGAGGTCAGTGTATAGACTTTGCTCTCAACTTTCTTCCCTTCTTTTCTCAGTGAAAATTATCCCACCAAACTACTGGACCCCTGAAGAAAAATGTCTTGTATATGACCAGGGCTGGCCCTATCATTAGGCAAAGGAAGACAGCCATCTTGGGCAGCTGATTCTGGATGTCATAAACAAGAAGCAATTTGTTAAATATTTAATGTACTGTATAATTGTAAAAAATAGTTCACATATAACTGTAGAAGAATAAGCTCCTACACACACAGTTACAGAAGGAGGGGTGGCATATTCTTCTACAAATATTGCAGTTGTATGTGTATTATTTCTTTACAGTTATGCATTGCGTTTACATTATTAAATATGTTATAACTGGTTATAATTACATTGTTGCACTGTACACTTGTTAACAAGCTCAAGACATAGTTTTTTGTGGGGTTTTTGGGGCTATGTGGCCATGTTCTAGAAGAGTTTCTTCCTGACGTTTCGCCAGCATCTGTGGCTGGCATCTTCAGAGAATGCTGGTGAAATGTCAGGAAGAAACTCTTCTAGAATATGGCCACATAGCCCGAAAAACTCACAAAAAACTATGGATGCTGGCCATGAAAGCCTTTGACTTCGCAGGCTACCTGATTGCTAATTGCATTATAGTTACCATATTTGGGGTATTCCTGTATTTGTTTGTTTTGATACTGCTGTTAAAGCTGAGCTGTTGGATCAGAGAGACAGTGAGAGAAGGCAACACTAAATTGGAACCAACAGGCGTGAATGATGGAAGTAAGTTGTGGAGGTTCTGTGTTCACTGCCTGAGTGAGAACTAATGTTGCCAGGTTTTCAAAACAGCAACAAGGACACAGTCGAAGTTCATGATATGCAAGGATGACAATCAGGAAGCAGCTATTAACAAGTTTCTGTTATGAAATACTATATGAAAGTATTAGTTAATTTAAGCCATGTACACTGGGCCCTCCATATTCTCTGAGATTGGGGGTGCAGGACTCCTGTGAAAATGAAAGTGAAAAAACATTTGTTAAAATCTGAGAAAACACCTCTCCAGGATCTCTAGGTCCTCCAGTACAACTCTCTGGCCAACAACCAGCAGAAGTGAACCATAGAATTGCACTGGAGGACCTACAAATGCCCAGAGAATTGTTTTATCCAGGAATCTCTAGGTCCTTCGGTGGACTCTATGGTCAGCTTCTGTCAGAGTCATGCTGAAGGATGTAGACATACCAAGAGAGAACAAGTTAATCAAATCTGCAAATAATCAAATCTGAAAAAGTTCATGCCACAAAGTTGGAGGGCTAGCTGTATTTCTGTGTAAAATTAACATATTGTCCACTTTCACAAATTACACAATGCATACATTTGTGTCATTATGAAAGGCCCACACCCAGAAATGCAGGAATTTTTTTGAAGGGGCATATTGCTCAGTCTGTACAAAAGGAAAAGCTTCCCAACCTTGAAACGGGCAGCACCTCTTTAATAAAAGACACCTGGCAACCTTAGTAAGAACAGAAAGGAAGAGTTGTGTAGAGTGTTGCTGGGATGAAAACATGCAGTGGGAGGTGAAGATAAGGCTCCTCAGATGAGGGATAAGCCTGTGTCATTTTGTGTGAGGGCAGGGTACAAAAAAGTAGAAAAATTTAACTCCAGGGGTCTTTTATCATATAGCCTGGTTCCTAGCAGTATTAGAGGCATCTTACATCCTGACTTTCTGACTCAGTCTTGTCCTTTTATCTTGTTCTGCTCCTCTGTCTCTTTTTAAGGAAGAACATATTCAGATAGAGTCTTGATGACCAGAAAATCCCAAACATTAATTTGCTTCTCCCTCCCTTCCTGTATTCAGTTTAATTCACATCAGTACAAAAATGAACCCCTGCTGCAAATCAGATTTCTTTTAAATGTGAAAAACTGCTTGTCATGTAACCTTGATGTGGCTGAAAGAGCTGGGTTTTCTTAACGAAAGAAATAAACAGCTTCTTGATCAGACACACGCCCACATGTTCCCGTGTCTGAGATGTCACAAAGCGGTCATCTTGGCAATGTCAGCAAACAGGCACTACATGCAGACTTGCCCCTCAGTAGTTGAAACTTTTTGACATTCCAGGTCAGCTTCTGATTATTGTTGTTGATGTTATTGACGATGGGGTGCAATGCAGACAGGAGATCATCGTTTAATTAATTATCCTTTCCATCAGCCTCAAAGAACCATGGCTATTGGGAGGCTGAAAACCCTCTCTGGCAAGAAGAACATCTTGACAGAAGGGAGACCAACCTGACCCCTTCCAATGGCCACTGAAGGAGAACCTCTGAGGAATTTTCTTCCCCAGACTCTGCCAGTTGCCATTGGTGCTGGGCCTACAGAGTTGGGGGAGGCATGCTCTGGTCTCCACTACCAGTGAGAAGAAGAAAGAACATGAGAAGATGGAGCAGCCCTTCCCTCTTGGGAAAAACATGATGGCAGCCAATGAGGGAATAACCAATTATCAGGGATGATGGGAGATAGTCCAGTGAGAACTGAAGGGTTCACCATCCTTACTCTAGGGCAGGGGATGACACTTTCACCATTTGGAACCATGGAGAAGATGATCTGGCTGTGTTCCTGAACCACCTGAACAACATCCACCCTAACATCCAATTCATTCTGGAAAAAGAAAAGGAAGGAACACTGCCATTCTTGGATGTCCTAGTCATCTACAAACCGAACCAATCTTTGGGTCACACGGTATACAGAAAACCTACACATACAGACAGATACCTGCACAAGAATTCCAACCATCACCCAGGACAAAAAAGAAGCACAATACAAACACTGGTAGACCAGGCAAAATGCATCTGTGAACCCCACTTCTTGAAAGATGAATTGAAGCACCTAGACCAGTGCTCTACATGCTAATGGTTATTCCAGCTCAGACATCAGAAAGCCTGCCAGACAAGAAAAACCCAGAGGAGTCATAGAATCATAGAATAATAGAGCTGGAAGAGACCACAAGGGCCATCCAGTCCAATCCCATTCTGCCATGCAGTCAAAGCATCCATGACAGATGGTCATCCAGCCTCTGCTTAAAGATCTCCAAGGAGGGAGATTCCACTACACTCCGAGGGAGTGTGTTCCACTGTCGAACAGCCCTTACTGTCAGGAAGTTTTTCCTAATGTTGAGGTGGAATCTGTTTTCCTGGAGCTTGCATCCATTGTTCCGGGTCCTATTCTCTGGAGCAGCAGAAAACAAGCTTGCTTCCTCCTCAATATGACATCCCTTCAAATATTTAAAAAGGGCTATCATATCACCTCTTAACCTTTTTTTCTCCAGGCTAAACATTCCCAGCTCTCTAAATCGTTCCTCATAGGACATGAAATTAAGATATACTATATCCCCATCATTCTCTTCATCTACCAAGCTGGTAATTTTATCAATAAAAGAGATTAGATTTGCCTGGCATGACTTATGTCTCTGAAATCCATGTTGATTTTTTGTGATTATGGCATTGCTTTCTTGATGTTCACAGACTCTGTTTAATGATCTGCTCTAGAATCTTTCCTGCTATAGATGTCAGACTAACTGGACGATAATTGTTGGGATCCTCTTTTTTTTCCCTTTTTAAAGATGGAGACAACATTTGCCCTCCTCCAGTCTGCTGGGACTTCTCGTGTTCTCCAGGAGTTTTCAAAGATTATTGCCAATGGCTGCAATATTACATTAGCCAACTCTTTTAATACTCTTGGATGTATGAAGACAAGCAGCCACCCATAGGGAAGGTATTTCTACCATACATCAAAGGAGTCACAGACAGCATAGACAAAGTGGTGAAGAAGCACTTCCGTTCTACTTACAAAAGGAGATGCTCTTAAAAGTGTGCCATTTGCCAAAACAGATTTTACTAGCATGACAAAAGACATGCTTTTATGACCATCTCACCCAGGAAAAAAATGGAAGTGCTTCTAGGTAAGGTAAGAAAGCATCTTCTCTGCTGTTCCATCTCAGGTTTTTTTTTTCATGCGATAAGGCTCTAGGTGGTGGCCAACAGTCTCGTCCATAGTAATAAGGCTCCTCAGAAGTAAGAGTACTTCTCAAAATAAGATGTCTCCTTAAGACCAGGCAGCCTTGAAATTTGGTTGAAGCTTGCATCCACTTGGAGTTGCGTAGCACCATTCTACAAATACATTTGCTTCTGGCTTTTCCATTGCTGTTACAACACAGGTCTTACTTCTGTATAACACTTCTGTCTAGTATTCCTGACTCTCAGTGTGGACGAAAGAAAAGGAAATTCTTCTTGATGTACATGTAGAGTGGGAAAAGAATATGGAGTCTGAATGACTATGGGGGGTGAGGCTGGAGGAAGAAGAAAAAACAGTGAGAAAGAATAAGGGAAGGGAAAGTTGTTACCTTGCCTGGTTGGATTCATTTTGCCTGGATAGTAGACATGCCACTTGATATCTGTCATGCCTCCAGAGCATCTTTGATGCTCTGGAGACATATATTTAGTTGAGATTATATTAGCTTTTCTATGTATTAGTTTAGAAGGGGAAATAGAGATCTACAGCTTTAAGAAAGACCAGGATTGTGGGAAATCCCAGGGTCTCTTACTGTCTCCCTCTAGCTAGTTTCAGTTGTGTAGTAAGATTTCAGCCAAGTCAGACCTGGAGAGAATATTTTCCTTTGACAAAGATAAGTCCACAGAAGAGTAAAGATAAGTCCACAGAAGAAGAAAGATAAACCCTCCAAGAAGAGAGAGCAAGGTATTTAAGAGGGACTATTGAGAAAAAGGAGATCAGTTACATGTCTTGTGTTTATAACCAGTAAACCTATGAAAACTTAAGATATTTGTGGACAAGTCTTTTGTTCAGGCTGTGTTCCTGAGAGCCAGAGGCCTTACTACACCCAAAGTCCATAGCATCGCTCTTGGGACAAAACAATATCTGTTCATACTATTAGTTGGTCTAGCTTCCAAAATCTTTTGAAAAGTAAGTTTAGCCTTGTATAAAGTGGAATATGAAGCAAAACATGCACTCACTATTTTGGCCATCTGTTATGCAAGAATAGCCACTGAGCTGCAGATTTCCCAGCCAAGAGAGATGATGTGATGTGATCTGTGATGTGACAGATAGGCTGACAAGACTGGCCAATAGTCTCAAAAATTTGAACAGGAGGGCTTTAAACTGAGTTATATGGGGGAGGGAGACAGTATTATGGAAGGCAAAAGGGTTGGAGAAAATTGATTTATCTGCAGCCTTTGACACTGTTGATCACTGTCTCCTAGTTGACATACTCTCTGACCTTGGATTCTCAGACTCTGTTCTCGCCTGGTTTAGATCTTACTTGTCAGACAGATCTTTTGCAGTGGTTGCAGGTGGTCAGACATCATTTCCTGTTCCCTTATCTGTTGGAGTTCCCTAGGGCTCTGTTCTGGGTCCCCTTCTGTTTTCTCTCTACACACTGTCCTTAGGTAAACTCATCAGCTCTTTTGGTTTTTTCTACCATCTGTATGCCAATGACACCCAATTGTATCTTTCCACCCCTGACCTTTCTCCAAGGCTTGAACAGCAAGTCTCGTCTTGCCTCACAGCTGTTTCGCAGTGGATGCGCCATCGGCGTTTGAAGCTCAACATTTCCAAGATGGAGCTTCTTGTCTTTCCTCCTAAGTCCACCATTCAGCACTCCTTTTCTGTCTCTGTGGACAACATTTCTATTCAACCAGTCCAGCAAGCCCGCAGTCTTGGTTTTATCTTTGATTCTTCTCTGTCATGTATCCCTCAGATCCAGACCACAGCCAAGGCTTGTAGATTCTTTTTATACAATATTGCCAAAATCTGACCATTTCTCTCTGCCTCTACTGCCAAGATCCTGGTCCATGCCCTAGTGGTATCATGACTTGATTACTGTAACATCCTCCTGGCTGGGCTTCCTCTTTCTCACCTTCATCCTTTAATTTCTGTCCAGCATTCAGCTGCACGCATTATCACATCCACCCACCGCTCTGACCATATCTCTCCTGTGTTGGCATCCCTTCACTGGCTCCCTTTCCACATTCAGTATATGCTCCTGCTGTCGACGTTTAAAGCCCTCCATGGGCTGGCTCCTCCTTACTTATCAGACCTTATTTCTCCTTACCTTCCCACTAGGGCCCTCCATTCTGGTAGTCAAGGTCTGCTGTCCCAGCCCAGGATTTCCTCTGCCCCATCTCGGATTCGCCCCTTTTCACTCGCTGCCTCTCACTCCTGGAACCTTCTTCCCCCGCGAGCAAGAGCCATTACTTCTTTAACCAGCTTCAAAATGGAGTTGAAGACCATCCTGTTCAGGACAGCGTTCCCAGGCATTGCATAACTGTCACTTGCTATTTGATGTTCTTTTGTTGTCTGTTTTATTGAATCATTTCCTGTATTGCTATGTATTTTATATGTATTATCCTATTATAGAGGCCCCTTCCCCTCCACCACTCCCTTCTCCTTTTGTGTCGTGTCTTTTTAGATTGTAAGCCTGAGGGCAGGGAACCGTCCAATTAAAAAGATTGTATGTACAGCACTGTGTAAATTTACAGTGCTTTATAAATAAAGGTTAATAATAATAATAATAATAATAATAATAATAATAATAATAATAATAATAATAATTAATAATAATAGTGCAAGGACCCAACAGGGGGAGGAAAAAATGTTTGCACAGGCAGCAAGTAAAAGGGAACATGTGGTCTGAAATGTCTCTACACTAATGCACAGAGTATGGGAAATAAGCAAGATGAACGTGAACTCCTAGTACAACAAAGCAAATATGATAGTGATGGTGAACCTATGGCATGCATGCCAGAGGTGGCACTCAGAGCCCTCTCTGTGGGCACATGTGCTGCTGCCCCAGCACAGAGTTTGTCAGAGTTTGTTACTAGAAAGCCAGAGGGACACAGCACTTTGCAATAAGTAAGTGGGTTTTGTGTTGCAGTTTGGGCACTCAGCCTCTCAAAGGTTCACCATCACTGAAATCTGATATAATAGGCATCACTGAAACCTAGTGGGATGAGTCTCATGATTGGAATGTAGGAATAGAGGGGTATAACCTTTTTAAGAGAAACATATAAGAAATAGCCTTATATGTCAGGGACATTCACACCAGTGAAGAGATCCAGGACATCAATCCTGGAAGCCAGGAAAAGTCAGAAAAGCCAAAACACAGAATGAACTCAGGCTTGCTAGAGAGGTTAAAAATAATAAAAAGGGTTATTATGGATATGTCTGCAGCAAAAGGAAGAAGAAAGAAATAGTAGGGCCACTACGTGGAGAAGATGGCAAAATGCTAACGGGACAGAGAAAAGGCAGAATTACTCAACACCTTCTTTGCCTCAGTCTTCTCAGAAAAGGAAAAGGATGCTCAACCTGAGGATAATGGAGCAGAGGACAGAATAGGGGAATTTCAGCATAGAATAAGTAAAGAGATAGTACAGGAATATCTGGTTAATCTAAACGAATAAAAATCTCCAGGACCAGACAAACTACATTCAAGGGTATTAAAAGAACTGGCAAATGTAATATTGGAGCCATTGGCAATAATGTTTGAAAAGTCCCGGAGAACAGGAGAAGTGCCAGCAGACTGGAGGAGGGCAAACGTTGTCCCCATCTTCAAAAAGGGGAAAAAAGAGGATCCCAACAATTATCGTCCTGTTAGTCTGACATCAATACCAGGAAAGATTCTTCAGAGAAGATGCCAGCCACAGATGTTGGTGAAACGTCAGTAAGAAACTCTGTTAGAACATGGCCACATAGCCCGAAAAACCCACAAAAACTATGGCGCGTTACAGACCGCCCCTTTGGGGTGGCCTGTAGGCACTCCTTTCCCTGCCGGATCGGGGCCTCAGCTGCCAGAACGGCAGCCTCTGGGGCCCCGATCCACCCCTTTCCATCATGCCCCAAGAACACCTGGTCGGCCCCTTTTTGCCTTGCGTCACTGGCGCAGCCGTCTAAAGGCTGCGCCAGCGATGCAAATCCCGGAAGGAGCTCCGTTTCGGAGCTCCTTCTGGCGCTGTGGAAAGGGCACTCTATGCGCCCTGGCGTGGCACCAGTACGTCACAACCGCGCCGCCTCATTTGGAGGTGGCGCGGTGGTGACGTAGCAATGGCGGCCCCGTGTGGAATGGGCACCGCCATTTTGTACATCCTGGGGATGTACTAGGGTTAGATGCGTGCGTAAGGCACGCACTTTCCCTAACCCTAGTACATCCCCAGGACGCACTTTAAGCCCGTGTGGAATGAGCCTATGTTAGGCCAAAGTTTGAACAGCTCAGCAGCCCACTCCATACCACACACATTATCTAGCAGAGAAAGAGATCAAACGTCGGCCTGATTCAGACTGGCGCTTTGCGCTGGCCTAGACACGTAGTAGGGTTGCCTGGGGGCGGAGTGACCGCACGCCCCACAAGCCTACTATGTGGTGGCGGCGTAACAATGACGGTGCCCCGTGTACATGGACGTTGCCATTGTGACGTAAGCACCATGCTGCATCCGCATGGTGCCATGCATCGCTTGTCACAAGTGTGCCAGTGGCGCACTCGCAAGTCACTGTGGCATCACACAAAGAACTCAGAAATTCCGGGTTCTTTTTGCTCCTCAGTGGCGATACACCGTTTGGGGACTGTGCTATCCCTGAGGAGCAAAAACGGGCGCCAGCAGACCGCCGTTTCTTGGTGGTCTCTCTCGTGCCTTAATCTTCTTTATAAAGTATATAAAAGTACTTTTACTCATAAATACTTGTGCATAATCAACACAGGTTCCTCCTCTTGAGAAAAGGTAAGAAAAGAAAGAGTACTATGTGTATCAGGAAACTTGGAGCATCTCACCCAGAGGGAGCTCTTCATGGAGGGCTGGCAGGGAGAGAGAGAGAGAGAGAAGATGTGAGAGCAGATGAGACCTCAAAGAACAAAGAAAGACTATGTGATGCAGGAAGAGAGTGGGTGTGAGCAAAGACACAGACAAACAAGAAATTACCCTAACCATGCTGTGTCCTAGAGACCGAAATGCAGTCTAACATGCATGCAGGTATGCAAAGTTTGTTAACTCCAACAATTTAGGCCACAGGACAGAACGGCCTCATGGAGTTCTACCACCCCTGCTCTCTGGACAGGGATATTGTCTCACATGCTGTCTAGACATTGCTTAACCCAGATACCAGCCATGGCAAAGCTCAGTTGGGTATGGCAGCACCATCCCAATAGAAAATGTACATTCCAGTGAGCTATAGTAGGGGCAGGGGACAACATCCACCCATAAATCCTAGGTTTATGTGGGTAATTGGAAATTGGACTAGGCTATTCCACAGCAAATGAATCAAAAAGTTGTCTGTGTTAAGCAGCCTATATACCTGCAAATAATATAAGAATTTGCATACCCAGGGGAGCAAAATTATCTGGATATGATAATTGCTAGTTATGTGGCCTTAGTGTAGCCAAAAATCTATGTAAGGGAATTTTACTTTAGCTCAGAGTGGGTTAGGCTACAAATAACCCTCAAGACCGTTCCCCCTTTTGTATATGGAGAGAAAAATGGACCAAAGAAATTGCGCAGAGGCAGATTTCTTATAATCAAATGTTACTTTTATTGGGGGGGGGGGGGAATCACACAGCAAGTCACTAACACACACACACATTCATACAAGGCTCAGGAAATAAGGGAGGAGGTTTGAATAGATGGAGGCAGAACTAACAGAGATACTTACACAAGCCAAGATTTGCTTTAGGATCCAATTGGTTGAGGTGGCATGGGACTCGGTCATAGAGTGAAGGACCCAGCCGGAACTAATTCAGAGAGCGTAGTGACAAAGTGTCCCCATGAACTCCAAACTAGCACACTGAGGACCTTATCTAGGCCAAATCTAGCCTCTGGGAAGAAGTAATTGCACATCTATGGGTGCAGTCATGGTCTGGCAGTATTCAAGGTGGGAATAGGTGCTTGATTAAGCCCATCAGGCTCATCCGGTGAGACATCCTTCTGCTAATGGAGGTGTTAATGTCCCATTCATAACTCCTAAACTATCTGCTTGGCCTGTATTGTTCCCAAAAGGTCCCATTAGGCCGACCTCACTTGGGTGTAGTGTGTACATGTCCCCTCACCTTGGGGATTATGGTGCACTGCATTGCAGGGTCCATCTGGGGTCATGTGGAAAATTACACACACCAAAATCAGAATTATTCCATTTGTGGTAACATTAGGACTTGTCTAACTGGGAGAAATGGTGAGTTGTGGGTGACCACTGGTACATGGTGGCCAAATGTTATAACTGCAAAGGAGAACAAGGCACCACAAAAGGTAGGGCATTCAAGAAAAAATGTAGGACATTACAAAATAAAAGCTAAGAATACTACAGTAATATAAATATAAATTCATTTAATATGGTTTATTTACAGCTATGTGACTGTACAGTCAGACCTCCTTATCCACTGATTTTTTAATTCACGAATTCAAGCATCCACGGCTTGAAAATATTTTTAAAAAGTATACATTCCAGACAGCAAACCTTGATTTTGCCATTTTATATAAGGGACACCATTTTGCTATGCTATTGTATTTAATGAGACCTGTCCATCCATGGATTTTGTTATCCACAGGGGGTCCTGGAACCAAACCCCAGTGGATAACAAGGGGCCACTATATTTTATTATGTACTCAATCATATTTTTCTGATGAACTTATCTTTGTTAAAATGGCATTCCTCCTTCTGTAGACAAAAGATTGTATGGGAATGGCCCATCATTGGGGGGGGGGGACTGCTTTGCCCATAGAAAAGGAACATGACAGGGAGAAGGTTCAGTTAGAGTCTAGTTTTTTGTCTCTGGAAAACAATGCTAGTTTTCTAATTATTAGGGATTATTTTTTTTAACTACCGGTTATGATTATTTAATCAAGTTATATACTGT
Organism: Sceloporus undulatus; assembly: GCF_019175285.1. NCBI lineage: Eukaryota > Metazoa > Chordata > Lepidosauria > Squamata > Phrynosomatidae > Sceloporus > Sceloporus undulatus. The sequence goes on along the minus strand of NC_056522.1, from coordinate 351,190,763 downwards.
TTCAAGGTATCAGTAACAGTCGGTAATGATACAATACACAGTAAATGAAGTACTATAGCACACAAGTAAATGATAGGGTCCAGGTGCAATTTTGCTACTAATTTTTATCATAAACTATAGAAACTGGAAGAGATTTTCAGCATGCTGACTGCCAAGGGCAGCTTTGAAGTGCATGTATTATATATTGGCCCTCACTTGGCAGTGGTGTAACCAAATGAGGCCCATTCAAACGAAGCAGTAGAATAGCTGGTTCCTCTTCATATTTTGACTTGTAGCCATGATGGAAGAAGGGGCTAAACATCAAACAGAACAAATATGAGATACCATCTGTTCATGAGAGCCAACACGGCATGAGGCAGACCTAAGGGCAGCCATCTTGTCATTCTGATGTGGAGATTTGCTTCCAAGAGACATCAGGATTAGAAAGACTGTTGTTTAATACAAATACAAAACCCAAACCAGCTGCGCCTGGCACATTTGGTGAGTTACATTATAGCAAGTGATTCATGCCCATGTTTCAGCTAATGAAGGTTTTTCAGTTTATAGGTTGATGATTACAGTAGTTTGACATAACCCAATTTCCTTAAATCAACATAAAATGAAGAAAGTGGGATATCTAGTGATTTAAATCCAAGCTGCCCTCTCCTCTTTCTGTGCAAAGTGTTTATTTGTGCAGATGGAAATATATATGAATATTTTTTATTTAAATATTTTGTAATTGCCAGAATTTGATAATTTCCCAAAAGATCAAACTACTCTGTTTTTTCTTCTTTTCTTCTTTCTTTCTTTCTTTCTTTCTTTCTTTCTTTCTGGATTTTATCTTACTATTATATTGGCTGAGAAAACAGTTCAACTGATTGAATAAATGAAGCCACTCAACTTTGATGAGATTTCCAAAGGTCACTGGGAGAAGGGCTGCTATAATATACAGAAAATCTTAAAGTAAAGGTTACTTTGATAGGCAGCTTTGCTAGAGAATAATTTTGGCAAATTAATGGATATTATAGATCAGGGCATTGACTACAGTTCTCTGGCCCTAAGTCTCCAGTTTTTGTGGTCCATTTCCAGGGAAGAGACAAGAATGCAGCTCTGCTATGTGCAAATCTCAAACTCAGTTAGTAACCACAGGTTGCTACAGTTTACAAAGCTTAATTGATTTCTTGTTTCAAAGACACTCAAAAGAGTCTTTGTGTTTACTTAAAGCACCTTACCGCACCATGGCATTATAGCATCATAGCAACATATTAGTCCACTATTGCCTCTGCCTTATTGCATGGCACTGTTACCCTTCTGTTGTTCTCCTGTGGGAGAACTCTTTTTATTAACACACAAAAATCAGTTAATGATCTGCCTTCCCTGCTACCTTTCCACTATGATATTTCATGCTAAAATTCAATTGCACTTTTATGGCACTTTTGAGTGGTTAGCAAGTGTATCTCACTGCCATCTCTTGTTTTTCAGGCCCATTCCAGAGTGAATCTCTCCCTCCCTCCCTCTCTCTGTCACACACACATACACAACACACACACAACACACGGACACATGCACACCTACACACCTGAAAATGTAAGAGGAAAAGAGTCTTACAGATTTAAAAAAGCATTTTTTTCATCTTTCGACCTATGAGGGAGAGAATAGGCTGTCCCAGCTCCATCAGGGCCAGCCTGAAGATAGAGCATCCTCCCTCCATAACTGTCATCTTTTGGCTGGTGAGGGAGAGAATAGGCTGGCTCAGCTCCATCAGGGCCAGCCTGAAGATAGAGAGCCCTCCCTCCAGTCCATCTGCCTTGGTCCAGGCCTCAGAGGGAGAGAAGAATGCTGGGCCTGATCCCCTCCTTCCCCCCACCATTCCCTTCTCCTTTTGTGTCATGTCTTTTAGATTGTAAGCCTGAGGGCAGGGAATCATCTGTTATCCCCTCTGTTGTAAACCGCTCGGATTCCCAGTGATTGGGCGGTATATAAATAAATCCTATTATTTATTTATTTATTTATTTATTTATTTATTTTACTAGCCCTTCCCTTCCCCTCTCCCTTTCCTTTCCTTTCCTTTCCTTTCCTTTCCTTTCCTGGTAACCAAATGTGTGTCAAGTTATGGAGAAGACTGGATTTGACGTGATCTACAATGTGAATTGGGCAGAGTGGGTAGATATGAACACAAAATTCATGCAGTGGTTTTAATACAAAGCTGCAATTTTGAGCAGATCTGATAAAGGCATTTCAATTTAGAATTTTTAAAAAACACACCTATATTTAGCAATAGCAATGACACTTACATTTTTATACCGCTTTTCTCTAAGCACTTTACAATGTGTTAGCCAACTGCCCCCAACAAGCTGGATACTCATTTTGCTGACCTATGGAAGGCTGAGTCAACCTGGAGTCCTGCAGGACTGAACTCACAATGTTTTGGCATTTTAACCACTGTGCCACCAAGACTTCTATTTATTGTTAAACATGTTCGGTGCATTCATGCACACATGCAAACACATACACACACACACACACACACACAGTTTTGTATTAATTGATTTGAGGTTTTTTTTCCAGGCTTTCCTAAACTCAGTACAGTCAGCTCCCTGTATCCATCAATTCTTTATCCACAGATTCATCCAATCACCGTTTGAACAAATCTAAAAATATATATAAATTCCAAAACGTAAACCTTGATTTTGCCACTTTATATAAGTGACACTATTTTACTTAATGCCATTTTATTTAATGGGATTTGAGCATCCACGAATGGATCTCACAGGGGATCCTGGACCAGCAGATACGAATACACCTTTTTCCGTTGTGAAAATTCCAGTACAATTGCCATATAACTCCTGAGTATGGAATGCAAAGAGTGCCATCTTGGCTTCTGACTTACACAGCAAAATATCTTCGAACTTGCATTTGAGAAGAAACATAGTTGTGTGTTGTGGACATTTTAACAATGGCTAAGGAAGTTTTTGTGTATGATGTGCATGTGAAAAAAGAAGGAAGAAACTAAGCGGGCTTTTTCTGTCATATTATAAATTCAGTTTAAGCAAGCACACAATCAGCCAAAACCAGAACCTGCAATCATATCAGTTCCAATCAGATGTGCTAATCTTGAAGAAATACATTGTGGTACAGGAAGGCATGAAAACTCATTTGGTTACTGCACATCAGATAATTAACTTGTGAGAATTATATTTGCTACATGCTAGGGAGAAAGAGGGCAGAGGTTGCCAGGGAATGCAAAGGAGACTTAAGTGGTAAATTTTCCAGAGTGCCCATAAATATTAACCAGGCTTAAAAACTTAAAGTCCGTCATATCCAAAATAGGGTTTCTGATGTTGCTGAACTAAATGATGTCTGTTAGATAAAAAGGCCAGTTTCCATTATTCTCATCAGCAACAAGTAGGTTGTGACACCAAGAGCGGTGTGATTATCAGCTGTGAGTCAGCTCAGAAGGACTGATAATGGACAGGAAAAGGACAAAAGTGGCATTATAATGGATTAATAAGGCACAGGGTGTGACTATCTTACAGTTGTCCGCTTTTCCTAGGACTTACTCCCATGCTTTTCATAGCAGCCTGATCTCTACCAGCTGGTTATTCTTACTTTCACCTTTCTCATCATCTCCAGTTTGCCCCCACCCCATCCCAATGCCACCAACAAGGTAAGAATGAGATCAAACTAATTGAGAGACGTGTACAGATATAAACCAACTGAGCTAAAAATTCCAGAAGTGGGATATATAAACCATTCATTAAACTCCAGAGAAAACATGGAGTGCATCCCTGTAGGGAATTATTAATCTGCCCATATTAATAGTTGCTAAATACCAACAACAAAACAAGAGACATTTAACTTTTAGAGAAATGAAATATCAAATATTGGTCTTCAATTCGATACCCACTTACTTGGTTGTAAGCCTCATTGAAGTGAGAGGTGTTTCACTCTGAGTAAATTTGTGTTCTCTATCACAGTTCAATTCCCTGCTCTAGCATAAAAACCCATTGGGTGACCTTGGGCAAGACACACTGTCTCAGCCTCAGAGGATAGCAATGGCAACCCCTTCTCTGGAGAAACCTGCCAAGAAAACCCTGTGATAGTTTTGCTTTAGGGTTACCATAAGTCAAAGATGACTTGGAGGAACAGTACAACAAAATGCACACCTGTCTATATAGTAGAAATATGACAACATTTTAAACAAATGCACTATACAGTGTTGAAATATCATCTTAATTTTTTTCAGCTTAGTGCAAAATACATTGCTACTGTAATTCAAGAGGATGATAAGAATCCACCACTCACGTCCCGGCCACACTTACTTTTCCATGTTGTTAGCACATCATAGTGGTGATTTACACCTCAGAAATAGAAAACCGCTAACAGAAATAGCAATAAACCTGAAATGAACACACAGGAAAAGTCTTAACCTCAGAATATTATTACTTACTACATGCATTTTCTACCAAGTCCTGTTCTGCTGCCTCATCATGATGTGAAGGCGATCTCAGACTTCTCAGGTCACGTAAGTGGAACATAAGTTCAGGCACATTTTGCCAGATCTGCTGGAGGGGCCCACTCCATTTCCCACCAGTGGGAACAAAACACTGTGAGAAGATGTGGTGTCCTGGTTGTACAATGCCCTCCCCTTTAGCGCCCAATTGGCATTGACACTAGTTTTATTCTGGCACCAAATTAAAACATTGCTTTTTATTCATTCCCTTGAGGGTCTAATGGTTCTTCCCAAATCTGTTGATAGTTTAAAACTATTTTAACATATTTAAAATAGTTAATATGCTTTAGACTGTTTAAACCAGTGTTTATCAGACTGTTTGATGTGGCAGACTAGCTGATTTTCCCTGCAGTGTGCCTGTGCCAAGGACCAGTACCAAATTAGTACTATTGGATACAACAATTTCTTTCTTACCTAGAAACCTGCTGTGTTGGCAGCTGATGCCTTGTAGATAGATGTTGATTACAGATGCTTAGACCACTTGAGAAACACTGTTTTGAAATGTCTAATGTTTAAAATTTTCAAAACTGTTTTAAATAGTGTAAATTGATTTTATTTCTACACTGACCTGAGGGTACAATTGAAATATTGAAAAGATAGTTAGGTAGCTAGCCAGTGTGTTATAGTGGTTTGGGCACTGAATTATGACTTTGGAGAATAGGCTTCAAATCCCAGCTTTGCCATAGAATCATAGAATCATAGAGTTGGAAGAGACCACTAGGGCCATCCAGTCCAACCCCCTGCCATGCAGAAAATCCAAATCAAAGCATCCCTGACAGATGGCCATCCAGCCTCTGTTTAAAGACCTCCAAGGAAGGAGACTCTATCACCCTCCGAGGGAGTGCATTCCACTGTCGAACAGGCCTTACTGTCAGGAAGTTCCTCCTAATGGTGAGGTGGAATCTCTTTTCCTGTAGCTTGCATCCATTGTTCCGGGTTCTGTTCTCTGGAGCAGAAGAAAACAAGCTTGTTCCCTCCTCAATATGACATCCCTTCAAATATTTAAATAGCGCTATCATATCACCTCTTAACCTTCTTTTCTCCAGGCTAAACATCCCCAGCTCCCTAAGTCGTTCCTCATAGGGCATGGTTTCCAGACCCTTCACCATTTTTGTCGCCCTCCTTTGGACACGCTCCAGTTTCTCAATGTCCTTCCTGAATTGTGGCGCCCAGAACTGGACACAATATTCTAGGTGGGGCCTGACCAAAGCAGAATACAGTGGCACTATTACTTCTCTTGATCTAGACACTATACTTTTATTGATGCAGCCTAAAATTGCATTGGCCTTTTTAGCTGCCGCATCACACTGTTCACTCATGTCAACTTGTGGTCTACTTGGACTCCTAGATCCCTTTCACATGTAGTTTCATTCAGCCAGGTGTCCCCCATGCTATATTTGTGCATTTTATTTTTCCGCCCTAAGTGCAATACCTTATATTTCTCCGTGTTGAATTTCATTTTGTTAGCTTTGGCCCAGCTTTCTAGTCTATTCAGGTCATTTTGAATCTTGATCCTGTCCTATTCCCCCTAATTTGGTATCATCTGCAAATTTGATAAGTATGCTCCCAATTCTGTCATCCCGGTCATTGATAAAGATGTTGAATAGCACTGGGCTCAGGACAGAGCCCTGTGGGACCCCACTGGTCACTTCTCTCCAGGCTGAAAAAGAACCATTGCTGAGCACCCTTTGGGTTCGGCCAGTCAACCAATTACAGATCCATGTAACAGTTCCTTTGTCTAGCCCACATTTTACAAGCTTGTTTGCAAGTATGTCATGGGAAACCTTGTCAAAGGCCTTACTGAAATCAAGATATACTATATCCACAGCATTCCCTTCATCTAACAAGCTGGTAATTTTATCAAAGAAAGAGATCAGATTTGTCTGGCATGACTTGTTTCTCTGAAACCCATGTTGACTTTTTGTGATTATGGCATTGCCTTCTAGATGTTCACAGACTCTCTGTTTAATGATCTGCTCCAGAATCTTTCCTAGTACTGATGTCAGACTAACTGGATGATAATTGTTGGGATCCTCTTTCTTCCCCTTTTTGAAGATGGGGACGTTTGCCCTCCGCCAGTCTGCTGGGATCTCTCCTGTTTTCCAGGAGTTTTCAAAGATTATCACCAATGGCTCCGATATTACATTTGCCAGTTCTTTTAATACCCTTGGATGGAGTTCATCTGGTCCCGGAGACTTAAATTCATTTAGATTAACAAGTGTTCCTCTACTATCTCTTTACTTATTCTGTGCTGAAATTCCCCTATTCTGTCCTCTGCTCCATTATCCTCAGGTTGAGCACCCTTTTCCTTTTCTGAGAAGACTGAGGCAAAGAAAGTGTTGAGTAATTCTGCCTTTTCTCTGTCCCCTGTTAACATTTTGCCATCCTCTCAACGCAGTGGCCCTACCATTTTCTTCTTCTTACTTTTGCTGCGGGCATATCCAAAAAAGCCCTTTTTGTTGTCTTTAACCTCTCTAGCAAGCCTGAGTTCATTCTGCGCTTTAGCTTTTCTGACTTTACCCCTACACATGCCTGCTATTTCTTTGAATTCCTTTTTCGTGATTTCCTCATGACACCGCCTGGGTGATCTTGGACAAATCACACACTTTCAGCCTCAGAGGGAGACAATGGCAAAACCCTCTGACCAAATAGTGCCAAGAAAACCCCATAATAGGTTCACCTTAGTCAGAAAATTCTTGGCAACAACAACAAGGTAGGTAGGTAGGTAAGTAAGTAGGTAGGTAGGTAGGTAGGTAGGTTGGCACCAAAGCTGGTAAGGGCCCAAGCATGGCCTAGTTGTGGACCAGTCCAGCTAAGTACAGAAAGACTCACTTTGGCTTGCTACATGATGACAATTGACCACAGCAATTTTGAACACAGTGAGGGTCTAGAATGGTTGTGATCTGAATCAGTGAAAAGTCACTGCAGCAAGGAAACCGTGGCTTTCCATTTAGATCCCACATTTCCCTTGAGAACTCTGGGCAGGTACAAGGTACTCCTCCACCCAGTTTCCCCTCTGAAAACTTCCCTGTGAGGTGGGTTAAGTAAAAAGAGTGTGTGACTGGACAAAGGCCAGCTACCAAGCTTCATGGCAGAATGGGGATTTGGATTTCCATCTTTTTCTGTTCTAGTCTTAGCCACTTCACAACACTGGCTAGTGATCAGAAGAACTGTAACAAAAAACAACTACCTTGGGTTGACCTGGAGGATTGCCAGCCTTTTATTTCTCTCCAGATGTGGGAAATGTGTTGGGAGTTTTGCAGTACTGATGGTTGCTTTTTGGTGTGTGTGTGTGTGGGGGGGGTATATATCTAAATGAAGTTTCAAACGTGCCAGTGTTTTTTCCCTGGGAATTCATGGCATGAGCTTTTATTCCCACCCTCAGGTCGGTTTCTTTTTAATTCAAAGACATGTCAGAACAAACAAGTCCCTGGTTCTCCTTCTTTTCCTCCTTTTTATTTATTTCTTTTAAATAATAGTGAATGAGAGGATCAGGGCCATGGCAGTTTTGCACTATATTACTATAACTCTAAGAATTTTTCTAAAAATTAGAGAGGACAATATTTGACTACCAAACCATAGCATCATCCATCCATCCATCAGTCAATCAGTTCGGAAAAACCTTATTGCAGATCCAAGAAATTGCCACAAACATCCCCCCAAAGGAGGTTGGACTAAGTGGCCCTTGTAGTCCTTTCTAGCTCTATGATGAGTGAGTGGACAGAGAAGAAAAACAAATAGCAAAACCTGGCAAAATCAAAAGACCTGTATTGCAAGAATTCAAGCTTCTTTAAATCAGGCTGGAAGAGGCCTAGAACTTGCATGTTTGCTGTGTTCACATCTTCTTGGTAACACTGTCCATCCCCTTTCTTTGGACATCTAAATGATATTTCTAAATGAATAAACAAATTAAAAGTTACTGCAGTATTAGAAATGTAGAGGCTGAAGGTAAATTTCAGTGTGTATGGTGGGGTGGTCATAGCTTTTATTTAGGTTTCAATGCTCTAATTTTGTAGTTAGGAGCTTAAATGGATTCTTGATCTGATCCCAGCAGAGTGTCTCTTGTGTCCTTTTGTATGTGTGTATGTAGCTTCAAGTCACCTGTCAACTTATGGTGACCATATGAATTTTCTTAGGCAAGGACTATTCAGAGGTGGTTTTGCCAATTCCTTTCTCTAAAACAGGGGTCGGCAACCTATGGCCCGTGGGCCACGTGCAGCCCGCCGAGCCGTTGGGACCGGCCCCAGCTTGGTCCTGCTGCCGATTGCCGCCGCCTTGCCCGTCACCAAAGGCCCCGTGGGGCCTTTGGCCTGTCACGCAGGCACGCTGGGCCATTGGCCTCTTGCACAAGCGTGCGGGGCCTTTGGCAGCGGGCAAGTGGGGGCAAAGGCCCCATGTGCTTGTGTGAGAGGCCATTGGCCTTTCGCGGAAGCGCGTGGGGAGGAGGAGGAGGAGGAGGAGGGAGGAAGGACAGAGGAGGAGGAGGAGGGAGGAAGGAAGGAAGGAAGAGGAAGAGGAGGATGGAGGAAGGAAGGAGCAGGAGGAGGAGGAGGAAGAAGAAGAACAGGAGCAGGAGGAGGAGGAGAATTTCCATTCCATTTTTACAGGTCTGCTTTGTTTTAACAATGATGATGGTGATGGTGATGGTGATGGTGATGGTGATATGAGCCAGCTTCAGAGGCATGGCCAATGTAAGTTGCTGTGATTTTTACAAACTCATGCACAGTGAAGAAAAACCACAGTCCCTTGACCAAGTACACACTTCTGGGAAGTACATTTGAACCCAAGGGCAAATCACTTATTAGACCACCTTGACATGTTCAATATGCATAGCCATGTGAACCCATGTTCAGTGTGAAACCCAAAGAGTTTGGTTATGCAATAAGCCTCTGAAATATGCAAGAGGCCATCTTAAGTAAAGCCATGTTCAATGCCCAAATGTGCTGTTCGGAATGTGGGAAGGGGGGGGTTGGCCCGAAAGGGAAGTCCATTTCTGCCATCTGTCTAGGAATAATGCCCAAATGTCCTCCATTTTGATCATGCTTAAGAAACATGCATTTATATTAAACATTTTTTAAAAAATCAAATTTTTTCGCATGTCCTCCATTTTTTTAAAAATGTGTCCTACATTTGAAAATGGTATCCTAAATTATTTAATTATTTATTTTTTGCCCCCCCCCCATTGTCTGGGGGACACCAACCCAGCCCCCGGCTCAAAAAGGTTGCCTACCCCTGCTCTAAAATATAGCCCACTGCACCTGTGACATTCTTTCATCTGCGTACTGATCCTGCTTAGCTTCCAAGATCAGACAGGATCTAGTGCCTTTAGGTTATTTAGGCCCTCTACTTACTACAGCAAAAACAACATGCATCAACCAGGATGCCACAAGTCAGACAGCTCTTCTCCAGCAGAGAATAAATAGTGCCTTTCTCATCCTACTGTGCAGCCTTATTGATTGGATGGTTCTCCACTTAAAGAAATGCAGTTGTAAATAGCAACAAGCACAGCAGGTAAAGGTTTCTTTCCAAAGGTCAGGAGGATATAAATGTGCTGTCTACAACTTGTGCATTGATCTTCCAAGCCACAGCACAAAAAGGGGAAGGGCACCCAGGGGAACCGCAAGGTCTGTAATTGCATTTGCGGCCACAACCAGACAATGGATAACGTAATCTACAGCTGCTCCCTGCCAATGCATTCAATCCCACACCTCCTCCTCTTCTTTTATGAAACCTCACAAAATGATCGTGATGTAGTCAATCCTCATATATGTTCAAGTCCAAAAGACAGTAAAATATACATAAACCTGAGCCTGATGAGGAAACATTTTCAGATGTATATTCAAACCAGGGGGCTTTTCACACAAGCACTATGATTCCACTTTAACTGGTGTGGTTCCAGCCTGGGGATTTGCAGTTTTAGGAAGTGGTATGTAAAATCTTCATCCAAAGAGCTCCAGTTCCTCACCAGGATACAAAACCTTGGATTGCACGGGATACAGCCATTACAATTAAAGTGGAACATGGTGTTATATTGCCTATTATGTTATGTTATATTTGATTATTATGTCATGTGAGGTTGTTTTAACATATGTAATTTGATATTCATAGTTATTCTGCTGCCATGGAAGTGCTGGGGATTGCCATTTAAATTATTATGCTATGTTATGCCTCCATTATTATGTTATGTATTGTGCTATGCATTCTTTTTTATTTTTTGTATAAATACTTTATTGTTATAATATTGCTGTGATGTTTTGATGGTTGGTGTATTTTGTATTTTTGATGCCTTTGTTTTGTAATCCGCCTTGATTCCGCAAGAAAAAGGCGGAATATAAATAAATCTTATTATTATTGTTGTTGTTATACTTGTGTAGCAACCCTGCTGTGGGCTGGACCAGTGCATCTGGGTACATCAGAAGTACATCTCTTTACTACATCCCTTTATTACAAGAACTGCCCATTTACTCATTTTCCTCCTATTCTTGAGCCAGTTACCTAACTACTAGAAGACCTCTCCTGGGTGCTAAATTTGTTCAGAAGGCTTTGGTGAAAATATAATAATGAAGAATGAATGATTAAGAATAATGAAGGCATGAAGTTTCTTCTAATGAAAACAAATGGAATAACAGGATTCTTTCTCCTCCTTCTTGCCTTGTGATCTTTTGACTCACCTCTTATTATGGTAGTGCCTAGACAAGCCATTTTGGCTACTTATCATTTCTACCATGGACTGAAACATCTGTAAACTATGGGTTAATATTTAGGTAAAATGTGAAAATTATAGGTTCACAAGGTTTACGCATATTTACTGGAAATTTCTTTATGTTGACATCTTAACAGGATTGAAATGAATTTCACTGTATGTACCATTGGGACTATTTTTAGCTAAGAAACAGAGTGTGTTTTATCTGCATTTTCATCCATTATCAAATACCAACCTGGTAACAGATGTGAAACCTTCCTTTTTCAAATGAACAATAAATTCCAGCATTTGTTATCAATTTTAAGGGAAAGGTTCCACTTCAGAGAAACATTTCTATCTTTTTACTTCCATTCTTTATATAGTTGTTCCTGAGTAACCCCTCATTCAGTTCATGAAATGACCCCAGATAAATGGTTTAAAATTACAGCCTTGATTTTTCTTTATCATTTATAACTCAGAGGTGGGCAAAGTGTGGCCCTGGAGATGTATGTGGCCTGTAAAGCTTGTTTTGGACCCCTTAATCCCTCCAGTCTTTTGCGATGGCCCTTTATCTGGCCAAAAAAGAGTGAGATGCCTCTTTTGGAAGTCTCCAGGAGCAGCTATTCACCTTTTAAAATAAGTTGAAGAACTTCATTGCACTGTTTTTGTTTCCAAACCAAAAACACTGGCTGTTTCTAGATTTTTATTGCATTGCATTGCAATTTTTTGACAGTCCTGAAGGATCCCAGGAATCTGGAAATTGGCCCCTTGACCCTCTGTAATTGCCCACCCTTGATCAACACTTTTTGGATGGAGATGGGAAGAGTTGGGAGAGGCAGACAATCAACTCTTCGATGTGTCAGAGGTGCTTAATTGAAAAGAATTTGCAAATCAAGTATATCTTCCCTGTCACTTTCCAATCAGTTTAAGCAGAAGACGGCTTCCCTTGTTTTTAAATCATATGCTGCCAACATTCAAAGTGCATTCTAAAACTGGTTGTTATTATCAGCTTATGGAAATAACTAGAGGTAACGCCTGAGGATGTCTGCATATCATGATAACATTGTTGTGCTATTATCTTTTGAAGTACTTGATCTGAAAGTTAATGATACAGGCCAGAATCCTCTGTGGGATTTATGTCCATATAAAGCACCATGTTTATGGTGCCATGCAGTAAATGCCAGCCCAACCCAACACTTACTGGGCAGTAGCTGCTGTGTTTAAAGGAGGTCTGTTCCCTTGTTGCTCAGAAACCAACTGACCACCATTTCCACCCCTTTCTGTGAACAATTTCCAATGTGACAGATAGAATTAGGATCCCTGTGGCAGTTCCCCTCATGCTGGCGATCACTCTCATGAAGGGGAGATGTGAGAATAGGAGTCAGCTGCCACCCGATCAACTGAGGAGCAGATCTCCATTGATCACAGCAGATGCCATTCAGTAAGTGTGGATTGTGGGACTTTCATGTTCCTGATATAGATACTAAACTAGGAGCTACATTGAAATTGGTGTGCCTATGTCAAACCTATCATGAGGTTTTCTTGGCAAGATTTGTTCAGAGGAGGTTTGCCATTGCTTTCCCCTGAGGCTGAGAGTGTGTGACCTGCCCAAGATCATCCAGTGGTTTCCTGGAAGTCGAACCCTGGTCTCCAGAGTCATAGTCCAACACTCAAACCACTACACCACACTGGCTCAAGGGCTACTTCGGGACTGTGAATATGTTGGGATTGTGAATATGTAACAGCCATGAGTGTGTAGCTCTAGGCATTGCTGTAGAGGATTCCACCCATTAAGTTTAAGAACCCTAAATACCTTCCAATGGGTGAATATAAGACCTGTTGCCTATGAGCAGATTGCTGGAAAAGTGACGTCAGCTCTCTTCTTCTGGCAGCAGAATTGTTGCCAGAACTGCCTGGATATCTCTCACCCTTCCTAGCCAGTAAATGGCCATGGCAATGCTCTCTGGTGCCTCAAAACTGCACACAGAAATATTGAATATGTCCTTCCACAACAGAAAAAGAAAGAAAGAAAGAAGGAAAGAAAGACACAAGCACACGTGATATATCCAACTGTATGCCATCAACAAGATTCCAGTTCCTGTAATGTTATCTGTAATTAGGTTAAAGCTCTAGTTGTCTTTCAAAAAGAATACTAAATTGCATCATTCTGCTCAACAGCTCTCAGTGGGAGCATACTTTAGCGCAAAATGTAAAAGTTGAGAGTAATTTGTTATTTCCCAAGAAGTATGCTTCTATAGTGGTACAGCCTGGTCTAAGTTTTTTTGCCTGAAGAGAATGTATCAGTAAATGGGAATTAATACCTTGTTCTGTGTGACAGTATTTGTATATTATTTTATTTCAAATTCCCTCCTTTCCCCCACAACAAAACATACTCAGCCCATTGCTGGTCTTTTCCTGCCTTCTGACATGTAGAACCACAGGCCTACATTATATTCACTGTACAGCTGATGTATTTGAGTGGACATGACCTGATATGTGGCCCCCGGAGCAAGAAGGTGAACAGGATCAGAAACCTCATTGTTTTTCCCTTGAATTGACCTTCCAAATATAACATGACCTCTTGGCCTCAAAGCTTTTCTGGTAAGTACAATTTTCATCTCCCAGCCACTTCACCTGAGTAAAAGCATCACAAAGTGTCATCTATCATGCCCTGCCCTGGCTTCTACCTGAACACCAATTTCTATAATTTATCCAATGCAATTAAAATACTGAAAGAAGGAGTGCAGTTGTAAACATCACTTGTACTATTTTGAGCCATACAATGCTGCCACTCTACTTCCTAGGCTTCTAATGGAATTATACAGAGCTGGAAGCCAGGATCAAAATGCTAGCATTTCAAAAATAAAATAAAATAAATATTGGTATTTTAAAATTCACATCCATCAACTTAAGTACCACAAGCTCATCTGCTTCTATTGTACCCCTCTTTGTTCTCTTGAAGCTGTGTTGCTGTATAGTGCTGAGAAGAGTTCTATGGATGCCATGAATTGCTAAAGAGATCATGAAATGGGTCTTAGAGCAAGTCAAGCCTGAACTTTCCCTAGAAGTGAAGATGAGTAAACTGAGGCTCTTGTACTTTGGGCATATAATGAAATGACATGATTCACTGGAAAAGAGGATAATTATGATTAGAAGGGCTTTAAACTGAGTTACCTGTAAGAGGGAGATAGTATTCCAGAAGAGTGGCATCACTAGGGTTAGTGTCACCTAGTGCATTAATTCATAGTGTCACCTCCCATGAAAAAAATCTGCCTCCGTATCATAGTTTTGCAATATATATTTCTTCTTTTCCACCTTTCATCCATGGCCTTCATGTGCCCTAGGCATCTCTGATGCCCTCTCAACTGCAACTGCCTAAAATTAAGATCCATGTCATACCTACACTGAGAAACATAAACAGGCAGGCCTCGTCTACATCAACCTGCTTCCTCCAACCCAGGAGGTCCTGTTTTACCCTCACTGAAACGGGCCCACAGAGGTAGATTTAATGACCCCCTCACTGTTGATCTCATGGTTTGGTGCCTCATCATAGCTGAAACTTTTTGCCATGTGGAGCCACTTGATTTCAGGGCAACTTCATGACTGAGGCTTGGCTAGGGAGGCAGTGACAACCATGAACTCAACACAAGAAGGGAAATATGGACGGGATACAGACTGCCCAAAAAGGGCGGTCTGCTGCCACCTCCATTTCCACTGGCGGGAAGCCTCAGCTGCCAAATGGCGAGGCTTCCTGGTAGCAGAAAAAGAACCCGCAAAAAGCGGGTTCTTTTTGCGTTGCGCTTGCAAATGGCGCACTCGTGGCGTTGCCAGCATGATGGGATGTGTGGACGCTACACGTCTGTCACGTCAAAATGGCAGCGCCTGTGTGTACAGGGCATCGCCATTTTGATGCCCCGTCACGTGCTAGGGGTGAGGCTGATATGGACACTGCATCCTTGGCCAACCCCTAGCACATGATGGGGGCGGCACAAAGGCCCATTTAAATCAGGCCATGGTTTAATAACCATCACTGAAATCTGGTAGAATGAGTATCATTATTGGAACATAGTAATGGAAGAGTATATTCCAAAAAATTAGACCAAACGGGGAGGAGGAGCAAGAATAGCAATATATGTCAAGAATGCATATACCTGTGAGTAGATCCATGACACACAGCATGGGAAACAAGTTGAGAACCTTTGGGTAAAAATTAAAGAGGAGAGAAACAACAGTGACTTTATTGTGGACATCTACTATAGGCCTCCTAACCATCCTGAAGGGTTGGATGATGCCTTCCAAACAAATGATCAGTATTCAAAAATGAGAGCTATAGTAATACTGTAATGGACTTTACACTCTGCCAAGGTCCAACACATTCCTCACTTACCTTGCAGACAATTTAATGATACTAAAGTTGGAAGAAGCAAAGGGGGGGGAATCAGTTCTGTTGTATTTCTAATCAACAGAGATGAACTAGTAATTGGGGGGTGGGAAATTGTGGGTTCATTGGGTGGGAGTGACTATGCCCTCATGGGATTTGTTATACTGTACAGAGGAAAGGGGGAATCAAACAGTCAGACACACACTCTAGAGTTTTTAGAAATACGGGTGAGATCCCATATTCAGAAACACTCAAAGGGGAGTTCATGATGCATGAAAGTTTCTTAAAAGTGAGATGGGGGGGGGGAGTGGGAGATGTCTAAAGAAACCAGCCATATAAATAACTTTAAGATGAACTGAGATGGCATGTATAAGAAATAGAAGAAGGAGGAAACCACCAAGGAAACAAATAGACAATACAGAAAAGTAAAGTCAGAAAAGCTAAAGCTCAGAATGAGCTCAGGCTCACAAGAGATGTTAATGAAAATAAAATGTTTTTTGTGAGGGTTATGCCCATGGCAAAAAGAAGAAGAAGGAAATTGTAGGGACAGTGTTTAGAGAAGATGGTAAAATAAGGGGACAGAGAGAAGACCAAATTGTTTATACTTTCTTTGTCTCAGTCTTCTCCAAAAGGACATCAATGCTCTAACTCAATAGTTCATAAACTTTGGTTCCCCAGATGTTTTGGACTTCATCTCTCAGAATTCTTTACTGTTGGCCAAGCTAACTGGGACTTCTGGGAACTGAAGTTTAAAACACCTGGAGGATCAAAGTTTGGGAACCACTGCTCTAACTGGTGATGCAGTAATAGAATAAATCATGCAGTAAAGGGACCAAAAGAAAAGAAGCTCATTGTTCATAGCTGAAATTATTTTGTGCAGAGTCACCCCAAATTGAGGAGAAGTACCTTGGGGAGAAAGCTGAAATTAAAATAAACAAGTGAAAAGGGAGTTAAATGATTTTAAGTGTAGGTTGTTGCTGTTATTGTGTGCCTTCAGATCAACTTCAACTTATGGTGACCCAGTCATAGGGGTTTCTTGGCAAGTTTTAGTCAGACATCAGTCACTGACTTCTTCTTAGGCTAAGAGAGTGTGACTTGCCCAAGGTCACCCATTGGGTTCCCATGGTTGTGTGGGGACCTGAAGCCTGGAATCCTAGAGTTGTTGTCCAATATTCAGACCATTGTACTGTACTGGATCTAGTGGGGGAGGGAGACAATGCAACTTAGTTTTGACAGGGAGCTTGTGATCCACTCTTATCTTTTCTTACACTCTTTTGTGTCTTAAAAATAATTGGTAAAGCTATAACCACATTGACAGATGTACAGCAGGAGCATCAGCACTATGGCCATATCCCTTCTTCCTTCCCTGTGGTCATTTATTTATTTATTTATTTTTCAAGGATTTATATCCCACCATTTCCCCACAATGGAATTCAAGGTGAGTTAAGTTTAAGCAGTCACTCTTTTCATCCCTTGAATCTTCCTGTCTCATCCCAGACTCCCAGAGATTTTATGAAATTATGAACTGATGTTCAGTGCAAATGGTTGGAGAGATCTTTATTAATTCACTGCATATTGGATCTATGTAAATCTATTTATATCCAATTACTGCCACATAAACATTAGCAGTTTGAATGGCTTTGTGCAGGAGTAAAGGGATTCAGAATCTGGCTCTGATTTTTCTTACAACCACTTCTCCTCACACATTTAATCTTAGTTCTACTGTTCTCTAGTCATTATTGATCCATCTAATTTCCTGTTTCTGTTTCTCTCACCATTAAAGCAATTCTCATTTAAGTCCCCAACTGTTCATAATAATCACTTGAATCCTTTCATTTGGTAGAATTAGGAGTCTCCATCTTTCCTAATCAAAACCCTGTCATTATCATCACCAAGGATGGGGAGTGATAAAGTCACATGAATGTTAATAAGGAATTTGCCAACACACTTCCTGTCCAAGGATAATTGTGAAACCCCTTGAGATGTTGTCAGTGGAATCTAGTCCCCACTCAAGTCACTTGCTATTAACCATTCACAGCATGACAATACCCAAAGACCTGAAAGAGGAACTTTTGCACTGAGTTTGTATCACAATCCATCGGATACTTGATAAAACCCATTTTTATTTGGGCAAAATGCAAAGGGATGTCAGTGTCACTTCTCACTTTTTGCTGGGAAATACACAGCAAGCTTTATGTCCAGTAGCTAGAAATGTTGGTTTTAGCCTCAATGTGTTGATAGCTGCTTTGACTATTGGTTTTCATATCAATATCCTCCATAAAGAACGTCATTTGTTCAGAGACATATTTTACCCATCTTTGATTCTTTTATTCTCCCTTCCCTTTGCATACAAATACAGGGCATACAAAATGTGCATCCTACTATACCCCTACTGATACATTAATACAGTGCCATGTTTCTCCTTTCTAAACTAAATTGTTCATGTATTTTATACATAAGATTCCATTCCAGTTTCTTATTCCAGTTGGTTGTCTTTCCACAGTTGCTTTTTGAATAGGGGTGACCAAAACAGGCCATAATGTGCAGAATACAGATGCATTGGTGCCTCAGGCAAAGATGCCACAGTTACTCTATTGTTGTGTGCCTTTTCCAGTTTATGGAGAATCTATCACAGGACTTCCTTGGCAAGATTTGTTCAGAAGGGGGCTGCCATTGCCTTCCTCGGAGGTGGAGAGAGTGTGACTTGCACAAAGTCACCCAATGGCTTTCATTTACTCGATACATTCCAGAAATAGCCCACCAAATACACCTGAGCATGTATTTCTTCTTGTTGCAGCTGCATTACATGGCCTGCTTATCCTCATCTCAACACCCTGAATTTTCTTTCAGTGTGGGTGGCTTCCAGAGGATAACACCACAGCAGAGAACAAACATGTTTTATTGTGGCTCCAAGTCATTTTGACTTATGGTGACCCTAAGATGAACCTTTCAGGGGGTTTTCTTCGCAAATTTCTTCCAAATGCATTAGCTTACATTTTGCAATGCTGGGTTTCATTCTATTTATATCACATCAATTTATGATGCCGGCAAGTTAGTCTGCGTGTAATTTATCAATCCTTCTGGGAGTTAAAGTCCCTTCAAAATTGGAATCCCATCAAATTACAAAAAAAAAATCCCCCTTTCCCCCCTGTTAATGGAAATATTTAATAAAATTATTCCTAGGAGATGATAGACACTTTCTCTCCAAGTTAAACGTTTCCAGGTTAACAAAAACTGATAAAGTGCCTAGATAATAAAATTCTACTACTGATTTCCCTTTGCTCGTTCCATGTCACACACTGTAACTTCAGTTTACTATAAACAGCAAGTCTGAGCATTAGCTGGGTATGTGCCTGAACATGATCATGTCCCTGATTTCTCATTTTACCACTCAATTTGCAGATTTTTGGATTAGTTTTGGAATAGTAACCTTTCCTCAAGGTTCTGTCTATTGAGGATGGTGATAAGAAGTATGGATGATTAAATTTTCCTAATGGAATATCTGTAGGCATTGCTTTTTGAAAGCTCTGATGCCTGATGAGTCTAAAAGATGTTGTTTAACTTTATTGTTTTGTGCCTGGCAGATTTTTTCATTCAAGCAAAGGTGCGTGCCTTGTCCTACTGCTCTCACATGAGACAGTGGTTTTATGTATGTGCATCCACACAGAATCCCACTGCATGCAGAATTCTGGATGCATGCAAGGAGACAAAGACACTTGATGGTGAAAAGAAAGATCCATTGTTCCATCTCCAAAGGTTTTCATTATGCAGAAGAACACTACTCAGTTTTTCTGAATTCAAAGACAAATGACAAATTAGTTTTGAACAATGGAATGATAGTTATTTAGCCTTCTTCTCTATGGTATTTGTGCCTCACACAAATGGGTTTTGTGACTGCGCAAAAACTCTACTCAGAATGCTCTAGAACTGAATAGCTTGGTGGGAACCCCACTCTCTCCTGCCTGTATGATTCAGCCCCTAATGTCCCTTCAGTTTCTCTCTGTCCACCAGTCCAGTTGCTTCTTGTTGGGTGTTCTGTTGCTGAGTGGTTTCCTCCTTTGCTCTTTCTGCTCTGTTAACTTCTTTGATTTCTTCATCTCCCATTTTGTATTCTACTGCTTACAGACAGACAGACAGACAGACACTCTATTTCCCTCTTTAAACTTTCTTCTACCTGCAGTTGAAACACCTTTCTTTCTGACACCCATTGAAGAGTGCCTTTTTTTTTGTTTGGGGAAAGGGCACTTTGCAGAAAAGTGTGCCACTTGTGAGGCCTTTACAGCTCAAGCGCTGAAGAATCAAGCCCACTGCTGGGAGAAGTCTCTTAAGGAAGTGGATTAAGCCCCCTCAATTCAGCTGCTGTTTTCAGTGACAATTTGTGGAAATTATCTGATGAGAGATGAAAGCCGGAAGTAAAAGGCATACTCCTGGCATAATCGTGCAATTATGCTGAAGGTTTTCAGACACATTGTGCTCATCCAGGACTTAGCCTGTGAGATCCAGGAATGCTCCTGCAACCAAACCATTCCTTGGACATCCCCATGAATGATTTGTTGCTGCAGCATTCTTGGATCTTCAAGGGATAAGTCCTGGATGAGCATGACATCGTCTGAAAATCTTCAGCGTGATTATGCCCGGAGTATGCCTTTTACTCCTGGCTTTCCCCCCATCTGATAATCTCCTACTGTTTCTAAGCCTTGGATGTTGTGGTTTCAGTATTGATTGTTACCATATCTGTATCAACCTGCTTGGTATGGGCATCTCCAGAAGTTTCTATGGTATTTCCTTGCATCATTGGCATCAACCTCCCTGACCCCAGTCTACCACAGTACCCATATCTGGTGAATTGGCCTCAGTACACAGGGAGAAGACAGGGAAATCCAACCAAATGAAAGCAGGCTGTAAAAGACCAGCATTCCTAGTGCGTCACTTGAGATTGAGGGACAAAGATAATCCTATTGCAAAGGCGAAAAAGCATTCTATATCTCTACGCACTGTTTGGTATTGACAGCTTCATACCTACCAAGACCGATAGTGATATCTCACAGGCTAGGCTTATCTTTCAATTGTCTAGGTAGAGAATGTCAGAGAAATGCTTGCTGTGATCCTTGCTCATCCTTGATGTTCTGCACTTACCATTCAGAGGGCGCTGGGACCCATGGCTGCCACCACAGATGTCACCCAATTGGTGTGTTTGACCTTCCAACTTATTTCTATAACGTTTCAACCCTCTGTTGGATTGTCCATCCAATCTGTATCATCTGCCTCTACTCTGGGGGATGAGATCTTGCAATGTTCTCTCTAGCATGCAATTTCAAATGCCTGGTCCATCTTGCATGGTGACTACAGACACCTCACTGACCAGCTTTTTTTTGGGGGGGGGCACTATGATGAGGTTATATGCAAAGTCATTGGTCAACTCAAGAATCAAGACTTCTCATCAATGCTTTGGAGCTTCTTATAGTAATCAAGACATTCTGAGCATCTGAGAGGAGGTTCAGGAGCAGAATAGGACAACTGACATTGAACAAGATGATTTTTTAAAACATAAACAAATAAGGTGGTACTCATTCAACAATATTTATTGATCTTACCATGAGCCTGTGGAATTGGAATCAGGAGACACATCTATTCTGTGGCTGTTCACTTCTGTTTTTCAGTGACTTGGCTCCCTACCCTTGGTAAGCTTCAATCATCCATTTGTGTGAGGCACAGAGACCACAAAGAACATGTTGCATACCTGTAACTGTAGTTCTTCTGGTGGTCATCTATGCCATCACACAAACCTGCCCTACATCCCCTATTTCACATCCCTGAAATTTCATGATGGATGTAGAAACTGAGGGGACAGTAGCTTGGTGGGCTGGATAAGCGGCCCCTTTCTCCTCCTCCCCGCCGCCGCGGGGTGTCCTTGGGGCTTGAAGACCCAAGGACACCCCTTTCCAGGCTGCAGGGAAGGGGCCTTTTGCCGCTTCCCCGCAGCCTGAAAAGCGGCAGATCGGGGCCTCAGCGGCTGCAGCTCTGGACACTGAGGCCCCAATACAGCGGGGAAAGGGGCGGGTGCAGCCTGCCCCAAATGGGCGGTCTGGAACCCGCCAATACAGCTATTCTAGTCAGGACTAAAACAGAATTTAGGCCTCTGAGTTTTATGACTTCTCTCACAGCTGCTCCAGGTTGTTCAGGAGCTGTCCTAGTACCAATTCTCTATTGGGGAAAGGGCCCAGCAAAGATATGACTGCCATGTTACCTGGAACAACTACAGGAGGAGTGACTGTAAATACAGAGAGTGGATTTTCTGCTGCACTGGCAATGGGTCTATCAGACATTGTTTCCTTATCCCATGAATGCCTTTTTGACATCAGGCAAGGCGTGGTGTAATGTGAAAAATGGGCACTGGTCTAATGGGGGGATCCAGCTTTCCCAAAGACACCCTCACTACTTATATTAGCATTCCAAAGGATCCAAAGCATTCAAAATATTAAGCTGGATAAGTAGCCAAATAAGATTCAGGATAATGAAATGGATAAGCACTACAACCAATGCCAGCAGCTGCACCAGTGCTGTGGGCAAAGACCAAGTCCCAGTGTCTGCTCAAGGATGCAAGTTCTCTCTCATGCCAGCACTATTACTCTTTGGTGCAAAAACAGCTGAGGTGATATGTGTTAGCAAAGCAGCTTTTAGAAATGAGCTCCCAGTGTAGAAAAATTAGCATCTTGTGGTTTTGCTCTACTCATTTCTCTCCTGTAAACTCAGATCTCAACTAAACATGTACTGCACAAGCTTGTAAAGGCATATGACCTGATGCCTCCAGAACAGTCTGGGTAAATTGGTGCCATGATGCAAAATGCAACAGCAACACTATTGGGCATCCTTCTTTTAAAAAGCTCGTTCTATCTCTGGAATGCCTTTTCATCCTTAGTTAACCTGAACTTATTGATGCACTCCCAGTGCTGATGTCTACCTATCTGTACTCGTCTCTGCCAGTCTGTTATTCATAATCCCTAAAGCGCCTACACCACCAGCAAATCCGTTTTGTCTAGGAGCATTGTTCATCTGTCTCGGAAAGCCATTGGCACTGTCAGACAACTGTTTCTGCATGATGGCTAGTGAGACTTTGTTAGAGGCTAAGAGGTCTTTCATGGAGATCATCTCACCAGACATTCTGCGCCCATCTGTATCACTCTCCATGACACCATCTGATTCAATGGATATGTTGCGCTGGTTCCGCGCAGTCCCTGGCACTACAACATTCCTACGTGACCGAAAGAGTTTTCTCTGGCATCTATGGCATGTCCATTCCAGTTTCTTTAATATCCAGTTTATGGACTGTTTGATGACAATGGAGATCACGTTAAACAAGGAATAAATACAGCATACCCCCATGAGTATGAAGATGAAATTGCCAAATCGGTAAAGGCCTTGGCTCTCATACTGGGCATTCTGGCTGCTCACCAGGTCACCAAAGCCAATAGTACTGAAGGCCACAAAACAAAAATAAAGAGACTCAAAGTAGCTCCATCCTTCCATTGGTGTGTACATAGCTGAGGCACAACAGGAAATGATGAGCGATGCTAGGCACAAGATCAACATGACATAATACACAGATGGCTTCCATCCTGCTAAGCTGTCCACTTCAGCATTCCCAGAGGCTTGCTGGATGTCTTGAGTAAGGGTCCCATTCCGTCTTATCTGTCGCTCATGGCAGGACTTCATGATATATGCAATGATTGTGATCAAGCGTTCCAGGAACAAGTTGAAGAACAAGATGGTTCCTGCACAGCCTATAAGGCCATAAAATATCAGGAAAAGTTTGCCTGCAATGGTAGCTGGTGTGGTCATGCCAAATCCTGAAAGATAAAATAAGAAGATGTATTTATTTGTATGCTAAAACATTTCTATCCTGCCTCATATCAAAAGATCTCAGACTGGTGTACAAATAAGATCAAGACAAATTATTTTAAAATAATTTAAAACAATACTATAATTAAATAGACTAGAAACATATTAAGCACATTAATATATTTTTAAAGATTTAAAAGATTAAAATAGTTTAAAACCATGGACATTGCATTTGAAATAAATCAGTGAGGCCCAAGGGCACCAAATAACTATTTTCACTTGGTGCTTACATGAAGCCAGTGCTTATTGACTGGTGGATTAATTAATTAATATCCTGCCTTTCTCCCAGTGTAGGACCCAAGACAGACAATCTGCCCTCCAAGAGGAAGGCATTCCATAATGGGGGAGCACTAGATGAGAAGGCACTCTCCCAAGTCCTCATTCAGTGAGTGCTGCATGCTCTCTTAGCTTGTTTCTCTTCCTCATCAATCATTTATGCCACCAGGACCACACATTCATGTTGCTTGGCTACGTGTCCCAGTTTTCATCTGTGAAATACTGGGGGGGGGGGTATGAATCTATCTGGAATCAGATTCTGGAAAGTACTGTGGAGACTTATAAATGAACTTGAACACAAATGAGCCAATTGTCAGTCAAATTCTACCAATACTTCTGCCCCTGAGGCACTTCCAAGACCAGGTAGACCACTAAAAATATAAAGTACTCAGACCTAGAAGTAGCCGGAAGTTTACCCCCCCCCCCCAAAAAAAAATCTTATTTTTTAAAAATTAAGAAATGTTCGTGGTGGTAGGTTGTGGCCTATTGAAAAAGTGAATAACCACTTCTGGAAGATTTTTGGCAAAAACATGATAAGGTTCCACACAATGCTTCTTATAGGGTACAAGGAGAATTGAGTGTAAAAAAATACCATTTAAAAAATCATTGAAAGTGTGGCTAAAACTGGGTTCTATCCTGCTCCAATTCTTGTCCTTTCCCATTTTTTGTTCTCTAAAAAGTTGAAATGCTGGTATTTTTGGTCCTACCCATTCATTGGGGTAGGGTATGGGTACCCATAGACCCATACCCATTGGTTCTAACAGGAAATCAGGCCACTAAGAACTTAGGAGAAGCTGAATTACACCTTTGAGCTGAAAGAGAGAGCCCATCCTTGACCTAAATCAAGGGACTGCAGACTGGTGCTCCCAGCCTTCCACACCATAGTCTATGCTGGCTAGGGCTGCTGGGCACTGAAAACCAACAACATCTGGAGGATTGCAAGCTTCTGACCTGTAATATATCTAGTATGCCCAGATCTCAGGGGTGACAATCTAGGCAATCTAGTTATCTCCAGGTAGGAACTGGTAACTGTATATCTAACCATTTGGTTTATTGTTTGGAGATTAATGCAGAAATCCATCAATGGTTCCCAAACTTTAGTCCTCCAGATGTTTTGGACTTCAGCTACCAGAATTCTTGACTGCTGGCTAGGGCTTCTGGGAGATGAAGTCCAAAACACTAGGAGGACCAAAGTTCAGGAATCACCTAGCTAAAGGGGCTGTTTCCAGGTGAAGATAAAATGGATGGTTTTTTTCCTTCTCCCTTACAAAGGATTAAGACTAAGCCACTTGCCTCTAGCCAGAAGGTGGATGCAATGCAGGGCAGAAGATGAACCCTGGTATCACAATGACTGAGAGTGAAGGAGGAATTAACTGAGTAAATGCATAGACCTGTTGAAGAATCTTTGCAAGTTTCAGGAACAAACCAGTTAAACCTTGCAAATAGCTTGCTGTGTATACTCATGTATAAGTCTAGAAATTTTGGTCAAAAAACTGACCCCAAAAACCTGGATTGACCTATCCACAGATCATGGCAGTCTCAACTCCGTATCCTGTCCTGAATCCAGTTTGAAATGGATCTAGATAATCAGTTTCCTCCAAGACTGCTTGGAGATGGAAGGCAACCACTCTCTTGATCACTTTACCCAAGAATGGAAGCAAGGAGACCAGTCTGTAATTATTTCTGTCTAGGGGGTCAAGGGAGGGCTTTTTCAATAATGGTTTAACCACAGCTTGTTTCAAGCTGGCTGGAAAGTGACCCTCCCTGAAGGATGCACTGAATATAGATTGAAGTACAGTGGTACCCCGGGATACGAATTACCCAGCTTACGAATTTTTCGGGATACGAAAAAATCCCATAGGGATTTATTGTTTCGGCTTACGAAGGTTTTTTCGGGTTACGAAAAAACCTCGGCGCTATTTCGCCACCGGAGGGCAGCAGAGAGCTATTTTTTTCCATTAGCGCCTATGGCAATTCAGGTTACGAAGGTTTTTCGGGTTACGAAATTAGCCGCGGAACGAATTAATTTCGTAACCCGAGGTACCACTGTAATGTTCTAGCTGCATCACCTCCCTGGATGGCCAGCCAAGAAGGGCAAGGTTCGAAAGAGCAAGTCATCTTCCTCACGCTTCCAAGAAGCTTATCCACTTCATCGGTATTCACAAGCTCAAAACGATCCAGTTTAACATTGTCCACAGAGTTGCTGGAAACCTCTCTTGTCGTCTCTGCAATAATGCTCATGTCCAAGTTAGCTCTTATCTGAGAGATTTTATCTGCGAAAAAGTCATTAAATGCATCACAGCAGGCTTTAGTTGGTTCTAATAGAGAGTTCAGGGTGGGAGGCATTTGAGTTAAGTCTTTAACCACCCTGAACAGCTCCGCTGGATGAGACTTTATAGACGCAACACATGCAGTGCAGAAAGATTTCTTCACTGCATCTATTGCTACTCCATAGAAATCAAGAAAATCGCTATGAAGTTTCTTGTC
Organism: Sceloporus undulatus; assembly: GCF_019175285.1. Lineage (NCBI taxonomy): Eukaryota > Metazoa > Chordata > Lepidosauria > Squamata > Phrynosomatidae > Sceloporus > Sceloporus undulatus. The sequence goes on along the minus strand of NC_056522.1, from coordinate 351,164,546 downwards.
AGATAAAAGTTGAGTCTTCCATCAGCAGCATTCTAGTCATTGCGCAACCCGCTTCATTTCCCAGAGATCTTCTGTATACCACGATTTACGATTAGAAACAGGCTGGAAAGGACGCTAGAGAGCGATTGTGTCTATGGCCTTGGTAAGGTCGATGTTACAGGTATAAACCAAGGCTTTGACAGAATCACCGTTGTTACCAACCATAGAACCCTCTAGGGCTTTTTGGAACCTAACCAGTTCCATTGGTCTTCAAGGGCAGACTATTCTAATAGTTAGATATTGTTAAGCATGCTCCATTAATGAACAACAACAATTGCTCACAGCTTGCCATTCAAACACACACACGTGTGTGTGTGTGAGAGAGAGAGAACACAATCCATATGTGCTTACTGGTTTGAATGAGCTTTATTTATTTGTGAAATTTATTCTGCTTTACTCTAATGAGTTCAAAATGATGCACATGCTCCTTCTCCATATTTTGATTCTTACAACAACCATGTGAAGTAGATTGGGCTTGGAAATACAGTTGGCTTTTCTTATACACGGATTTTTTATACACGGATTCAAGCATACACGGTTTGAAAATGTTCAAAAAAGATATAAATTTCAAATATCAAACTGTGATTTTCCATTTTTTATAAGGGATACTATTTTACTATGTCATTATATTGAATGGGACTTGAGCATACACGGATTTTGTTATACACGGGGGATCTTGGAACCAAACCCCATCGTATAATGAGGATCCACTGTAGTGGCTTACTGGCCTAGGATCATCCAATAAGGTTCATGGCCAAATGGGAAATTGAACCCAGGCCTCTCCAGGCCTAGTCCAACACTCCCACTACTATACCTCTAAGTTTTTGTCTTCAAATCAGTCAAAGCATTTAGATTCAGAATGTATTGTCCTATAACTCCACTTAAAACTAAAAAACAAAAACTGTTTGTGGACTGTAGCTTGCTCATTTATCCATTTAGACACCTTGCCTCAAAACCCCACATCTGAGATCAAAAACTAAACTAAACTAAACTAAACAAACAAACAGCTTCATTTATATGCTGCTTTATACTGAACTAACAGTCTCCAAGAAGTTTAAACTGTAAGCTAATTGCCCTCCAACAATCTGGGTACTCATTTTAGCGACCTCGGAAGGATGCAAGCCTGAGTTGAGCTTGAGCCCTTTTAGCTGGGATTAAACTTGCAACTTTATGGTTTTGAGTGAGTGGCTGGAGTACAGGTATTTAACCACTGCACCACTGGGGCTCCTGGTTAGTTAATGTCTGCTTTGTGGATGAAAAAGAAGAGCTATGGTAGCTGTTCTGAAAGTTCTGCTACTCTTTTCTTATATCTTCTAGTCCTATAACGAATTTTGGGAGGATAAGAACAGTGTGCTCCTTTTACTTTCCAAGACACCTGTGCCTCACCTTCTTTTTTACTAAGTGAGTGATGCATTAAATAATCTCTTTGAAAAGCCTATCTCTATTTAGTACAATGTTTTTGTCTTTTACATTTTAAGAAGATTAAGAAAGTTTGCTTTGAGCCTATCATCTTTCTTCCACGTATTCCTGTGTCACATTACAACATTGTTCAGGGACTAAGTGCAACACAATAAGTTACACATTTTTTAGTCATTGCTGTTAACTCAATACATATCTTGATTAACACTGAAAATTTGTACTTATTATGTACAAACACCAATAAAATAGAATAGGTAACATTGGCCCAGTACAGAGTACCGGTTTGTGGTGGCCTGGGGCCAATTCTAGAGTTCCGGAGCGCACAGCATTTGCATGCTCCGGAACCCTAGCACGTATGGGCGATGCCATCTTTACACAGCACTGTCCATATGGTGCATGCGTTCACGACGTGTCTTGTGTGATGTGTCAAAAAGGCACGGCACATAAGACACAACACCGCAACGCCCCGTGGTGCTAATAGTGGCTTGGTGGCGTTGTGGAAAGGAGCTCCATTTTGGAGCTCCTTTTTGCAGTGGATTGTTGTCGCAGCTGTGCAGTTGCCACAACAATGATCCGGAGAAGAAAGGGATGGCCTCTGGCCGCCCCTTTCTTCTAATCTGTACCGAGCCATTACAGTTTATTCTTTACACTGATGCCACATTGCAGAATTAATGTAGTTTGACCGCACTTTAACATATTGTGGAATCCTGTGATTTGTAGTTTGCTGTGGCATCTGAGTTCTCTGAGAGAAAAGGCTAAATATCTTACAAAAGTAGAATACCACAGCACTGAGCCATGGCCACTGAAGTGGTGTTATACTGCATTAATTCTGCAATATAGATGCAGTCTTAGAGGCAGTATAGATCAGCACTTTGCACGGTAGGGTTCAGGTACAGCTGAGTGTTCACATGCTCCAAGTCCTACTTTTGCCATCATGGCACCGTAGGGGCCCTTAGTTGTACTCTGGATGGGTAATGAACTATGCCTAATTCAGTAGCAGGTTGACACCAGTGCAAGGCAACTGATATGTTCTATATGTTTGTTACATTCATTTGCAGACTGTGTGACAACTGCTGCTCCACCTACCAATGAACACACATAGTTCAAACTGGGATAACAAAGGCCACAACCTTCTTGATATCAGCTGCGAATAGGTTTGGCACCCACACGGATTCAGATTCAGACACTGACCTACTGATCAATGAGTTGCCATTAACTATAGCCCACTTGCCAGATGTGGGATTCCTCATGGACAAACGTCACTGCATGATTCTCCTGCTGCCTGGGAGTAGGGCAAAGCCTGATTGTCCCCAAGCTGCCTATTTTCCTAATGCCCCATAAAAGAACCACCTTATTCTCTTGATGGACATTCAAGCCCCATCTCCTTGGATGTGGATCCCATGCCAAACCAGCCCAAAACACAATACATAACAAACACATGACTATCGATGTAATAGAGGGAAGAAGGGTAAGGATTAACTTCCAACAAAGTGAAGAGAACTGAGGGGTGGTGTGATGATCCCTGGGGTCTAAGCAGCCACACAGCCACCCTGTTCTTGGCCCTTAGCCCCAGGGGAATCCCTTTAATTTCCCCCTAGAGACTCCTAGGTCTCCATTCCCGCTCCCTGTTGAGCTGAATAAGACCCCTTGAGATCCTCTAGTCAAGCTGCCACCACCCAGTGAATCTCCAGTGAACTCCCCTTAGCACACACTGGGACTTGCTAAGGACTTCTAGTTTCCTTTCCTTGCTAACCTAAGCAATCAGTAACCGAGCTAAGGCACGTGTGCAGGAGCAGAGACTGCAGATACTTTTAAAGAAAGGTATTTATTCTAAATAGACAGAATAGAGCAAGAAGGTATCATTCATGCAAGGCCTCCTTGCCTTGCAGGTACCGAACGTATAGTACAAGATGTTCATTTCAGGCAAGCTATTAGATAAACACAACAAAAGCCTAAAGGCACTAGCTAACATATTTCCTAGCTACTCACACAGTGATGGGATTTGCAGTCCTTGATGGGTTTCTGGATGCAGGGAGCTGGCCCTCTTTTGGCCGAGCTCCACCCGCATCTCTTAAGCCTGCCCTTGGCACAAGCTCAACAGCTGGTTTCCAAAACAAATACAAGGATGGAGAACAAAGAACATATGGTTCCCAAAAAGATGGAAAAAGGGAGACAAAGGACCACATGGTCCCCAAGGGCCTTTTAAAGCTTTCTCATGGAATGTTCTTGAAAAACCTGGTCCAGCTCTGCTGATTGGTCAGTTGGACCTTATGTCAGCTATGATGTCACTTCTCATTAGCATGTGATGTAAGCAATCATTAGCATGTACCTCCCCCCAGTTTAACCCTTTGTGGCTTGAAAGGAATCCTCAAATGACTGGAGGCCTAGTCATTACAGATGGTTTATGTAGCCCAGTGATGCTGAACTTAGTATTCACATGCAATTGACATAGCCAATATAGAATCATAGAATTATAGAGTTGGAAGAGACCTCAAGGGCCATCCAGGCCAATCTCCTCTCATGCAAAAACACACAGTCAAAGCACCCCTGATAGATGGTCATCCAGACTCTGTTTAAAAACCTCCAAAGAAGGAGAAACCATCACTCTCCAAGGGAGTGTGTTCCACTGTCAAACAGCTCTTACTGTCACAATGTTCTTCCTAATGTTGAGGTGGAATCTTTTTTCCTGTAGTTTGAATCCACTGTTCTGTGTCCTAGTCTCTAGAGTGGCAGAAAACAAGCTTGCTCTAGCCTCAATATGACACCGTATCAAATATTTAAATAAGGCTCTCATGTCACCTGATTATTATTATTATTATTATTATTATTATTATTTCCCGCCTCTCCCGGGTGGATTGAGGCGGGATTACAGCCCAACAATAATAATAAAATACAAAAATAAAACATATAATTTCAAACATTAAAATGGTTAAAAACAGTGCAGTCAACTTTTATAAGATAAAATGTTCTGATCCTGGATAGAAGAGTGAATGATGTCATTACAGAAGATTGGGTGGATAGGCTTGCTGGAAGAGATCCATCTCAATTGCCCTCTTGAAACCCTCCAAGGAGGTAATAAGATGGATCTCTTCCGGGAGGTTGTTCCATAGTTTAGGAGCCACTGATGTAAAGGTTCTTTGGGAAGTTGAGACCAATCTGGTTGGATGTGCTTCCAACAGGTTTTTCCTGGAGGTTCTGAGAGTGTGGGGCGGATTATACAGGGAGAGTGTTCTTTTAAGTAACTCGGGCCCAAGCCATGTAGGGCTTTATAGGTGATAACCAACACCTTGTATTGTGCCAGAAGCTAATAGGTAGCCAATGAAGATCTTTCAAAATAGGTGTTATATGTTCAAATTGCGAAGAATCAGTGACCAATCTGGCTGCCGTGTTTTGTACTAACTGAAGCTTCCGAACTTGGTACAAGGGTAGCCCCATGTAGAGCGCATTACAGAAATCAAGGCAAGAGATTACCAGTGCAAGTACCACTGCTTCAAGGTCCTTTCGGTCCAGATAAGGACGCAGTTGGAGTATCAACCGAAGTTGGTACCAAGCACTCCTGGCTGTCGCATCTATTTGAGATGACAGTTGTAGCGATGAGTCCAGGAGTAGTCCCAAACTGCGAACTTCGTCCTTTAGGGGAAGTGTGACCCCATCCAGGACAGGTTGACTAATTTCCTTCCCAGGACCTAGGAAACCTATCGCTAGTACCTCCGTTTTCTCTGGATTCAACCTGAGTTTGTTTTCCCTCATCCAGCCCATTACTGTCCCCAGACAGGCGTCTAGAGGAGAGATGCCATCCCTAGTCACTGCAGCAGTCGGAGACATAGAGAAATAAATCTAGGTGTTATCAGCATACTGATAACACCGCGCCCCATATCTCCAGATGATCTCTCTCAGTGGCTTCATGTAAATGTTAAATAGCATCCTGAGGGACACCAGATGTCAGCTCTCTCTTAGAGGAGCAACTATCCCCCAGCCTCACCATCTGGAATCTGCCCGAGATGTAGGAACGGAGCCACTGGAGCGCAGTGCCCCCGATGCCTAACTCCCTCAGGCATTCCAGAAGGATACCATGGTCTATGGTATCGAAGGCTGCTGAGATGTCCAAGAGCACCAACAGGGTCACACTTCCCCTGTTAACCTTCTCTTCTCCAGGCTAAACATATCCAGCTCTCCAAGTCATTTCTCATGGGGCATGGTTTCCAGACCCTTCACTATTTTGGTTGCCCTCCTCTGGACATGCTCCAGCTTGTCAACATCCTCTTTGAATTGTGGTGCCCAAAACTGGACACAGTATTCCAATATAACTGTGTACTGTAAAAGGAACACAATTACACCACACTTTATTCTTACCAATTTTGCTCCAGCACCATGATTACCTGTCTTCTTCTTAGAATAATTACTTTTCAATGGAGCAGTGTTTTTGTGTGTGTGTGTGTGTGTGTGTGTGTGTGTGAAATATGCTGCACTGTGAATAGCTCATCCACCAGCAACTGGTAGTTGATCATTTCAGCTCTGAATTAGGTTAGAGACAAGATCAGCAAGCTGAGAAATTTTGATTTAGCTCAAACTAGGATTAAAATATTGCTTTTGGGGACGCTCAACCAGCATCATCAGGCATATTGTTTGCTTTAGGGGTAGCTTTCCTTACAGGTTCAATTTTAATTGGTAGAGCAGCAGATGTTACAAGACCATGTAAAGTCTCCAGTGCTATTCCATTAAAGGGAAGCAAATTCTGCACCTTTTTGTCTCCCGGGGAAATATTCCCTTCTCTCTCAATAATGGCAAACCAGCCTCCCATGTTCTCCCACTAATGACACTAATTTAATGTTATTATTTTATTTCATTTCCATTTCTCCTTGTGGTGGATCACAGTGAGAGATGTTGTGAATATTCTTTCATTCAATTGCTTAGGCTAAGAGGAACAGCATTGGTGCTTTATAAAGTGGACTATTTTTAAAAGGCTTCAAGCTAAACAACGTGACACATACATGCACGGGCATACATATGTATATATGCTTTTTAATAAACCTATGTTGAGTTTTGAAAGGGGCAAGGAGACACTTGATAAGCAAAAGATATTTGCATTGAACAAAGGATCCTTGCCTCTTTATCTGCATGGGCTGTCAGCATATGGAAATGGAAAGAAAGGAAATTAATTCCTCAAGAGCCTGGAAAAACAGAAAATCTCTCATGCTTTTGACTCAAGCATGATGACATGAAGATAGCTTTGTTTTTTGCTCATATGCAGAACAATGAATGTTAATCTGCACTTCTTTCCATAGAAAATGAGTTCATTTGCACCCATCTACTTTCTCATCTCATGTTCTTAGTCAGAGTGATAAGCTAAATGCTCCCATTCTTCCTTGACATTAAAAAAACCCCTTTCTGAACAAATGATAAATTCCGGAAGCCAAAGAGAACTGATAGTACAAGCACAACATAAGCTTTTACAGTTTTCCCATTAAAATGAAGCAACCCCATTATCCATGATGAAAGGTCTTCTGTAACTTCTAGGCTTGGCAGATTTGAGGAGTAGCTTCCCAAGTTGCACATGATTCTACGGAGAAAAGGGTGACCAAATACGCACCTTTTCCAGGACATGTCCTCCATTTCAACCTTCTGTTGAATTTCAAAATGTTCTCCATTTTGAGCATGACTAATAAGCATAATAATTTATTTTTATATGAGTGTGTTTAGGTTTTTATTTTGTAATGTCCTACATTTCTCTTTGATATCCTACATTTGTGGTGCATTGTCCTCCTTTACAGTTATGACATCTGATAAGTGAGGAAGTTCTACTCCCTTTAGGAGAGCCATGGATAAAGCACAGCCCTCAAGATATTGCTGGAGTTTCATTTACTGTCAGCCCTTGCTAGAAGAGCTAATGGAGAAAGAATATGGGAGTTGCAGCACAGCAATTTCTGGGTGGACTACACTTTGTCCACCAGCCCTTCAGTGTTCAGGGGCTCATTCTCTGTGGAAGTCTCTAGTGAGGTAGTTGCTATTGAGAACAGACCAGATGATTTATTCAGCATGCTTTTGAAAGAGGTCCTCCTTCAAATGGTGAAAGAAGTGTTTTTGTCACAGTGCATTGTTTTCCTCATATTAAATCTTGCCTTTAGTATGTTTTGTTTTGTGACTGGTCACTGGAATATAAACACAATTCTGAGTGCTGAGGTTTGAGATAAAAGCTTGTTGTGTGGAGGGAAACTGTTAATTGGAAAAAAATACACATTCCCCGTAACATCTAGTTTGTGAGCATTACCTGGGATGTGCCAGAAAGCTAATCCACTCTTTTTTCATGATCTAAAGAATTCACTTTGATTTGAGGGTGGGAATGGAGGACGGAGCTGTGTAGGTGCACCCTTAGTAGATCACAAACTAAACATGAGCCAACAGTGTGATGCAGCAGCCAAAAACTAATGCAATTCTAGACTGTATCAACAGGCACATGACATCCAAATCAAGGGAAATAACAGTCCCACTTTATTCTACTTTATTCAGAACTCACTTGGAATAGTATGGAATAGTATGTGCTGGAGACTAGAACATGAACCAATGGATTCAAATTAACAAGCAAGGAGATTCCACTTAAATATTAAAAGACCTTCTTGATGGTGAGAGCAGTTTGAGAGCAGAATAGACCGCCTCAGAGGATGGTGTACTGTATTCTCCTTTTTTGGAAGTCTTTAAACAGATTGGATGGCTTTAGTTCTGTATTCCTGTATGAGAGGGGACTGGATTAGATTGCCTTTATTGTTTCTTTCAACGCTATGATTCTATGGACACACAAGAAGTGGTGACAAAAATAGTTTTAAGTGTCTTTTGTGAAATCAAAGATTGTGGTGAGCTGGGGGTCCAGAGTGAGTTTTCTTTCAGAAGGGAATAAAAGATAGTTAAAATGTGAAGAATGAAAATAGCAAAAATTTCTAGAAAATATAAATAGATAGATGGAGGTATCAGATTACAAATTTGGTGATACCAACAAGCATTATAGAGACAACTGAGATGTCAAACATCAACAGATGAAAGAGAATTTCATCACAGAAGGATATTTCTAAAATGCCACAGTGACAAAATGAATCAACTTTAAAATAAAAAGAAGTCAACTATGCAACGAACAAGATCTGGAACAACATGTACAGAGAATCTTTCAGTCAGAATAAATAATACATTTTTTCTATGACAGACATTAGTTAATGATAGAAGACACTAAAAGGCAGAAGTTGAAATTGTGGGTACCGAAGTGGAAATAAAGTGATTTTTGCAAAACAGCAGCATGCTTTTAACATACCAAAAGCATTTCTTCAATCCATCAATTTTACAACTGCCTAAAAAGCAACTTGGGAGCTGATGATTAATTCCAGGGAAGAAGAGAATAAAAACTTCACTCAAGGAGAAAGAAAGGAATGGAACCAGTAATTCAATCCAGTTCTTATTTGCAAAAGACTAAGGACCACTTTGCATAACTACTTTTGAGACACATTCCTTAGCCCACAACCCAGTAGGGAATGAGCATTGCTAAATTTAGCATGAATTTCTTCTAAGGACTCTATCACATGAGAGGCAAGCATCATGAAAATGTGATTAAAACATGGCAATAGTGCAGTCGGGGGAAAGATGATCACCCCCATGCTTCTCCCATTCATGTCCCGTGCGTAAACTGTAATGGGTGAGTCTTTGGGTAATAATGAAAACTCCCCACGCAGTCAATGGCCATTTGGGTTGAAATGGACTGAGCTTCACCTGGAACCATCTGGCCACCAATGCACAACTGTCTGGACGGGATATAGAGTTGAGACTGCCATGGTCACCTTAGTCAATGATCTCCATCTGGACACTGACAGGGGAAGTGTGACCCTGTTGGTGCTCTTGGACCTCTCAGTAGCCTTTGATACCATAGACCATGGTATTCTTCTGGAATGCCTGAGAGAGTTGGGTATAGGAGGCACTGTTTTACAGTGGTTCCAGTCCTACCTCTCAGGCAGGTTCCAGATTGTGGCACTGGGAGACAGTTGCTCTTCTAAAACAGAGCTAAAATTGGCACCCCCCAGGGATCCATCCTGTCTCCCATGCTGCTTAACATTTACATGAAGCTGCTGGGAAAGATCATCCAGAGATATGGGGCGGGGTGTTATCAGTACGCTGATGACACCCAAATGTATTTCTCTATGTCTTGGACTGATGCAGTGACTAAGGATGGCACCTCTCCTCTGAATGCCTGTCTTGGGGTGGTAATGGACTGGATGAGGGAAAACCGACTCAAGCTGAATCCAGGTAAGATGGAGGTACTCGTTATAGGAAGCCTGACCCCAGGTATGGAGTTATGTAAGCCCGTTCTGGATGTTGTCACACTTCCTCTGAAGGACACTGTCCGCAGCTTGAGGGTGCTCCTTGACTCGTCGCTTCAGCTCAGGTGGATGCGACAGTCAGGAGCACCTGTTATCAGCTTCGGCTGATATGTCAGCTGCGCCTCTTCCTGGAACTGAAAGACCTTGCAACAGTAGTACATGCACTGGTAACCCCTTGATTGGACTTCTGTAATGTGCTCTACATGGGGCTACTTCATGCCAAGTTCAGAAACTGCAACTTGTACAAAATATGGCAGCCAGGTTGATTACAGGTACTTCTCGTAATTATCATATAACACCGTTTTTGAAGTCCCTTCACTGGCTGCCAATTAGTTTCAGGGCAAGGTACAAGGTGTTGGTGATTACCTTTAAAGCCCTACATGGCTTGGGTCCAGAATCCTTAAGGGAACACCTTCTTCCATACTGTCCATCCCGCACTCTAAGGTCCTCAGAGAAGAATCTACTTCAGCCAAAAGAATCTAGACTAACCTCAGTTACCCAGAGGGCCTTCTCCACTGCTTCTCCGAAGCTATGGAATGACCTGCCGAAGGAGATCCGCCACATTTCTACTCTTACAGCCTTTAAGAAGGCTCTTAAGACAGATCTCTTCCAGCATGCCTTCCCAACCTAGTTCCTCTCCCCGTGTGCTGTGACCTATGTCCACCAATTCTTCACTTAATTTTAACACTTTAGGAATGGCATCATGGCAATTAGGGTATTATCCAATTATTATAATGGTGCAACTGCAAGGGAATTTCCTTCATGCCCTAATTGATGACTTCTTGGAAATAACAGGAGGGGAACTAAAGACAAGGCTGTATTCTATCACCCTATTTTTTCAACTTGTACATAGAAAATATCATATGAGAAAGCAGGCTTGGACTCAGAAGAATGATGGGTGAAGATAGGAGGAAGGAATATTAATAATCTAAGATATGTGGATGACACCATATTGTAAATAGAAAACTTCATAAATCTGGAATAATTATGAAGGAAAGTTAAAAAAGAAAGTACAAAGGCAGGCTTACCGCTGAACATAAAGAAAACAAAAATAATGACCACAGAGCACCTACATAAATTCAGCCTAGACAATGAGGAAATCAAAATAGGTAAAGATTTCTCATACTTTGAATCAAACATTGAAGAGAATGGAGACTGCAGTCAAGAAATCAGAAGAAGACTAGGAATGGGAAGGGCAGCCATGAAAGAATGAGACATGATCTTAAAGAGCAAAGATAGGATAGGAAGAAAATCAACTCATTTGAGATGTGGTGCTGGAGAAGAGTGCTAAGAATACCACGGACAGCCAAAAAGACAAACAAATGTTCAAGACAAACTTGAACAGATCAAGCCTGAACACCCTCTAGAAGTCAAGATAAACAAGCTAAGGCTGTCATAGTTTGGCCACATCATGAGATCTCATGACTCATTAGAAAAGACAATAATGTTAGGTAAGACAGAAGGCAGCAGAAAGAGAGAAAAACCACATGTCAGATGGCTAGACTCAGTTTGGGAGGTCATGGGCCTGAATCCATAAGACCTAAGCAGAGCCATGAGGACAAGGGGTCTTGGAGATGTCTCATCCATAGGCTTGCTATGAGTAAAGGTCAACATGAGGGCGGTTAACAGAAACAACACCAAACCAAACAAGCTTTGATCTGATCCATCAGTGCACTTATATTTGTAGGGACTGCCAGTGCCTTAAGCATTGAGGCCAGATGCTTTAGAACCAACTGCCTCTGAGTGGCATGTGTGTGTTAACAGCAGTACACATGAAAAGGATCTAAGGATCTTAGTAGACATAGGACCAAAACACATTGCGGAAATAATCCAGTTTGAGACTGCTTTAACTGTCCTGGCTCAATGCTAGGGAATTCAAGGAAATGTAGTTTTGTGAGACATTTAGCCTTGTCTGTCAGAGAGCTTTGGTACCACAATAAACTACAATTCCCATGATTCCCTAGCATTGAACCAGAGCAGTTAAAGTGGTCTCAAACTGAATAATTTCTGCAGTGTGTTTTGGACCCAAAAGCTAAACATGAGTCAACGGTGTGATTCAGCTATCAATAAACCCAGTTCTAGGCTGCATCAACATTAGAGTCCAAATCAAGGGAAGTAGTAGTATCACTCTGTTCTGCTTTGGTCAGGCCTCACTAGGAATATTTTGTCTAGTTCTGGGCACCACAATTCATGAAGAATATTGACAAGTTGGAACATGTACAAGGAGAACCATCAAGATGGTGCATGTTCTGGAAACCAAGTCCTATGAAGAACAGATTCAGAGGTGGCATGATAGCCCTATTTACATATTTAAAGGGATGTCATGTGGAAGATGGAGTAAGCCTGTTTTCTGCTGTTCCAGCAACTAGAGGCAGTCCCTACAAATTGGCAGTCCCTACAAATGAAAGAGATTCCACCTAAACATCAAGAACTTCTTGACTGTAAGAGCAATTTGAGAGTGGAATAGGCTCCCTCAGGGGTAGTGGACTTTCCTCCTTTGGACATTTTAAAACAGAAATTGGATGGCCCTCTCTCAGTAGTGCTTTAGCTGGGTATTCATGCATGGTAGAGGGTTGGCATGGGTGACCTTTCTGGTCCCTTCCAACTCTTTGATTCTGTTATCTAATTTTTCTTTGTGATCTCTATCACTGATGAAAAGGGATAACAGTTAAAGTGAAAGTCCTTGTTAAATGTTTCCCCATACAACCTCTCCATGCTAAGGACAAGATTTTATATGCGTTTTATGAGGTACTAAATTTCATTCTCCAAAATAGCTACATGCTCATCAGAGAACACTGTGATACAGGCACAGAAATCAATTCAGCCACTTGCCCTACTGTTTATTATGAAACAAACTCCTTATAGTTTAAGATAGGGCAAAACTCAATTATTGTCCCTGCACAATGTGAAAATGTTTGCCAGTTGTTGTCCATGTAACCATTATTTCCCACAGGTGTCTGCCCTTCCTGAATTCTATGCTGCAGCTAACTGCCTGGCTATACTGAATGTGAATGATTTTTAAAGCATTTGCAATCCCTACTAGCTTTATGATGTTGCCCGCCAAGGTGATAAATGTGCAATGTATCATCAAGGTGATTAATGAAAAGGAATTGGAACGAGAGAGACATGCTAAAATGTCCTAGAACAAACCCTAATGCTTGAGAGTTTATTCAGGACATCAGCTAAAGTATACAGAAGAGTTTTAAAATAGAAAACTGGATGCTAAATCTGCAGCCTGGGTTTAAAATAGACAACTTGAACTAAAATTGAAGTCTGGGCTAATCTTATACTTGGTAGCTTCTGCTTTTACAAAGTATCTTCTACAGTAGGCAACTTGACACTCTCCACATGTTTTGTGCCACAATTCCTATAACTCACTAATCATTTGCTGAATGGGGTGATGGATATTATAGTCAAATACAGCAGTAGGGCACTGTGTTGTATCCCTCTACTATAGGGAAACAGATGGGAGGAACCTCACAAGGGACATATCACAGCATCTCTTTTCTCTTTCTTAGTCCTCTTTCCAACTGTGTATGGTTTTCATTTTACTCCTGAGAGCCACAAGAGTCCTGAATGGGACATAGAAATTCCTTCATGCTTTTCATTTAATAACAATAATAATAATGATTACACAACTCTATTTATAAAGTGCTGTAAATTTGCACAGCACTATACATACCACTCTGACAAATGGCCTCGCTGCCTTGTGCTTATATGGAGCCCACTCCTGCACTCTGTCACACCAGCTCTTTTATACTATTCTCTTATCAGTCTTCATGACCCCCCCCCCTTTAAGTAACAAAAAGTAATAAAAATGTTATATTAATACTGTAACAAGTAATGGAAACAGATTACTTCTCAAACAGTACATTGCATTATTATTCCATAGTGAATAAACGTTCCCATAATGTGCTGTTGTGACTCTAATCACAGCGCACACACTGACGTGAATGCACACACACTAGGGCCTGACTCCCACTGCAAATATAAATTAGAGTAAGCCCTTTGACTATGATGAGTTTACATATTTGCCATGGATTCATATTCAACAATCCAACCATCAGATATATCTAATGAACTAGGCTGGAGTCCATGAAGGTTTCTGCCAAATAAAACATTAGTTTTTAAAGATGCCTTTTAGCACACTAATAGTCAATTTATCTTCATACAAGAAGGAACATTAGCAGAGCTTGGAAAAGCTATTTTTGGACCACAAATCTCAGACTGTCCCAAATGACATAACCAATGTAAATCTAAGGAAAAAAATGTTTCTAAGCTCTGGGTTTAGGGAAACCTCAAGTTTTGCAAAATAATGTTAGAAGAAGAAAAAATTGGGCCATGTGGGCAGCTTTTGGATCTCTGCATGCTCTGTGGCCATAGGATGCTGAACGTCTGTTAGGAGGAAATAACAGAAAACAACAGCAGGCAGTAGTGGTGTATCCTGAGATGGGGCATTGGTTGTTGGCTGGAACAGGAGCATGGCACATTGCAACATTTATATGCAGGTCCCACATGTCATACTTATTTAATTATGTATTTATTTTATCTTGTTAAATACAAGATAAATAGACCTTAATATGAAAAATATTAGCATGTAAAGGAAGAAGAATATTCTTGTAAATAGTCAAAGATAATATTGATCGAATACAGAAAACACAGGATAAAACCGCAAAAATAGAGCTAGGTAACGACGAACCATAACAGAAACATAAGAAAGGAATACTCCAGGTTGAAAAAATGATGTATGGCCAGAATTACAAAAGAGTTTTGAGTTAAAGAACCAAACAATAGGCAAATATGGAAAAATTCATGTTTAATTTGGAAGAAATTAGCAGATATTAATATAAACTAGAAAAGGTGAAGGAACTGGTTGAATATTGATTTATAATTTTAACAGACTCAAATGTCAATATGAAAGTAAGTTTCCAGAGGATGGAAGTTTTATTTAAGAAAAAGAAGAATGTATAAACGATAAGTGGGAATAAGAACATGATTGTATGTTTATCTGTACGTATTGTGGGGGGGAAATGGAAAATGTACAATCAATGTAAAAGAAAAAGAAAAAGCTGTTATACTTTTAAAAATATATAATAAAAAAAATTATGTATTTATTTTATATCATGCCTTCCTCCTGATACATGGATGCAAGACAGCTAATAACAAATTTAAAACAGTATAGATTAAAAACAATGCAAAAGCATTAAAATGTAGATATAAAGTTTTTTTAAAATTACACAATAAAAATTAGATTGTATTAACTCTGTACAAACCTTAAAATCTGATTTGCACAGCATTCAAAAGCCCAAGCCCTATTAGTTTGAAAAAGCCAGACGGCACAAGAATGTTTTTTACCTACTACTGAAAGTAGAGCAGGGATGAAGCCTCCTTCTAGGGAGGGAGTTCCAAAGTCTGGGAGCTGCCACTGAGAAGACCCTTATTCCCACAGACAGAAGAAGAGCCCCTCTGGACAATCTTAGTGCTTTAATGGGCTTAAGCAAAGGGAGATACAATCCTTCAAATAACCTAGACCCAAGCCATATAGGGCTTTATAGGTCAAAACCAGCACTTTGAATTGTGCCCAGAAATGGACTGGCAGCCAGTGGAGTTGTGTGCTCCCTGTAGCCAGCTCTAGTTAACAATCTGGCTGCAGCTCTTTGGGCCAGCTGACATTTCTGAGCACTTTTCAAAGGCAGCCCCACATAGAGCACATTACAGTAATCCAAATGGTGACATAAAAAGCTAGCAAAATTAAAATTATACCTTTAAATTACAACTTCATATGGACAGTGTAAATGTGTTTACATATACGTTGTTTCATGTGGCTAATGTGAAAATTTGGTAAAATGTGATTTTTTTAAAGAAAAATTAAAACAATAATTTAATTTTTAAAAATAGTTTTTTAAAAATATAAAAGTTAAAATGTATTTTCTCCTTTTTTTCTCCCACTGAGCTGACTCTACTCACACTCATTTCAGTGTTTTAAAGGGATGCAGGTGAATGCCACAGTCCATTTCTGCCAAAAGGCAGATATTTGGAGAGCAGTTGTGTCACCCCTCTTAGTGTGTCACCTGGTGCGATCCATACTCCCCACACCCCCTAGTAACATCACTGCATGGGGGAGAGGGTGCTATCTTATCCTTCCCAGGGAGTAAAATGTCTTTGGGTAAGATCCACTCCTGTGCTACGATGCAAACAGGTGTTTGGCATGAGAGTGCCATGTGCTACTGAAAAGATGCAAAGTGTCAGTTTTGGTATAATTATCGGGTGAAATAAGACAGGTGCTGTGGTGCTTAACCCTTCCCCTTCTGCACCCCACTGCTTCTTGTTGGTGACATCCTACTCCTGCTATATGGCACTCCTTCGGTGCTGCATCATCTGGACACAGCACCAGAGATGCACCATGATGCTGCATGCCTTGTGGACTGGTGTGTGTTGCCAGGGCACACTGGTGGGGGGGGGGGAGTCAGGCATGCACTGTGAGGATGCTACACCCTAACTCTGCCCCCAGGCTGGCCTTTCAGGCCGGTCTGTAAAGGGCCTCAATACAACCCAAAACAATAACGCAACTTTTTTCTGTTCATAATATCCATTGTTTCACAGATTAGAGTAAGGCCATTTTCAAGTGATTGGGGCCCTGGAGAAGTTCCAAAACCAGAACTCCCTTTGACCATGTTCATGAGTTGTCATTAGAGGTCTTTGTGTGGTGGCAGAACAGACTTGGGAATGCTCAGACTGGGCAAAGACATGCTGACTAGAGCCATCCCCTTGCACACCTGGAAAAAGTAATATAGGCTGTGGGCACCCCCTGCTTGTGGCCCAGCTGGCATGATCAAGGAACTGAACCTGGATAAGAAGGTACTACACAAAGTTTCCTGTAAATTCATACCCGTGACCTCCTTAATAGAATCCATCCATCTAGCATGTGGTCTTCCTCTCTTTCTACATCCTTCCACCTTTCTTAGCCTTCTCATGAGGTGGCCAAAGTAGGACAACTTCAGATTATTCATCATGGCTTCCAGGGAGATTTGTGGCTTGATCTGTTTTAGGACCCATTTGTTTGTCCTTTTGACTGTCCACAGTATCAGATCTCAAATGAATTGATTTTCTTCCACTTTTTTTAACTGTCCAGCTCTCACATCTGCACATGGGAATATGGCTTCTAATATTCTAGCTTTTGTGCTCCTCTGTATATCTTTGCTCTTTAGGATCTTTTCTAGTTCTCTCATTTCCATTATTTTTCATACTCATATATATCCTGCCTTTTCCCTACAGTGGCTTACAGATACAAAGAGATACAAGTAACAGCTAAAACATAAGAAAAGATTAGAATAATATTAAAAATTGTCTATAGAATTAAAAGCACACATTAAAAGCAGTAGTACAGCACGGAAACAGAAAACCAGTTACATAAAACAATCTGTTCCCAAACACTGGTTGAAATAGGAAATTCTTCATTTGAAGACAAAGGCCCTATTCAGATGGTGAAAATAATCCAAGATGCATCTGGGTTGAATCTCTGTTGTTCATATGCATCCTGAATGCACCTGATTAAGTTTTGCATGGAGGGGCTGCCAAAAAACCCACTTAATCAGAGATAATCGATACTGTCCCCCCCCCCCCCAGTTTTAAAAAAAGATTCACATTATCGGCAGTGTGAATGACCGATGCAAATAGATTGGGAGAATTCAGGATTTTTTTAAATGTTTATTTGTATAGCACTATAGGCTTTACATAGCACTTTACAAAGGAGAGAAAACAATCCAAAATAGAAACAAAAGCCTGCCTACAGCACACAATCTAAAACCACAAACAAGATTATAAAATTAATAAAATATTACTATAACAAAGTGCTCAGGGGTGCGTAACTAGTTCCTTAAACTCTAGATTAAACTCTGCATGCCTTGAGTGCATTTCGACACCATCGACTCCATGTTTATTTGAGTGCTGGCACATGTGAGCAACCAAACTCCCAGAGATGTACATAGATGAGGTTCCATAGTGTGAATAACAAAACCAAAATGTGTGAGTTTTATAGTTTATACAGGCTTATATGGGAAAGTCCTTCAAATAGCCTGGATCTAAGCAGTATAGGGCTTTATCAATCATAATTAGCACTTTCAACTGTGCTCAGAAATGAATTGGTAGTCAGTGGAGTGGCTTTAAGGGATTGGGGGGGGAGATCTACAGAGTCTTTCTCCTCAAGAGCATTTCTCTCCTGAAAGTATAACAGTAGAAGAGGTTTGTTTGTGTGTGCATTTATGCAGCACCACCAGCAGCATGGTGTTCTCTAGCCACTGAGAGTCCTGGCACGTTTGCTCCAGTTGCACCACAGATAATCCAGCCTCAGGTTAGAGAGGATAAATTTGTTCATGATTTGATTTCTGTTTCTCCTGACCCAATTTTGAGTGAATAGTAAGAAGGAGCAAAGCATCCAAACTGTCAAGAATGTGAAATATGGGGTCTTTCCCAAAGGGAGAGAAGTGCTAGAACACGCTATACTTCAGCTTCATATTTTCTTTGTGTGGCATTTTCATAACTTTTCCCTAGGTGAAAATAACATCAGGAATAAAGTTTCATAGATGGGGAAAGAAAACAAAAGGAGCTGTCATTCTAGCTGTGTAGGCAGTATAAGTGAGATGTAATGTTCTCAAGTACATTTTAAGGATGGAAAAAGTGTTGGAGGGGAAAGAGGGAGGGCCTCCCATATAAATGTTTACTGTGTGAGAAAACAGATAGAGGATTTAACTGTGCATCATTCTTCAAAGCAGAGCCTATCTTCAATCTCCTGGCTGGGCTGAACTACCCACTATCCACAACTGGAACTTTCCCTTAAATTCAGATTGTATTCTGTGATAAAACCAATGGGAAAAAAAACTTAAATCCAGTCTTGGGATGGGAACTGTGCAACCCTCCAAATGTCATTAGACTGTAGCTTTCAGCATTCCTCATTATTGGCTGTGCTAGCTAGATCTGCTAGGATCTGCAATTCAACATCTTCAGGGCCACCTGATTCTCATCCCTATACCAGCAGATGTCTATTAGAGCTAGAGGATTTGCCTTCAACCTCCTCCCTGGTGTAACCCTCCACGCTGCCCAAAAGCTGCTCCAGTGGGTTTCCCAGTCCATCAGAACAGGTTTTGATGGTGCATGGAGAGTGCTGCAGGGCATAGTGGGAAACAACCCCTCTCCCGGTTCCCCCAATGAAAACTTTTCTATTAGTGGAACAACAATCATTCTATACAAGGGATTATAATGCTATAGTATGGGCCACACAACCATCCTATACTCAACTTTTGCTATAAAAAAATTAGAAACATGAAAAATAAAACCCCCAAACTCCCAGATTTCCTTCAGCAGCAGGCTGAGTGGGGAACGTGGGGAACTGCAATTAGAAAACCCCCACTTTCTTTGTGAAAACTATAATAAAAATTAATTTTAAAAAACCCACTTTCCCTAGGTTTGAATTTTCTCATTTAAAAATGGAATTCTTGGAAAGAGAAAAAAAAATATCATTCAAAACTATGTGGCATGTTTCCTTTCATCTAAGGATCAAGACCATACCGAATGAAGCAATGTCTCACTCAGAATAAGTTAGCTCCTCATATTTCACTTTTCAGTTCTCATTTGGTATATATGATCGTTAAGGTTGTCAGGGTAAAAACTGGGCAAGATTCTTGTGCTTTAACAGTTGGATAGAAGAGGGAATTTCAGCAGGTGTAGCTTGTTATCTAATGGTGTGACAACCAACACTTTCTACAGTTTCCCCTTCTACACAATCACTAAAGATAATAATAATAATAATAATAATAATAATAATCATCATCATCATCATCATCTGTTTATTTATAGCCCGCTTTTCCTTTGCAGATCAAAGCGGGTTACACAGAAGTACAACAAATGTACAATTTTGCAAACAGTATCCATAAAAAACCCAAACAATACAGTAATACAGATTAAAAACAAGATAAAAAGCTTACAGATTAAAATCACAACAATAGCTAGCATAAAGTGCAGGTGCAACGATGCAACGAGGAGAGAGCAGGTATTACATTGTCTGGGGGAAAGCCTTTTGGAAGAGGAAGGTTTTTAACCTCTTCCTAAATAGGTCAAGGGAGGTAACCGAGCAGAGCTCACCGGGAAGAGAGTTCCAGAGCTCTGGATACAACAGTTCTCTCCAGTTTTCAATCTGGTAAACCTAATGATTGTTCCCTTTTGAGTGTAATTCTAATTTCCCAATAGCTTTATTTCGTTTTGCCTCACTTTCCTCCAAGCACATATAGATGGTTCTGTCCCGTAATGATTCCAAGATCCACTCAGTTCACCAGGCCAACTGCTCTCCCACAACTGAGTGCTGAGAGGGAAAAACAATGACGCTTGGCTGGCAGGAAGAGAGGAAAGAGGTGGGCATGATCTGCCCCCTGCACATTAACCCTCCCCTCCTGGAGCAAATTCCCATTGGTGGCACCCTGACAAAACATTGTGTTTTGAAAAAGAAAT
>NC_056522.1:351102347-351134234 GCF_019175285.1 Sceloporus undulatus | reverse complement strand
TATCTGAGGGTTAGAAAGTTTTTCTTTTCATATAGAATGTACAAGATGAGAGCCGATGTGGTGCAGTGGTTTGAACGTTGGGCTATAACTCTAGAAACCAGGGTTTGAATCCCATCTTAGCCAGGGAAACCCACTGGGTGACCTTGGGCAAGTCACATTCTCTTAGCCTCAGAGGATGGCAACAGCAAAACCCCTCTGAAGAAACTTGCCAAGAAACCCCCATGATAAGCTCGCCTTAGGGTCTCAATAAATTGGAAATGGCATAAAGGCACACAACAGCAGAATGAACAAGATGCCCCCCCCAAAAAAAAATCCTGTATTTTGGCGAGTGGACCTGTCTTTGAAACATAAATGTGTGCATCTGGTCATTTATGAAAGTGGGCAATATTTTAATTTTCCAGAGAAATACATGATTAGCTTAACTGAAATCAGTATTTTCATTTGGTATTTAAGTAGAACACGGACTTGTTGTTAGCTACTTCTTGATTGTCAACCCCGTATGTTATGAATTCTGACTGTCCCTTGTTGCCATTTTGAAAACTTGGCAACGTCATCATAGGGTAATGCTCATAATGCAGCCCAGCATCTGTTAACCAACAAGAAATGCAGTGTGAGATGCTGGATTTTACTAATTCTTAAAAGGCTGGGTCCTGCTGAGCTCTTGTTTCTGTTTTCCTCCCCGTGGCTCTCTCAGCATGGAAAGTACATGTTCTCCTGCTTGTTGCCGGTAGCAACCCCTACTTCAGCGTGCCCAAAGTGATGCGACTCACCAATGGAGCGCCAACAGTGTGGGCAGTGCAAGTCAGGCTGCTGAACAAACTCCACGTTATGAGTCTCCACTGTCGTCAGAGATAAAATCCATTCCCTCTGATTGATCATAAGCAAAAACAAATAAACAACAACTTTATGGGTAGCATTGATGCATCTCATTAGTTTAAGGAGAACGGTTATGTAGACCAATGACGCACAGGAAAGGAAACTCCAGAGATTTTAAATACAACAGGTGAGTTTAGTTGAACTGGTGTAGGTCTTGGGAGGCCTGAGCTCTGGTCATATGAGGTTCAAAAGTGGGGTAGGTTGAGGGCGCACAGACACATCCTGTCCCCAATGTACCCACAAAAGTGGTTGCTCAAAAGACTTTTTACATTTGATGTTAAGGTGTGAAAGGAGCGGACAGGATCATACATGCTTATGAGCCTCTCCATGATCTGGAGCCCTGATGAAGCAGGTTCTTGACAGAGATGAGGGAGGTTATTTGTTCTGGACTACAGCTCTCAGGAACCCCCAACCAGCATGCAGTCCAGAATCTCTGAAAACATGTAGTCCAGAAAAAAGTATTTCCCCAGGCTCTTGTCATGGTCACAGGGAGGTCTTTAAATTGTGTTTGGTGCTAAACATGTGAGCACACTGAACAATATATGTCTTACAATATTCCTTCCTTTTGGTCCACATGGGAACCAATGTCACTGCAAGTCAAAGCCTTCAGTATATCTCAAGGGATTACGAGGCTCTGGATAGGAAGCTGAAGGACCTTGAGGCACAGGTGGTTATTTCATTTTTCCTTCCAGATGACGGGCACAGTCCAGGAAGGGCTAGAAGAATAGTGGGAATCATCAGAAATGATTTAGCTTCTTGGACCATGGTCTGTGGTTTCATGAAGATGGACTTTTGGAGACATAATGCCAACAGGAATTGGCAAGAACATTTTTGCACATATTCTCACAGACCTGATCAGGAGAGCTTTAAACCGAGTTATGTGGGGAAGGGAAACAGAATTCTTGAGGGTAGGAGTACTGGAAATAATATCCCAAATGTTATAGAGAGAACTGAGTGAATAGTACAAGAACCCAACAGTGGGAGGAGGGGAAAAACTATTGCACAGAGCATGGGAAATAAATAAGCTGAACTGGAGCTTTCAACAAAGTGAAGCAAAATAGGCATCACTGAAATATGGATGAAATGCATTGTGCTTTTAAACTAATAAAACAGCTATCAATTAAGCATCCAGATTTGTATTCAGATGCGTTTCTTCTGAAGATTTTATTGGGTGTTCCTCAGTTTTTACTTCCCAGGTTTTTAACACAGCAATCAGGGACAACCAGGTTGACAATCAGGTAGAATTAGTATGTTTGTGTCCTAGCTAAATGGCAAATGAAAGTATTCCATTCATTTAGCTGTGTTCTTTAAAATTAATATACTGTCCACATCCATAAATTACATTTCTGTCTGTATGAAGGGCCCACACCTCCAAAATATGGGATTTGGGGGCATCTTATTTAGTCTAAGGAAAAGCTTTCCAAACTTCAAAGAAGGGAAATCTCTTATAATAATAGACAACTGACAAGCCTAATATGTTCAGAAGCACTCAAATTATTTCTGATAAAGAACTCCCTATCCATGGTTTATCTGTAGCCACTTGTTAGTGCCCTTCCTTATTACACTGGATAAATGTATTCTAAATGGCACAAACACATTCTTCTTTTTCCACCTTTCATCTTTTCTAACATGAACAATCCATGGCATCTGAAAGGTGAGTGACCAGCATATAAATTACTGAGGATGGGAAAAAAAGACAAGAGAGATGCAGATCAGTGACCAGACTTAACTGGAAAGGTTGTTAGATCTCATACTTTAGGACAGCTGTCCCCAAATTTTCAGGTTTTTGTATGTGCTGGGGTTGGAAATCAATCCCCATATCTCCAGATATCAGATTATGAGATTTGTAGTACAAAGCATCTGGAACATACCAGATAGAAGAAAGCAACTTAAAAACTACAAAAATACAACTTGTGAATGAGTAAAAAAATGTGCCATGGAGGGCAACATGTCAGTCTCTGTACATTCCCCAGTGTCTTAAAAATAACAATGTAATTAACAAATAATTCATGATCAACACAGCAAATGAAATTCTACCCTTCCAACATTAATGACAACAAATTCAATCTCTCTTTCCAGAGGTTAATTTTAACAAACAGAATTGCAAGCCTAGTGTTGCAAGGGCTGGCTAAGACACTGTATGAATGAGACATGAGTCCCACTACTGTAACTTTCAGGTTGACTAACACTCAAACCAGTTGAGTTCATACATCAAAACTTTGTTTAACAGCTTTACAAGAAGACAGTATGTTAAACAGTGGCTTGGAACTGGCTTTATATCCCAGCTTGTTCTGAAGCTGTCAGACATAATTTCCTAACTTGGATGAAACAGGAAACCAGCTAATGGAAGACCTGTTGATTTGTCCACTCAGGCACACAAAGTGCCTCATGAATTCATGTGTCAGTTTATTCACTCAAGATATGATCACCCAAACCCATCCAATGAATCAACACAGTTAGGGTAATGATTGCAGATCAGTTTCATCAACAAATCTTTCCAGGAAAATAGGCTTTCTAAGAAAGAACTCTTTGTTATTTTTTGTTTCTGGTCTAAAAAAGTTGGTATTTTAAAACTTTGTACATGCATCCCTCCAAGTTCTGTATTTCTTACAGATTACTATAGAAATGGCAGCAATGGCTTAGTTGCAAAATACTCCACAGAAGAGTTAATTTACTTCAAATGCTATGTAACCAGCAAGCTTCTTAGAGTAATCATCATAATTTATGTACTGGCATATGGGATCTTAAAAGAACCCTGAAGAACAATTATGCTGACTCTGTAAGTACAGTTTATACTGGGGGAAGATATACTATATATACAATATTTCCACAAATCCTACATCAAGAAATGAGCAATTGGTATCATTCTTTATCCATATGGTGTCTGATTCCCCTCTTGAAAATACTCAGAAAGTAAGCCAACCATATCAAGCAAAACTGAGAATGTACTAATTAGAATGTGGATCTTATTTTCCTATGATATTTCCTTTGAACCCCTGCCTGGCTGAGGTGTGTCCAGATGTTTTAGGAATCATGCCAAAACAATAAATGGATACATATTACTAGCAGGGGACTATGCATGCTGGAGCTTCTCCCAAAACATCTGCTTTCTGCATGTTCAACTGAGTGGTTCTCATCGTTTGAGCAATTTTAATAATTTTGTGCATGAAACAAAGTTTGTGTACATTGAACCATTAAGAAAGCAAAGATGTATAAAATTACCTTCATGCTATGTATAAAAGCTATGTATGAAACATAAATGAGTTTCATGTTTAGACATGGGTCCCATCTCATTATATACATATATGCAAATACAGGTATTCCAAAATCTGGAAAAATCCAAAATATGGAACACTTTCTGGTCCCAAGCACTTAGGATAAGGGATATGCAACCTAGCTTTATACTCTGTAAATCAAACTGTCTCTAGCTTGGCTGGAAATGTTTATTAAATGCTTATGTTTTTGATCCAAATTAGAATAAAGGCATGATGCCTGAGTTGGGCCCAACATAATAAGCCTCAACACTATCACATATAAAAATCAGCCCTGCTGAGTAAATAACTTAAAACTTGACCTATTTGCTTAGTTCTACACCTTCACCACACATCTAATTGATATAATAAAAATTGCTGAAAACCCAGTGGTTTTGCATGGGCCAAGTAGGTAGACTCCGGGAGTCCTAGTCCAACATTCAACCTACTACACCATGCTGGCTTTCTTCATAGAGGAAGACATTCCTTCTCTTCTCCTCACAGGCAGCTCACTTTGCTTTTCTGCTTCAGGCTGACCAGGTCCACAGCAGACAAACAAAAATCTATCTGCCTTCCAGTCATTATTCTCTCATTCTGCCATCCTCCCCAGAGTTTAAGGGGAAGCTGCCACTTAAGGGGAAATGGAACAAGTGAGGGACTGGAGTGTGCGGTAAAATCTGTCCCCACTCGTTCTGCACTCGTTCCTGCTCCTTCCATTCCGTTCTCAGAACGGACCACACAGGAACAGTGTGATAATCTCCAATGTGTTACCAAGAGTATTCTGGCTCATGATGGAGACCCCAGTCAGGATTGGCCTATTAGGAAGAGTGAGGAAAAGTGAGGCTAATGCCTCAGGCAGCTAATTTTGTGTGTCATGAAATGGGAGCAAACCATTGGTTATATTATTACCATCATCATCACCGCCACCATGACGATGATGATAATAACTGGATATCATCATTTTTACAGCTAGTAAGGGACACATACATGTCATTTCTGCCTGAAATGTAGAACTAACCTGATAAGCCTTGACACTGCATTTTATTAGGGACAAAGAGTTCTAGCTCAGTTAGCAAAAATATATTGGCCCAGCTTTACCCAGTCCCATGGATTTCTTCAGTATTTGGATTTGGGTTAGCCAAATCAAAAGAAAGGATATATCAAAAGAGTCCATCTACCATCCCTAAAATATAATGACTTTCACCAAAAAGTATTGCATGAGGAAAACGTGAAATACTATATAAAGGGAAGAACTGAAGGAAGATATCATCAAAAGCAGACACAGACAAATGTATATGCATTAAGGGGAAGAGAAGCAAAATATTTTTTTTTTCCTGAAAGAGAGAAAAAAAAGTTGCTATGTTTATTGGGGAATTGTTGACAGACAAGAAATGCAAAGGTGTCCCTGGGCACCAGCTGTTCTCTAGCACAGGGCTATGATATCAACATGGATGACAGACCTAAGGGGCCAAGAGCTATGGTCTGTCTAGCAGTTTGCAGTTACAAACCACAGATTCTCTGACTGACTGCTAGAATGCTTGATAAAAATCTTCATGTAGCCTAGTGCTGACAACTTAAAAGCCCCAGAACAATTTTGTTTACTTCTGTGTGCTATGTGACAAAAGAAAACAGCTCACACAGTCTCCATAAATTACTGGGCGTACAGCACAGCTTTAAAACACCTACAACTCCTGGGAGTTACAGCCCACAAATGTTCTGCTAGAACAGGGGTAGTCTAAAGTAAGGATGGGCAGCTTGCAGCCTGTAGTTCATATATAACAATAACACAAGGTACTTTTGCAGTCTTCATGAGGGTCTCCAGTGCTGCTGAATGTGCCACTGCACTTGCAGCACTGATGCTTGCTTATATGTAGTGGGGATGTGCACCTTGTTGTTTAAGGAGAGTTGCATTCCTGAGAGCCTCTAGGAATGTGTTCCTGCATAAAAACAAAGCTCACCTTCCCATTATGCCTTGTTCATATGTTTTTTAAAAAAGCAATGGTGGAGAATTGAGTCCAACCTCAAGTGCCAAATCTAGTCGCGAGGAAGTCTATTATATATGGACTCACTAAGGGACTCCAATCTTGACAATAGCCCATGGCTCATGAACTGCAAAATAAGGTTGACAGTTAGTTCTTACAAGGGTCGCTACCATCTGTTGCTATGGGGGGGGGGGTGTCCAGCTTATGCATGTGTATATCTTTATTTGTTTGTTTGTTTGTTTTGGTCACTGAGGAGGTCAGAATTTGCTACCTCACTCACACAATCACCAACACCCCACCCCCCAATGCATCCCTTTTTCACGTTGTCTGCGCACTAGACCTTTAGTGGCCAGTGGAGAGCTGGTATAAATAAAAAATGTCCTGACTGAGAAGCATATGCAATGTGACCATAGCCAGACAAACAACGATGAATGCATCCTCCAGGACCTACTAGGGGGTCAGTCCCTTCAGGAAAACAACTGTCATTGTTTATCTGGCTGTAGTCCCACAGTCATATGTTTCTCAATTGTCCCCCATTCTCCACTGGTCACTAAAGGGTTACATGTAGGGGACTCCTGCAGGAATGGAAAGGAGAGATGCACCACAGTTCCACCATGGTGGAACTTTACAATATATCTCCTGCTGCACCATCTCAGCCAACCTCAGCCTGCTAAGCACAAGAGGGGAATTCAGTTTGACATGTAAAATAGTTAAAAGCATACTTTGTGTTCTGCATAGTGTTTATAGATGAACCACCTCTGCACGATGCTTCATTTCTATTTAGTCTCCTAGGGGAACCATAAATTGATTTTCTTTCTCTTTACCCCACCACACTGCAAATACATTTACTTCTAGTCCCTTGCTGAAGGAATAAATCAACCACGTAATTTAATAAAATATGGTATACAGATTCCTCCTCCCCCAAAGCTCCATTATATTCAGATGAAAAGAAAACTCAAGAATATACTCAAACCAACAGAGGTGGAATGTTATAGCTGCAAGCAGAATTATGTCCCACAAGAAAACACTGCTGTTCTGTACCTGTATCATTAATCAGATTATTAAATTAATTAAGGAGGATGCTCAACTATGCCAATAAGTACCACTAATAAAAGAAAGACACTCTGTGCCAGAATATTTTTCATTTATATCACACCTGTGCTGCACATCTAGGACAGCCTTCCCTAACCGGAATCCTTAAAAATGTGCTGGGCTACAATTCCCAGGCATGCCTAACTGGTATGTCCATTGACCCAGCAACATTATACTACTGTGAACAATTCCCGTAAAGTATTTTGAAGTGCCTTAGTCTTCAATGGGTAATTAAGGCCCATTAGCTTTACCAAAGACCTGTTCCTAGTGGAAATGAAAGCTGCAGAAATGGTTTCATGAAACTGAGTGACACAGTTGCTTGCATTTTTGGATGTTTCTTGCAGCGGTCATGCCTTTGGGCGATTCTAGGAGTTGTAGTCCCAAAATAACTTTTCTAAACTCTGTTTGAGAATGTAGAAAGTTCATGCCAGCCAAAGCAAACGTTACAGGCCAACTGAACAAGAGTCCTCTCTTGTCTAAAGCAAGATTCCTATAAACACAGATCACTTCAATATGATTTATACCAAAATTATACTCTTATCTTGCCAGAGTGGCTTCAATTCAAGCAGGACATCTCTTCCCACTTTCTGATTTGTGCATACCCTCCAACATTTTTCAGATGAAATGTGGCCAGGCAACATAAGAGTGGGGTCAAGATTGCAGGCATTATGAATGAGGAGGAATAGATGAGCAAGGAGAGGCTGCAGCAGTTTACTTTTGCCTGAACAACTGGGAAGGGCAAGATTTTGCCCTCTCCTCTCCTTTTGCTGGGTTGAGCACAAAGTACTTGTTGGACTCAGTTTGTGGCAGCTGAAGTAGCTGAGGGTAAAGCAGGAAAGTGGGAGAAGGAGAGAGTAACTGGGACATTTTAAGAACTGAAGAAGTAGGATAACAGAGGAGTATTATCCAGGACTTTCCCTGTCAAATTGGGACAAATGGAGGGTATGCGGAAAGTTAAACCCTGGTCTCCCAGAGTACTAGACCAGCCCTCAGATCACTACATTACTGGCTGGCTGGGACCCTTAAAAGGGGCACTCCAAGATGCAATATATTATTGCTGAGTTTTAAGTGCTATGCCAGTAAGATTTTTTAAAAATATGACAGCTTTCCAATATGAGAAAAATCCTGCAGCTATCCAAAGTCACCAATGATGTTGAGATTGAAGCTAATTTTTGTAATGTCCAGTGGGGCTCATATTCTTCATGTTCTCTTGAGAAAAGCACGTTAGCAAAACTAGCAAACATGGAAATAAATGGTTTAATGAGGAAGGAATGGTTTTTTCAACTGCCCCAGGTGTTCCCCCCACTACTAATTTGTACATGTTACAATGGCAACCATAAGCCACTGTGGTGTAGTGGTTTGAGTGTTGGACTATGATTCTGGAGACCAGGGTTCAGATCCTGCTTCAGTCATGTAAAACTACTGGAAACCTTGCTCCCTCTGAAGAAACTTGCCAAGAAAGCCCCCTGACAGGTTCACCAACTTAGGGTCACAGTAAACTGGAAACTACTTGAAGGCACACAACAACAACAATGACAACCAATGAATCCCTTTTAAATTAGAGGCAGGAGAACCTTATAACTGCAGCCCCTACCCTTATTACTCAGATAGGGTTCAAAGTAAAATTACAAGTATGAAGTCATATTGCAGAGGGCAGAACTGGGGAAGGAGAGTAGCTTTCTGCATGTCAGACCTGCCCTTCAATCCTGACCACTTTGTATATGTGTGTACACTTCCAGTCTCCTGTTGACTTATGGCAAACCCATGGATTTCATAGGGTTTTCTTGTGCCAGGAATACTCAGTGGTGGTTTTCCCAGTTCCTTCCTCTGAAATATAACCTACAAGTATTCATTCGCAGTCTCCCAACCAAGTACAAACCAGATCTGATCCTGCTTAGCCTCCATGAACAGATGAGATCTGGTGCCTTTAGCTTAGCCTCCATGAACTGTTATCCCTTTTAATGAAAGAAATAAAAATGAACAAGGAAAGTTCCTCTCAACTATACCAGTTCCCAGATATTTCTCTCATTTGTGTTCTCTATATTGCTGATAATTGGGTGTTAATTTTTAGCTAGGAATCGGAATGCCTGAGGATTTCATTCAATCCACAAACTAATTTAATTCTTACTTCTTGGATTGAATAAATTGATTAAAACACTGTTAGCTTTTGCTTTCTGCATGTGAATATATATATTCTCCATTCTGAATTTTATAATACAGTTCATGGCTCAAAGGTGTACCAAAATGCATTTAAAAATATTCACACTTAGCAATAAAGCATACAAAAAGGCAAATGTGAGAAACTACATGTAAAATAACAAGAACTATGAGTGGTTTCTAGAAAATTGCACACTGAAGTGGAAACAGGAGAGAATGGACATATAAATCAATATGTGTGATGCTGACACATACCAAAGCGCTGTGATGTGTACCAAAAGCAGATTTTTTATTTCATAGAAATAGTTGCTGAAGAGAGGTATGACTCCTTTCCCCGATCAGTACACATAGATATGAATAGATCTTTTGTTTTATGTACTTTCAACACAGACTTATGCTGATCCAATCAAAGGGTTTTCTTGGCAAGATTCAGAGGAAATTTGCCTCTGAGGCTGAGAGATTGGGACTTGCCTAAGGTCACCCAGCAGGTTTCCGTGGGGTCTGAACTATGTTCTCCAGGAGCTCTAGTGCAACACCCAAACCACTATACTCCACTGGTTCTTAGATCACTTGTATGACCTATTAAATATACAAATTGTTGTTCTTACTATGTGCAAGCCAGTGGGGCATAATGATTTGAGTTTTGGACTATGACTCTAAAGACCAGGGTTCAGTTCCTCACTTGGCCATGAAACCCACTGGTGACCTTGGGCAAGTCACAAGCTCTCAGCATCAGGGGAAGGCAATGACAAGCCTTTTCTGAACAAATCTTGCCAAGAAAACCCCATGATAGGGTTGTCATATATTGGAAATGACTTGAAGGCACACAGCAACAACAATAACAACAACCCCTCCTAAATATGAAATACTACTATTATTAATGCACTTTCTTTTACACTTTCCTCCTCTAAGGAACACTCAAGGTTCTTAGAATTAAAAGATCTCTCTCTCTCTGTCTCTCTATCACACATGCATGCACACACATACACAAACAAAACCTAGATATTATAACCCACCAACCCTCCCCAAAAATTCTTGACAGATTATAGGAATAATCAATTGCTATAATGGTATACTGTGCTTTTTGGGGTTTTATTATGGTAATGACTTTTAATGGTTTTAACTTTACAAATTGTTAAATCATTTTTGAAATAACTTTTATATTTATAATTTGTACTATTTTAATAGCTTTCAATCTGTATTGTTTTTAATTTTTATTTATTTATTCATGGGATTCATATCCTGCCTTTCTCAAAAAATGGGATTCAATAAGTTGTAAGCCACTTTGAGTCCTATTATTGGGGGAAAGTTGGGATATAAATAAATAAATAAATAAATAAATAAAACAAATAATAATAATAATAATAATAATAATAAATAAAGATAATAATTAGTTTGGGGAGAGTCATAGAATATATGCCTGGCTTGATTTTTTTCCAAGCCATTCCATATTCCCAGTATCTTGACATTGCCCGCCATGTGAATGAGAACTAAACCTTACACTTGGCTAGGCATAAGGTTACAATGTCTATGTTCAGCCTTGCTACCCATTTTAGGCCTTGGAAATCAAGATGCTAATCTGCCAGCGCCTTTGTCACCATTGTATTTTTCCTGAATTCAGTTATTTAAAATAGGTTTCTAAAGTCAAGGAAAACATTCTTCCAATCAGCCTCTAATTCTTCAATTTACACCAGTGATGAAAGCCCTTTCCCTACTCAACTGTACCACCTTCTCCATTGTTGAGAATCACTCACATTTTGAAAGACTAAGGCTTCAAAGAATCAATTTTCTTTACAAGCCTTCAGTCTTTTCTTTCTTTTCTTTCTTGCTTTTTGAAAGTGTTAGGAAACAGCCATAGATATGATCGGAATGTCCACTTCTGCAGTTATAGGCCATTTGATAAACTGATCATGACAGCCAATTAAATTTACATCTGTCGCTATGAATATTGCTAAAATATGTCCTATTTAATTATCTTCTCTCTCTTAAACATTGCCAAATGCTGTCACTGTTGCAACTACTGCATATCTACCTTCTTTTCTGTATTAACCTTTCCCTTTTATTTAATCAGAATGCTTGTTTTGTCTGTAAAAGGTTTGGAGTTCGGTTTAAGCTATGTCCCTTGAAGCAATACTAGAATTCAGTAAGAAAATGTCTTCTCAGGTAGTTTTTTTTAAAAGGCAGGTATAGCAAGCTAAGATAGGACCATTCTATGCAGTACATTTAATTATGTGCATCTGAAAAACTGGAATGAATTCAAAAGAGACAAAGATGCAGTTTCCAACAAATATTTCATGCAGGCTGTATTTCCCTTTTAAGAATACAATGGGTGGCAAATCAAGATATCACTCCATATAACATGTGAAATAGCCCTTCTCTTTATTTTCTATAACCTTCTGCATGATGGATAAGTATTGAAACTCCTTGACACAAGAGGAGTTCAGAAACAAGGCCACATTTGCATCCCAATGATGGAAAGGTAGTGCATGGATAATCGCATTTGCCATGATTCAGAATCGTTGAAAGTGGCCCATAAATCTCAGAGCTACAAAAGGGCTGGCTTTATCATAAGACTGAGTGAAGCAGCTGCCTCAATGACAATATCCAGAGCCAGGAACTTTCTAAAAGTATGATTAAACCGCCTCCTCAGTGCTAGGTGCTATGAGAAGGTGATTTTCTAGATCACTTCTCCCATAGTGCCTGGGTCAGAAGACCTTTCACACTCAGGCATTTAGATTGTTCCTGAACTGTTCCAGACATTTTCTATGGCATGTGCTGCTAGGTGAACAACTCTACTGGCCTTTGGCAATTGGGAGGGGAATTTACTGCAATGTGGAAAGGGAAACTACTGCCACTGTGGAAAGGGATGGTTCTTGGCTTCTTGCTGCATTGTGGGAAAGCCCAAGCCAGCCCATCTGCAGTGTTAGAAAATGACACACAGTGGGTTCTTGTTATCTGTGAGCTTGCATCCATGGATTTAAGCATCCATGGACGGCAAGCCCCCATTGTCCCCAATGGCGGTGCATTCATGCAGCTGTGCCACTATTAGCAATGGCCCCTGTTGTTCCCAATGTCAGTGTGCACACGGCTGTGTCACCATTAGGGAATGGAACTTCAGGTAAGCCCCCATTGTTTGGGAACAACAGGGGCTTACCTGAAGTCCCGTTGTCTCTAATGGTGTTGTGGCTGCATGCACACAATGCTATTGGGAACAATGGGACTTGAGGTCCCATGATTTTCGGTATACTGAGGTCCCACTGTATAGACATATCTTAATGAAAGCTGTGACAAAGAAGCTCCTTTATATAACACCTTTTTACACCCGCCATCCATCACTCTTTCTTCTAGTCATGTCTAGCAGGAAGTTTTTAGCAGCAATGGCATTGGGAAAATGAAGGAGAGCTGGAGAAATGTAGATTCTCAGTGTTGGTTTGCAGGAGCATGTCTGCAGCAAACAGTGCAGTAAAGCTTGAGCTTGGATGATCAGTATTCTGCTTTAACTGATCCAACTGTAACTGGGTGGGTCTCGTTATGACAGACAAGCTGCCCCCAGAATCCCTTACTCAAGCCCTTACTACATAGACCAAATAGAGTGTCTTCCCCCATTCCTCTCAGCAAAAAGACCGGATGATGCATGACTCAAACCCTGGTTCTGGTGAGAACAGACCAGATAACTCCAGCTTGTTCAGCACAAGAATCGGAGTATATCCCCCCCCCCCCCTTAGAAGGAATATAATAAAATCACTCTTAACTCTTCCTGGAAGATCCAAAGCCATCTGTTCCAATGCTAGACAGCAGTTTAAAATCCATCCCGCTGAGCTGCCCTGTATCAGTGCCATGTGATAGAATCAGGAATCACAAAGCTGAGGTAATAAGACCTTCTGAACATCTTCCTATGATATTACCCACTACCATCCTTTGTCAGCTCACTGTTATATGACTATCAACTGATCCAAGTTTTTTTTATTTATTTACTGGATTTATATCCTGCCTTTCTCCTAAAATGGGATTCTCCCAAAATTGCATGTTATCCTATGTACTGTTGTTTTTGTGGTTTACACAGTGTGTGCACACACACAATCATACACAGTTATAGATTTAATCTATACAATCTGCCTTGTACACTCAGCTCCTCTGGGAAATGGTTGCTTCAGCTGATCAGGACTAGACTGCCAATGGTTCCCAGAGGACTTTTTCGTCTGCTGCCCCCAGACTATGGAACGACCTGCTGGAGAAGCTACGGCAGCTGAAAACATTGACTGCTTTTAAAACAACATTAAAGACATATCTCTTCTGGCAGGCCTATCCAGTGAATTTTAAATCATTACTTTCAATTGGTATATGAACTCTTATAAGTGTATTTTATCTGTGGGTTTATGTGTTTTTAATGGTTTTGTACTTTAACATGCAGTACCCTGCCTCGAGCCTTGAGTGGAGGCAGGAAAGAAATAAAATGTGTTGTTATTATTTATAGATTCCCTCACTATTGGCCTCTCCTTGAGGATGTGGCTTTGGAGACTGTCATGATGACTACCACTGTATCACTGAGAATGTCTTACTGGAGTAATGCATTAATGGTGTATTCCATTTAGAGAAAATGTATGGCAACATAGCTGCTGATCCTCTCAACACCTTTCTGACATAGATTTGTTCTACATCTATCAGGCTCTTTGGTACTACATCTGTATCAGAAGTACCTGTCATTAAAACAGACAGCACATTCAATTGGAAAGCCAAGTTCTAAGCACTGATAGCACTTATGAATACCTCTGACTGAATGAATAAAGAGCACTACACACCTTAGGTATTCTGTGTTTACTTGGTATCAGCCCCAAGGTGCTCAAAACAGGAAAGACATCTGACTGGAATCTAAACTGTACAAATAAAAATTAGCATCTTTAAATAGATTTGCACCCTTGAATCACAATGGCTTTTGTCTGGACATGTGAGTGTGATGAAGGAAGATGACACAGAAAACATGTTCTCTCCCAAAGTCATATCTCTTCGGGCTCAGAACATCCAAACAGCTGAGTCACTCTCTCCCTGTTATGAGGGTCCTTGATCATTTCCAGAGTTGCTCTGGATTGTTTTTGTTGCTCCTGTTGAAACTATTTCTTCAGTTACTTACAGAGTTATTTAATAAATGAACATCTCATTTCCCCAGTTACGCATGGCACCAGCTATTGCAATACAAAGTAATGTGGAAAATGGTATAGCTACAAATATGGAGACAGGGTAACATTTCAAAGCCAAAAGGGAATGAAATAAGGGCTTTATTTTAATATCAGCAAAGGGCCAGTCATTAGGTTGGCTCCTGTGTGAGGAGAGATTTGTACACATCTACCCTGCAATGGCAGCAGTGTGTGTGTGGGGGGGGGGGGCAATTTATTTATTAAACATTTACATATTTACTACCAGAGCATTATCAAAAAGCAGAAATCATAGAAAGGTGGAACCAGTATGGGCCATTATGAATATTACTGTACAATGCTATGGTCCCTAAACTGTTGAATAAACAGGGGATACCAAAGAAAAAAGCCAAATCATCCCCAGAAAAGAAGGGAATCCCTGACACACAATCAGAGAGAACCCCTTCCTTGAACCCAGGTTTTCGAAAAGTGATTCGTTGAAAAGCATGGGATGCCTGCATACTGTCAGCCAGAAAGGTTCCCGCTAATGACTCCTGGTGGCTCTGATGTCAGTGGGGTGGTGAATCTGTAGGTGCTCTTTGGTATTACTTTTGTTTTCTTTATGTTCATCAGTAAGCCTGCCTTTTCACTTTCTTCTTTGATCTTCCTTTTTAGTAGACTGTTGATATTTCTTCCTTTTATTTTCACTCCTCCCTTTTCCATGTCCAAGCCTGCTTTCCTTACAATATGTTATGCATATAAGATGAATGCATATAAGGTGATAGGATGCATCCTTGTCTGACCCCTTTGCCAATTGGAAATACAATTCACACGTCCCAGGCCCTTCCCTTCGGCCCCTTCCTTTGGCCGAACAGGCTCCAAGGGGCCTTTTCGGCAGAAGGGAAGGAAAGCCAAAGGGAAGGGCTTGGGCACCCGTCCCAGGCCCTTCCCTTTGGCCCCTTCCTTCGACTGAACGAGCTCCAAGGGGCCCGTTCGGCTGAAGGGAAAAGAAGCTGAAAGGAAGGGCATGGGCACGCGTCCCAGACCCTTCCCTTCAGCTCCTTCCTTCGGCCTGGGCACCCATCCTGGGCCCTTCCCTTCGGCCGAATGGGCTCCAAGGGGCCCGTTTGGCCGAAGGGAAGGAAAGCCGAAGGGAAGGGAGAAGGAGCCAGACGCGTGCGCCTCTGGCTCCTTTTCTCCAGTGCCATTTTCTGCCTTCCCACTGTCTCTGAGAGACAGCGGGAGGTCCGAAAATGGCGGGGAGAAGGAGGAACGGGCACGTGAGTGCCTGTTTTTCCTTCCCCCGGTCCCCGTGCCTGGCGAAATGGCCTGGAGTGCCACTTCCAGCACGCGTGCCAGAGGTTCGCCATCACAGGCATAGTCTGTCAAAAATAATTTTTAAAAATTTAAAAAGAGAGAGAAAGCTGCCTGGTGTGAGAGCAGAGGCTTGCTCCGTCCTGTGCCCTCCCTCTGACCTACCCTGAACCTCACCCTTCATCCTGCTCCTTCCTTCTCCTCCTCCTGCTCCGTTACCCAGATTGCCCTCCATGGCCCCTTTCTTTCCCCCGGCTCCTTCATTCTCCTCCTCTGTCACTCTTGGCACCCTTTCTCCAGTTCCGCTCTCTGCCCTCCCTCTGCCCTAACCCCCTCCCATGAACTTGCCCCAATCATGATCGGGGGCAAGTTCATATTTGCCGAACCCATTTTTAAAAAAACATACAGCTTTTACTCCGCTTCCAAAAGACTCGCGCTAAGGGGCATTTGCCCCTGAACTGGTGTGCAAGCCTCAGATTCGCTTGTGGGAGATTCGGGGTGAATATGATCTTCATGTGCATAATTTGGTTCCTGATCTGTGGTAAAAGATAGTCTGAATGGCCCCTAATTGAAGTTTCCAGACTTGAAAGGTAGTCCAATGCAGGACACATTGCAAAAGTCCATCCTTGAGGTTACCAGCATATACCCTGGAATTTTCATCCTGTCCTTTGATATGTTAACTATACCTCCTAATTTGGTGTCATCTTCAAATTTCATAAGCAGGCCCTCTATTCTTTCATCCAAGCCATTGATAAAGACGTTGAGTAGCACTGGGCCCAGGACAGAACCCTGTGGGACCCCACTGGTCACTTCTCTCTAAGTTGAAGAGGAGCCATTGGTGAGCAACCTTTAGATCCTTCCTGTGTTAACCAGCCAGTGGAATTATGCCAGAAAGATAAGTTTCTGCCGCAGATAACATTTTAAATACAAGAAGACAGTCACATTGAAAGCAGCATGGAAAATGCAGGAAATATTCTAGCTTTCTCTTCTCTTCATAGCCGGTTTCTGGGTTTGGAAAATGCCGTTTTCCTATTCATAATATCTTTCAGGATGTAGTATGAATTATGAAGCATCAGACTCCAGCACCAAAGCATGTCTTAGCAAATCAAGAATACAACTTGCTATTTGACAATAAATAGCTGGGGGTATAGTATGCCTGCTGTTTGAGATGGGAAAATAATGATCTGATAATTATTTTCTATAACAAGATCTTCTGGGAGATTTTATAACTCTCACAAGAGTTCCACAAACATAACTGGACAGCCTTTTTTAAAAAAAGCAAATGCATAATAAAAGTGGTTTATTATGTCTGCTTCTCAGCAAGCCCAGCTTAAATGAGGACACTCTCCATGAATATTTGAAGTACAGTAGTAGATGCTTTGATAGCTTCCACATTACTGGCCACATTTTCAAGAGTAAGAACTTCTACTTCTTTGTATCATTCTGTGGTCTTATTCGTTGCCTTTCTTGTGTGCCTTAAAATCGTTTCTGACTTATAGTGACCATAAGGCAAACCTGTCACTGGATTTTCTGGGGCTGAGAGTGTGACTTACATAAAACCCAGTGGGCTTCCGTGACCAAACGGGTAATTGAACCAGACTCCAGCATTCAAACCACTACATGATGTAGGAGTAACCAATGAGTTGACTCAATCTCTTTTCACTACCATTAGAAGAAAGTAGCAATGAGTGGCTTAATTATATATAACACAAAAACAAACAAACAAACAAACAAAACCAGCACACATATTTTCCTGACTCCCATTTCAAATGCAAAGATTGAAATGCTAATCAGGAGCAAATAAACCAGGAGGAAAGACTGCTTCTTCTTTACATCACCTTGCCTCCCACCCACTGTTTATGCTCCCCCTCTGCCCATCTTGCTCCCAGAACACCTTCTCTTTATGGTTCTTGTGTTCTAGCAACAGGGAGACTTCACCTGCTTGCCCTTTTGACATCAGTAATACACACACACACACACACACACACACACACACAGAGAGAGAGAGAGAGAGAGAGAGAGAGTTCAACTGAGAATACAGTAGCATAAAAGGGGGAATGTAGGGCATGTATTCTTACACACATGAGATCTCTAAACTGAGTAACAAAAAAGACTAGCCAGGACACTTATTTAACAATACTACAAAAACCATAAATTGCATGTGTTTACTATAATAGTACAATTTGAAGCATCCAGTGTAATAATGGAACAATATAAACCATCTAGAAAATGATCACACTGTAAAAATATTGTAAAGTAACCATAATGTGAGCTATCCTATCCCTAAAACTTTACAAATCACCAAGGGAACAATCAGAAATAAGCAAGGTAATGTCCACAATTCCAGTGCAAGTCCATTTAAAGAAAGATATAAAGTTCATGTAGATTATGGTATAAGTTTTGTAAAACCTAGTTCTGAAATTCCTGTGGCTTGAAAAAATCTTGGAAATAACTTTTTGAAACATTAGGCTTAGAATCTTATAGCTTCAAGGAACCTGAAGGAAGCAGACTTCAATAGTAGTAGTCTGAGAAATCTTATGATGCAACCTCTTTTGCATGTTTAGTCTCAAAGGTGCTACCAAGATCCCTTTGCATACTTTAAGAAGTTACTATAAAAATAGTACCAATGCTGAAACATATTCATATGAAAAAATGCAATTACTTTGTAAAATCTGCATAATTAGAATGCAAATTCATATTCATAATTGTGGGGATGGAATATGGTAATCATATTCCAAGTACAAGGGACAAGCATGTCTATCTGCCTGTTTTAATAAGAAATCTAATGTTTATTATGGGGAATACATTGAGCTAGGGAAGAAAATCTTCGTTCTAATTAACTAGCCTACTGAAGAGGTACGACTGTTCCTGCTGTTGTTGTTGTCATTGATATTGATAATGACACCTCTTCAGCCTGACTGTTTAGTTAGAACTAAAATTTCTGTAACATTTTCTGTTTCAATGTATGTCTCATAATAAACATTACCTTTCTTACTCACACAATAAAGCAGGCTTGGAATGATTATATTTAAGGAAAAGCAATCTCTTAACCAAAAGGGGGCTGAATCACAATATGCAGTGGTAAAACCAGCTTTGTTAATAGAAGAAAGTATTCTTTGCTGCTGCTGAAACAAAGTCTACATGGTAAAGAAAAGTTACTGAAGCACAGGAGGAAAGCAGCACATTCTTCCCTACAAGGAAGCCGTTGGATAGTGTTTGCCCGAATAAGTCAATGAAAGCATGCACACAAATCCTGTTCCTTGAATGACCACACAAGTCTCCATAGAGTGTAGTAACCAAGTTTCACTGAATGTGATTACATAACCAGAAGAAACCATATTTTGTAACCATGTTATGAGGCAAATGTGGCTACAAATCCCTTAGCAGACCTGCAAAGGTCTTTAATGAGTAGGCAGGACATCCAGGGAGCGAATGTCATATCTTACACCGTGGAAGATAAGAAATCTGACACAGAGGAGTTAGAAGAAGACAGGCCACAGGCTCCAGGTGACAAAATGCCTCTGGCTCCAGATGACAGAACCTCCCTGAACCACAGCAGCAAGTGAGAGATACAGCTGATGTGAGACTGCAGCAAGATGGATCCCCATCTCAATTGGAACTGATGGACACCAAGGAGGCATCCCCATCATTTGCATCATGTTGGCAGGAGAAAGAGCATCATCAAACTAGGCAATGCTTCTTACAGAAGCCTAAGTAGAAAACACCTGACATCTCAAGGCCAGGCAGCTATAAATCTCTCATCAGTCTGTTGTTGTTGTCAAGTGCCCTAGCTGACTTTGACTCATGGAGACCCTGTGACACCTCCAAGACATGTTATCCTTAACCAGTCTGCTCAAGTCCTGCAAGCTATAGGCTGAGAATTAATTCTAAAGAGCTCTCAGTTCTCTTCTTGCTTGTGGATTTATTTAGATTCTTTACCTTTGGATTAGCATAAGATTTACATCTCTTTGCCTTGCCCTTTTGGCATGGGTTAACAAGACTGCTAGCTCCTTGAGGTAGATTCTGGAATAATTGACACCTTTCTTGTGCCTTTGGTCTTCAGTGAACTTCCTTGATTATTTGTGTGTGACCTGGACTGGCCTGACTCACTGGTATCCATTCTCTCCTGCCTCTCCTGTATTTGCTTCCTTTAGGCATGGGGTAATGGGTCTTGTATGTGTGCTCTGTCAGGATACAGTCATACCCAGAGCTGAAAATGTCCCAGATGCAGCAATAAGGTACAAAGGTAAAAGGTAACAAGAGGTCAAAAGGTGCCATGATAATTGTGCAAAAGTGAGAGGTGCTGAGTCACAAGAAGATGATGACACATAATCAGGAAGCAGAATCATAATGCTTCAATAATGCACAGTCATGGTACACCTGTGACAGGAAACTGTGTGACATAACAGCTGAGGGTTGGACTAAACTCTCAGGCAGAGAGTGTGTATAAAAGGGAGGTTCTGCCACTGCACATTGTTGGGTTGTTGCTGTCAGATGGTGGCAGAGCATTTTGTCAGATAGTGTAAGATATTGTAAATATTGGAACTAAGATTAAAGCCTCTTCAGGAGAACTCAGCTGTCATATGAGACTCTTTGGTGGAAGGAGGATTTCTTCATGCTGCACTACTTCCAGAGTGTCCTGTGGTGTTTGTTTCTTAGCAGCCTCACTTCTGCATGCATGGACTTTGGGTCCTACATGCGCCAACATGCTCATGTCCCATCCTCACCCATTTAGCCCTCCATGCATATAGACAAATGCCTAAGGAGGGATATGATGAAGAGGCAGGAACAATGGTAGTGTGGTCTTTACAAAGCATGATTGTCTTTCCAGCAAGTCATGTTGTCTCAGTTTAACTGTCTTGACTTCTAGTGAGAGTTCACATTTGATTGCCTCTCAGGCCCATTCATTTGCCATTTTAGAGGTCCATTGTATCTGCAAAACTCTCTTCCAACACCATATTGCAAATTAGTTTATTTTATTGGACCTGCTTTATTTCTCTTTTTTTCATATGTGTGTGTATGTGCCTTCAAGTCGCCTGTCAACTTATGGCAACCCCATAAATTTCCTAGGATCCTCTAAGGGAAGGAATATTCAGAGGTGGTTTTTGACATTTCCTTCCTCTGACATAGCACCTGTTATTCATTGGCAGTCTCTCATCCAAGTACTGTATTAACCAGGGGTGAAACTACTTAGCTTCTAAGATCTGGCAAGATCTGGTGTCTTTAGGATATTAAGGCCCTCTATGAAAAAAAGACTGGTGTAGAAAAATGCATCCAATAGTAAAAGTGGGAAGATGCCTAGTAAGGCCATTTTGGCTGAGTAGAGAGGACACTCACAAGACTGCAGTGGATCTCGGAGTAAGGCTGTTGCCTCTGGTATGCTACACCTAGCAGAACCATGTAAGTTCATTGTCTCATACCTACCTTTTCCTGTAAGAGGTTACCACCATCCATCAGGCTTGAAATGTACTTGCTATTATCTTTAGTGCAACCTGTTAGTGGCTCACAAGGCTGAAGCATCCAGAAGTTTTAAACAGCAGAGATGATGACTTGATCCACTGTATCTATTTGGTCTCCCGGTTCCCACTAAATGTAGCTACAATTCTCACAGTATTTGGGGGAAGGAACAGTGAATGGATTGTCCTCCACTGCAGTACATTGATATGAGCTATTTCTATGGTAATTCCAAGTATTTGTAGCTGCCTTAGCCTTGAAAGGCCAATTAACTCCCCACCCCCAATTTACAAAAAATGCTTCTGACACATCTTAAAACCATGTTCCATCAATAAAATTTGTAGCCTATTTGATCCCATTTATTCATGTTCTGCTTCTTCCTTTCTCCCATGACAACTGGCCTTCATTGAGATACTTTCAGCTCAAACAAAAGCCTTAGGAAACAGATCAATTGTCTTCACTACAGATGCAACATAATACCTGAAGGCCATAGACTTTAGGCATGAAGTATAGAAGACATAAAATGCGGCAACATTTAAAAAACAACAACCATGAACACAATATTTACTACTGCATTAAAAAACAAAAACAACCCTCTCCATACTTTGTGTCTTTGTTGCTTTTACTGTGCCATGATGGCTTCAACAGGGGGAATGAATACAGTGACAACAAAGCGTGGGGCCATGCTTGTGAGTTGTTTCTGGCAAGTGTGAAGAATCATGGGCTCTGGAACCAAATTAAATTCCCTTGCGGCCCCAACTGGATCTTTGCGGTTCCTCAGAAGTCATGATTCTTTTATGGCTTCCCTCTCCTGCCTATAGATGTACAACTTCTAGAAATTTTGAAACCAATGGATGGAGGGAGGGGATAGACATTTTCAAAAGACCTGTTGCTGATCAGGATGTATAGAACCAGGATAGATGAATCACTGTTTAAATCCAATAACAACAAAAATCCATCAAACAGTGAAGTTTTTATGTCCATTTAACTGAAGAGAAACAATGCTTGCCATACAAACTGCCACTGCTACCGCAGCTGAAACAGGGACGTAGCTAGGATTTTAGGAAGGGGGAGGGGTCCAGACTAAGTGCCACCATTATAATGGAGCTTGAGTGTGGCGGTGCAGCAGCACACACCACTCATTTTTCTAATGGAAGGGGGGGTCCGGACCCCAAGAACCCCCCCCCCTTGGCTACATCCCTGGCTGAAATTCAAAGCATACCCTGTCTATAAAATGCGCACAGTTTAAATTCTCATATAAGGAAATGTAAGAGCTCATATAACAAAATACAAGAACTCTTATTCATCTTTGACTGCAAGTATTAAATAAGTGCACACAGAAAATCCTGCTCATAAAATTCAGCCTTAGCCATTTTCAATACATATGATCACTCTTGCTAAAGTAACCGAATTAGAATATGGAGAAAATGATGTGTCTATTTGAACTGAAGTCATTTTTTGCTATAGGCTTAAATAATCAAATGAGTATTTTTGAATGAATGCGGTTTATGAAATCGGGATATTTGTAGCACTATGAACAATTATATTTAATAAGATACCTCACAGTTATTTTGCAAATGCAACCCCCCCACACACATATATTCTTTATAATGAGACTATCTGTACTAATAACATAAAGCACACAAAAAACAATTGGAAATGTGAAAAAATGAGGTTGCAGTTAGTTACAGGACCAAGGAGAACTGATGTAAGATAGTACTGCAGCACCTGGTGTGAAGAACATAACAATACTGCTCTTCAGTCCCAGAATAGAAGAGAACAAAAAGAATGAGAGATCTAAAAGTACATAACTGTATCAGAAAAACAACTCCTTATGAAAGAGAACCGTGAAAAGTATAGATCCTCTTTAGAAAATCTTTATATGCTGCTGATCCCAAGTATATCTTTTAATGGTGCATGCAAGGTATTAGTTCTTGTGCTGAAAAGTTAAAATATTCCATTTGTCAGATTTCAATCTTCAGTGCAAATAGGTTGTCATATTTTTTCAGAAGTATATAATTGTACATGAAGTCTAAGCACACGAAATTATCTTAGCATGAGTTCAGATCATTGATCCATCTGTTCCAGTATTGGTTACCGAGCCCCACGCATCAGATTCATGGTCTCAGGAAAGGCTTTTTGCTATCACTTGCTACTGGGTCCTTTGTTGGCAGGAGGTGCCAAGAACTGAATTTCAGAAGTTCTTCATGCAAGCTTTGTTCACCACCACCACCATATCATGGTGGAATAGTGAGCACATACTTATAGAAGTTCAGTTTCAGTCTCTGGAACCTCTGGCTAATGGATCAATGGTCTGCCTCTGTGTAAAACATGAGTTTATAAATTCAGTCTCTTCTCAGCCTCAGGGGAAAGCAATAGTAAACTTCCTCTGAACAAATCTTGCCAAGTAAAGCCCATGATAGGATTGCCTTAGGTTCACTGTAAGTCGGAGATGACTTGAAGGCACACAATGGATACACACACTTCATATGAACTGTCCTTTTAGCAGCAATCAAACTGGAGAACTTGGAAAAGTTACATTTTTTACTACAACTCCTACCCCCAAATCCTGCAGCCAGTATGGGAAACTGCTGAGACTCTGGCAAACACTTACTGTGTAGTAAACCCCTAGGGATGGGCAAATTTTGAAGCCATGGGAAAAAATAAAATCTGAAGTGATTTTGAGGAGGAATGGGATTTTTTTTGGAAGCACACTGAAAAAGATGTTGGTACTCGTTAAAGATCATATGCCACTTTGTTATTTTAAGAACATAAAATGCATTATGTATACCCTAGTTTAGCATAAAACTATCATGTGTTACTACAGTTTATTTAGACAATACTGTAATTGCTTTTAAAAAGTTCCTTTTTTGTTACAAAAGGAGCTATGAGGTTATGAACTGTAAAGAATGCTTGAATTATATTATTTATGAACAGCTGACAACCCCCCCCCCAAGAAAAACAGAAGAAACCATCAGCATTAGTAAAAAATAAATAAAATAGAATTATGTCTCCTCCAGCAGTCCAC
Source organism: Sceloporus undulatus (assembly GCF_019175285.1). Taxonomy (NCBI): domain Eukaryota; kingdom Metazoa; phylum Chordata; class Lepidosauria; order Squamata; family Phrynosomatidae; genus Sceloporus; species Sceloporus undulatus. The sequence continues at coordinate 351,109,951 of NC_056522.1, read as the reverse complement.
AATGCAAGCAGACATAAAGCATTCATTCACATAAAAAGAATGGAGAATGGGAAGCCAAAACCATGAATTGCAATGATGTGAGATATTATCTCAGTGTTACATAAAACTATGTATGCTACATAGGGTTTGTTTTTTTTTTAGAAATAATGGGGGAAAGGATACAGCTTATCGTAAATACTATATTCATTGTTCTAAAAGAATATATTCCATAACCATTTTTCCATATTTTTAAGGAGAAAGGCTTTAGGATTAAAAGGGGGAGAATGTTCTCCCTCCTCCAGGTCTTCCTATCTCTATAAAACTCAGCTTCTCTTAAATTTCTATGCTTCTGTCACAAAGAATAAAGAATATCTCACACACTGGCAACTGTGTCTTGGTGTTATCAAATTCTATTTATTTTATGGGAAAAATTTAACAATTCTACAGTGCTGTTGCCATTTTGGTACCCTTTCTGTGGTAGGTGATTTTGGAAACATTCATGAGCTTCTGCCTGATGTCGCCTTCTAAATCTGTGAAGATCATCACTGACAGAATCTCTAATGAGCATTTTTTAAAATTTTACTGTTACCACTTTGTCTGTGCGTTTTTCTTTAATTAAGGCAACAACATTTCTCCTGCCCTCATAAATCACATCAGGGCTGCACCTAACAGCCAAGGCAAACTAACCATCCTGCAGTTAATGAGAATAACTTCCATCACACTACTGTACATGTACTACAGTTAACATCAGTATCTGGCACCAGTAGTGTGTAGGGTCAAATCTCAGTGGTGGGGAGGATTGCTGCCTCCTCCTCCAGCACCACCAGTACTGTTTGCCATGCATGTCACTGGTGATTAGTGTTGCCGGATTTCATGGATGGTCCTGAGTCTTCAGTTTTCATGGGCCACCTCCAGGTGGGAGATGAGTGTGCAAATTCTCTATGGAGGAGGGGGAGCGGGAAGAGAAAAGGACTAGGTGCAAATTTCCAGCTCAGCTAGAAGAGCAGTGTGTTACCACAATTTTCAAGGCTTAATTGACTTCTTGCTGCAACTTGAAAAGACCCTCCAGGCTAAAATATAGAATCTGGTGTATAAGTTGTATATTAAAATGGCATTGAACAGAAAAATGATAGTGACACATAGGGGGAGCTGGAAAGAAAGGATACAGGTATACCCTGAAAGCACCAGATCCCATCTGATCTTTGAAACTAAGCAGGGTCAGCCCTGGTTAGTACTTGGATGGGAGACCACAAATGAATGCCAGTTTCTATAGGCTATATTTCAGAGGAGGAAACTGGCAAAACTGCCTCTGACTATTCCTTGCCTAAGGAAACCCTATGAAGTTCACAGGTCACTATACCTCAACAAGCATGTTTAAAGCACATACAAAGACATAACTGCCTGTTTATATTGTGTGTTATTATTACACTGAGAGTTTGAGTGAAGTGACAACAGAATTTGAAATTAACAGGTAACAAGAAATTGTGTTAATTATAACGCATTAATTTGAGGAGTTAAAAGATTTAAAGAACTTAGAATTTAAATATTGTTCTTTGGGGGTCATAATGGAGCCTTTCATCCAGTTGTATTTTAATCCAGTTGAATGTTATTCTCAGAAATTTTAAAAAGTAATTTTAAAAAGGCAATATGTCTGTCACACACATTTTAATACATAAAAATATTAAGTAATGTCAACAAGTGACCTCTAAAATTAATTAATTAAATCAGCTATTCTAAAAATAATTATTCCAAGCTTTGACTGATTTTGAGAGGAGAGAGACTACTGCATTTAATTTTTACAGACAGGAAACTGTATTAGGTAACTTTTTTATTGATCTGTGCAGCATTAAAACACTGATCGACTTAGGAGTCTACCCAATGAAGAGGAAACAATCCTATATATCTGACCAGAGAGCTGACTCTTGTGGCATTCAGAATTCAGATAGTTGTTGAAAAATCAGAATGGTTATAAGTGTGTTAGGCAAGGAGAAAGTGGGTAAGATGACAAATGCAATTTGAGTAAATAAGAATTTGACTGGGGTGAATTTAGGGTTTTTGGCTGAGGTAAAATTCTGAAAGATCTTTAGAAGTTTATAGCAGCAATGGTTTCTCTTCAAGTCTTTATCAAAAAAAATCCAAAATCCACCTTTATTGGATTTTGATACCTTTATTGGCCAACCAAAATCTAGAAAATACATCATGCAGGCTTTCAAAGCTACACTGACTTTTTCATCAGGCAAAAATGTTAAAAATCAAATGGGAGAAGAGAAGTGATGATGGACCTTATCACACGAGGGGAATCCCACCAAGAAATGGGATTTGAAGTAGTTTTAAAGTAGAAAAAACCCGCAAAGTAAAAAGGTGTTTTTTGGTCCCCTTTATGTTCGCTTTATTTTCACATTATTTCAGGTTTGCAGAAATGTCGTTTGAGAAACCTCCTGCATTTGCGGTTTTCCCCGCTTTAAATCCCGTTTCTGAGCTAGTGTGATAAGGTCCGATGTCATCATTACAAGCCTACATTTTATCTCAAATGTTACTTCTGTTACTTCACTTAAGATAGTTTAGACGAGAGATACCAATGCAGGCAGAAGCCACCTCCCTTCTTGGCCATGTGGGGACCAAGGACAAAAGGCACCAAAACACAGGCAATAAAATTTCAAATCCATTAGCAGCAGAAGCAGCAAGTTAACTTCCATTTTAATCCAGGCAGTCTCTGTCCCATGAGAGGCTAACTGCCCCTTTCGTAGGCAGAGAACACTGAATTTCTTAACAAGTCTCTGCATTGTTGAAAGACTTGATGAAATACTGCTCTGGAATAAATATGCCCCTTCTACAATCCTGTGAAAGCAAATCTCTAGCCTTTGCCCCTTTAACTAATCTGAAATAGAAATCAGAAATTAGGGGGAGGGAAAAAGAACCAGCATGGTATAATGATTTGAGTGTTGGACTACAACTCTGGAGACCAAGGTTCGATTCCCACTCAGCCATGAAAACCCACTGGGTGACCCTGGCCAAGTCACACACTCTCAGCCTCAGGGAAAGGCAAAGGTAAAGGCAATCCCCCCCCCCCTTAAATAAATCATGCCAAGAAAACCTCATTACAGGATTGCCTTAGGCTTAGGGTCACCATAAGTCAGAAATGACTTGGAGGTACACACAACAACAGCAACAACACAACCATTAGAAATCCAAGCAGTCAGGACCCTGGATAGAGCTTTCTAGCTGCAGGTACAGCACCATGGACAGCACTCCTGCGGTTAGACCTGATTCTACCTGATCACTTTAGCTGGATAGACCAGCTCCTTAGAGGAGTTTAGGAAAGTAATTCTGTTGTGGTCTAAAGTGAACCAAAGCGTAGCTGTACCAAATGGGCTTTTGCCAGAAAGTTCCAGTGAGCAAAATAACCTTTTCCTACTCAGAGAACAAGGTATTTGCAGCATGCTGATGTGTAGTGAAAAATGATTCTCACAGCCTCTGTCATACTGTTTCAGAACAACTTGCTAGCCTGTGTTCCCTTGAGAGACCTGTCCATGTTGATTGTTAACAAAGAAACTTTAAATTGTAGCACTGTAACGAATGAAATCAGGGGAAAACTGAAATGTATGAACATGCTCTCTAATATGTCCATTTGCCCCAGGTGAGATTATAAATGTTCTCATTTAAACAATAAATTCAATTAAATTTGTTGTTAGTCACCTTGAGTCCCTATACTGGGAGACAGGTGGGATATAAGCGTGTGTGTGTTGAGCCTTCAAGTCCTTTCTGACTTACGGCGACCCTAAGGCAAGCCTATCATAGGGGTTTCTTGGCAAGTTTCATCAGAGCAGGCTTGCCATTGCTATCCTCTGAAGCTGAGCGAGTGTGACTTGCAAGGTCAACCTATGGGTTTTCATGGCTGAGCAGAGATTTGAACTCTGGTCTCCAGAATCATAGTCCATCACTCAAACCACTACACCATGCTGGGTATAAGTAAATGAAATAACAATATAAATTTAAAAAATAAAGTAATTGTTCTTCACTCCTGATCCAGATGGTTTAGCTGTACTATTTTTGAGGAAGGAGGGAAATCTTTGGCCAAAGAATTTCTTTCTTACTGATTCAGGATCCACCTAAAGCAGGGGTAGGCAACCTTTTTGAGCCGGGGGCCGGGTTGCTGTCCCTCAGACAACTGGGGGGCCGAAGCCAAAAAATAAATAATTAAATTAGTTTTTTAATGTTAATGTTAAAAAATGTTAATATAAATTGCCTCCCTTGCCCACCGCTTGCCACCCTTGCCTGCTGCTTGCCCCCCATTGCCCACCTCCTCCTGATAGGCCAAAGGCTCCGGCGGCAATTGGCAGCAGGACCGGGCTGGGGCCGGTCCCAAGGCCTTGCCGGGCCGCATCCGGCCTGCGGGCCGCAGGTTGCCTACCCCTGACCTAAAGTCTGTGAAGAATTCAGGGCTCTGTATGGTAGGTTTGAGATTTCAGTACCTGTCCTCCAACATGGTTACATCTGGAAAAAATTCAGTGTTATCTGCAGTTGGGGGCAGTTAGCCTTGCATGGGGCAAAGATTGCCTAGATCTCAATTAGCTATATTAATGCTATAGGTAAGTACCTAGATAGCCCTTATTCCACCCCTGGGTTTCAGTGATTTCTTTACTAGTCCTGGTGAGGTCTGCAAATAATGCCTTTGGTGGACAGCGTGGCAGTAATTGCTATGGAAACCTAGTCATTGGCTGGACTTGTATCTAAAGGGGGATATCTCATCCATTGCCCTCTCTCAGTTAAGTTGTCTGTGTGAAAAGGAGATGATAGTTTATAGTCATGGAGCTCAGTTTTGAGGCTCCAAAAAACAAACAGCATTTTGGAATACTGGCTGGTCCTCTGGAAATCTAATGTGAAAGCAGTGGATTTTAACATTTAATCCTTGTTACTGCTAGCAGGGATTCAGATTGTACTAGATAGTACACTCCCTCTGAAAAAACAGATTCACAACCTGGGTGTGTTCCTGGATTCATCCTAGAGCCTAGATGCCCAGGTTTGAGCAGTGGCTAGGAATGCATTTGCACAAGTAACACTTGTGTGCCAGCTGTGCCCGTTCCTTAAGATGTCAGATCTGGCTATAGTGACACATGCCTTAGTTATATCCTACTTGGGTTACTGTAATGTGTTCTATGTGCATCTGCCTCTGAACAGTTTTTGGAAATTTCAACTGGTCCAAAGAGCTGCAGCCAGATTGCTAACTTGGGCTCACGACAGGGAACACACAACTCCCTTGTTGCACCAGCTCCACTGGCTGCCACAGTTTCTAGGCACAATTCAAAGTGTTGGTTTTGACCTACAAAGCCCTACTGCTCAGTTAGCAATAGCAATAGCAAATACATTTCTGTATCGCTTATCAGTGAACTAACATTACCTAATCAGTTTACAGTATATAAGCCAATTGCTTCCAACAAGATGGGAACTCATTTTACCGACCCGTGAAAGGATGGAGGGCTGAGTGGACCCTGGCATATTTGTCTATAGCTAGTCTCTGCCTGCATATCTGTATAGATCAGGGTAGGGAAAGTGTGGCTTGTGGACTTTTTGTGGAACCCAACTACAATTTCAAAGCACCAGACTCCTCTTTCATGTTTTTTTAAACTTAGTAAAATTGTCCAAAGATGTTTTAATTTAATTTTACTAAAATTTTATTTAATTCACATGCTATCTTTCTTCCGACATGGGACCCATGGCTGCTTACAAAGGCTGAAAATAAGATTAACCAAAATGTGCTAATAAAAAAGGTGAAATCATTTAAACAAACATCACATTAAAAATACTGTACCATTAAATTTAAAGAGAACAAAATTATTTAAAAAAATTAATAATAAAGTTTTTTAAAAACCACAGGAGTGACATACTGGGGATGAGAGTCAAACCTTGTGAGCGTCCTCTGAGTTCTCTGTGCCAGGAAAGTAATTTTTGCTAGTCCTGGTACCTCTGGACTGGCGAACTTCATAGATGGTCACTGTGCCTTCAGAACTGTTGCTAAAGGCACAGCTATCATGGCACCATTCCAACCAGAAGTCCTAGTTGTTGACATATGAACTCTGGCTTATTTAAACCATGTCTTGCTGTTATGTCTGATTGTAGAATACCTTTGTGTCTTTAGCTGCCCACCTCTGAAATGCTGCTGCCAAAGGGCCATTAATGGGGGGACCAAACTGTATTTAGGCTTTCTGCAGGACCATTCCTTGCTACAGCAACAAATGTTGATTAACACAAACCATGGCTTAGCATCACAACCCAGCATAATGGAGAGTGGATGGGAGACAGGGGATATCATCCTTCCTTCAAGAACAGCATGTACACTATACTGTAATATACATGGGACACCATGAAGAATATCTGGAAGTTCTCTGGTATGTGAAGCAGCCTGGTATGAAACCAGGTAAGCAGATAGGAAAATACATGTTTCCCATCTAAACTGCATTTGTTTGTTAGAGCAATGATTATTCCAGTAATAATTAGACCAGTAATTAGAATGAGAATCATTACATAGTTTAGATGAAGAATGAGACCAAGAATTTAGAGGTGTTGATTTCTAAATAAACAGACCCACCAGGACTGTGGTTCCAGTGTGTTGCAGTGGTCAGGATGTTTGATTGGGGCTTGGGAGATCCAGGTTCAAATCGTCACTAAGCTATTAAATCCATTTAGTGGCCATCGGTTAGCCACCATCCCTCACCCTGACTGATCTTGCAGGGTTGTTGGAAATATAAAGTGGGGAAACTAAGAAGTGTGTATGTCACCTTGAGCTCAGTCAAGAAAAGGTTGGTAACGAATGAATGAGTGAATGAACGATTTCATAATGACATGTAGTACTGTATGCCCAAACCATAATCTCTGGCTGCAAACAACATGCAAGCATGACCACCTGATGCAAAAAGAATAATAAAAGGCATCCTTATGTATTATCACAACGTCACCTTCTATAACCAGCCTACTCTTTACATCCAACACTGGATGTGAACTGGAGAACCTCTTGCATCATTGTCACTTTGGATGTAATTTTTTGCTAATTTTGTTCTCAGTGGAAGCAATGAGTAATTTTAGCAATTTTCTCCCTGCTTCTAGAAAGTTTTTGAAAACAGCACAGTGGGAAACAATACCACACATGAATTCTGTGAAGAATAAATCCCAAACTGCGAAGATTCTAATCAGTCCAGAGTATTCTCCTCATTAGTGCTTCCTAACACTTTTTGGAACATTTTCTGAATATTTCTGACTGTTGTTTCCATCAGTTGTCACTATGCTTTTAGCTCAATATTTATACAGGAAAGGAAATTTGGAAGAGTAGCTGTGCCCAAATATTTTTGTCATTCACCCACAGAAAGAAACGTACTGTAGATTTTCATACCAAATGAGACCATATCCTCCAACATTTCACAGATAAAAACTGGGAAATACATATCAAACAACATCAGAGTGTGATCAAGATGACAAGAGTTATTGATGAGGAAAAATGCACAAGCAAGGACAGGTTGCAGCAGTCTGCTTTTGCCTGAGCTTATTGGGGAGGACAATATTTCTCCCCCTTCCCTCTATTATTATTATTATTATTATTATTATTATTATTATTATTATTATTATTATTATTA
>NC_056522.1:351068298-351102337 GCF_019175285.1 Sceloporus undulatus | reverse complement strand
ACTTATATAGTGCTGTAGTTTATTGGGTGCAAATGACTTTTTCACTTTGAATTCACTTTGCAGGAAATTAATTAATTTGAGGACAAAGGGTGAAAGAGGAGGGGGAAGTAACTGAGACACCTTAAAAGCAGCTGAAAAAGTGGGATGAAATAGAATTAATCAAGACTCTTCCTGACAAATCAGGACAGTTGGAGAGCATATGACAGCTATTGGCATCTCTTAGTTAATAAAATATTTCTCAGTTATTTGTTTCTCTCCATTAGTAGCTCAGCTTTCCTTGTAACACAGATGGTAAGTATGGGGGGGGGGGGGGGTCAGTGTTGTGCTGGCAAGGCCAATACTGTATAGGGGATTTTGCTGCCTAAGGGAAGAACAAGGTGATACCCACTCCTCTTCCACATACAAAAGACAAATGAATTGACAACTATATCTTTCTTAAGCACTAAAGATAAGGGAGCATTTTCCACCACCTCTAAAGGCTAGCTTAGGTGTTCAAGGAAAGCTACCTGAAACACCGTTCTTTGCTCCAACATCTTGCTGCTGTCTTCCAGAATATATTGCCAGAGGCAACCAGTTCTCTATGTCTAATGGTAGGGCCAGCCCTGCATGGAGACATCTGTAATGCATGTGAGGACCGCACTGGCCAACGGTTATATATAGATTTAAATGGCCGAAAGGCCAATTGATATTACTGTAACTGACAATTTCCCACCACTATTCATTATCTTTCTACATGATGCAGAGCAAACTGAACCAGAAAGTGGGCTCCATATATACATTATGCCAGCTGAGTAAAATCAGCTTCTTCCTTATGTCATGGGAATCTAATCTGACAACAACAACAACAAAAACATCCATTCTGCCATCAGTTGCTTTGTAGGGTAATCCTTCTTCAACGTTTTTCAAAACAGAAGTGCACTATTCAACATTTAATCCAGAAACATATATATGGAAGGACAAGAGAGTTTGGGGGATTTATTTTGCTATTTGGTGGTGGACATCATCTAGTTCGTACATTTATCTGACATACAGGGCACAGTCATGCTAATGTTAAGCATCTTTAAGATAAACAGATTTCAGTGAAAGAGCTATTCACATGATCCTATGCCTCCCCGCTAAAATGAATGTCATTTAAAAAGTTTAGTTTTGGCTGGGCTCTGACCATTTTAAGCTGAGATCCTGTTGAGAACTGGTGTAATGCTACATTGATTCTGACATAACTCCATGCAATTGCGGAGAAAAAATTTAAAATACCGTAGCTAAATGCGGAGGGGAGAGCTGTGCACACTCTATTGGAAAGGAGGTTTCTGAGACCTCTATGTGTAAGTTGGTTGTAAAGCCTCATGACTATTCTGATAATATCTATCTGATCATAACAGGTCATGGGATATGCATTTGTTTTATTAAAAATAAAGACATGAGAGCATGAAATATTTTATCAGCAGTTCTGGAGTATAACTAGAAACGTCTAGCTACAAGAGCATTATCCCATTGTATTGCATTTAAAGTTTTCTTTTAAAAAGAAAATTGCCAGAGCACAAATACGGGAGATATGCTTATTTCATGGACAGATTTTAGACAACTTTGAATCACAGCTGAATACAGAGTTAATGTGTGGATTTACAAACCTAGGAAAATTCATGGAAGGAAAGTTTTAAGCATCCTCCCCCTCCTTCCTCCAGACATCTACAGATCCCCCAAAAAGTCTCTGGAGGATTTGGGGAAGGGGTTCCTTCCAGCAGGTGTGAAATGGGGACATGAGGTTATTTTCTTGGACCAGAGGTGAAATTATCAGATATATGCATGCACATAAATACCATATGAATACAAAGATGGGCCTGGTTATACAATTGTTTTCAGGGACAATTTTCTTCATCTAGCATTTCATTAACAGTGGGAAACAGAAGGAAGCCATCTTGTCAGTGTATGTAGGATTCCCCCCCCCCCCCCCATAATTATAACTTTCCATTGTCTTCTTAAATTATTTGATTTTATAATAATTAATTAATTTTGCCTAAAATTTGGTTATGATGATAGCCTAATTGAGAATTCAGCTGACAAAGTCTAACAGTTTTTCAGTGTTTCATAGCTCTCTTCCTAGATTAATGACTATGTATTAAGGGCCCAGAAAGTTTTCCTTTTAACAGAAATACATCTTTAAAAAGCTTATTCCTAGAAAACCACTTATCATGAGGAACATCTGCTCCACATTTCTTATTAAATTTTGTGAAAAGATTCAAGCCTATTGATTAATAGATCACACCACACCACAGTCAAGGTGTTTTACAACGGACATACTGGTGAGTAACCCTTTCTCAAGAAAGATGGCTGAGAAGCTTTAAGATCTCTCTCTTTTCCTTAAAAAGAGAAGGAAGACAAATCATAGTAACCAAAGTATGATATGTTCAGAACTAGTCCAGAACATTTTGCTCCCTAAGTCTGCTGCCCTTTAGTCAAGGTGCCTAACCAAAGGACCCAAGAGAGTTTTGGTAACCAAGTCAGAAAATCTAGTGAACCTATTTATGGGATGAGTGAGCTCACTGCTTTGCCTGTGGAGCCACCAGTTGTCTGCATGTGCATCTTACAATGGCATCCCAACACATGTGCACTATCACAAGAAACCAGCTGGGATGGGGAGAAGGGAAAATCAGAAGACCCCACAAGTGGCACGAAAAAATGTGGCACTGGGGTGGCAGGTCCACTAGTGAAGAGCTGTTTGACAGTGGAACACACTCCCCTTCTTTGGAGGTTTTAAAGTGAGGCTGGATTGTGTCTTCCTGACAGGGAGTTTGACTGGATGGCTCTTGTGGTCTCTTCCATCGCTATGACTCTATGAGTCTTACAAAGACTGTCATGTATCTCATGTGGTGAACTCTCCTTATTGGAAAACAGAATAGGATTCTCAACCCATGGCGACCCTATGGATGAGACATCTCCAGGCCCCCCTGTCCTTTACTGCTCTGCCTAGCTCCTGCAAACTCATATTCGTGCTCTGTTTAATAAAGTCCGTTGATCTAGAATGTGGTCTTCCTCTCTTTCTACTTCCCTCCACCTTCCTAACATTATTGTCTTTTCCAATGATCCATGCCTTTTCATGATGTGTCCAAAGTATGACAGTCTAAGTCTTGTTGTCTTGGCTTCTAGGGATATTTCTGGCTTGATCTACTCCAGGAACCATTTCTTTGTCCTTTTGGCTGTCCATGGGATCCTCAGCACTCTTCTTCAGCACCACATTTCAAATGAGTTTATTTTCCTCCCATTTTTTTTCTTGACTGTTCAGCTCTCATATACATGGTAAGAGGGAATACAGTGGCTTGTATGATACTTTTGTGCTTTGCATTTTAGGATCTTTTCTTTCATAGCTGCCCTCCTCATTCTTAACCTTCTTCTGATTTCCTGGCTGCACTCCCTGTTCCGATTAATGTTTCATCCTAGATATGAGAACTCTTTTACTATTTCTATTTCTTCATTGTCTAGTTTGAATGAGTGTAAGTTCTCAGTGGCCATTATTTTTGTTTTATTTATGTTCAACAGTAAACCTGCCTTTGCACTTTTGTCTTTCATCTTCCTTAGTAGTTGTTCCAGGTCTGTGAGGTTCTCTGCTAGTATTGTGGTGTCGTCAGCATATCCCAGATGGTTGATGTTTCCTCCTCCTATTTTCACCCCTGCCTCTTCCATGTCCAAGCCTCCTTTCCTTACAATATGTTCTGCATATAAGTTGAATAGATAGAGTGATAGGATGCAGCCTTGTCTGACTCCTTTGTCAATTGGGAACCATTCTGTTTCTCCTTGTTCTGTCATGACAGTAGCCTCTTGTCCTGAGTACAGATTCCTCATTAAGGCTATCAGATGTGTTGGCATTCCAATGTCTTTAAGGGTGTTCCATAGCCCATAGGATTGATTACCCGTATAATTTGTTTTTGCTTTATAATATTTTTATTGTTAACTGCTCTCAAGTCAACCTCGACTAATAGCAATCCTGTGGAGGAGACATGTCCAAACTCCCTTGTCCTCAACTGCTTTTAGAAGAGCCATCCTCCTGGAGGAACTCAGAGCTGCATCTAGTCCTGCTTCCCACAGAGGCTAGTCATTTATTACCAAGAAGAACAGTACCATCCAAGACTAGACTGTAGTATCAGCGGCACCAGAGATGTTTTTGGACTCTAGTTCCTACTCACTGTGGCCATTAGTGAGGGATCATGGGAGTTGTTGTTTACCAGCATCTGGAGGGCCACAGATTCTGCAGCCCTACACAAGAGAAATGTATTGAACCCCGACAAACATAGAGATTTGTAAAAAAAAAAAAAGTTATTTTCTAACTGGGGGATTAATCTATTCTCTACAGATTTGTCTAACTATATGCCAACCAATAAGTAGATATTTATACCCCAAATGTAGGAAAAGCAAAAAGAATTATCACAGGTGAAAACAGCCCTAACCAGTGATGTGCCCAAAGGATGCCAGATGTTTCAAAATTTTATGTACAACCAACACTGAATAATCCAGGTGATGAAACAAAATGCACTCTGTGCACTAACCAACTTATTGAGCTCACTATTGAAACCAGAAAATTGGAGTACTGGAAGATTTTAAAAGCCAAATGCACCTGCTAAATGTAATGATTACTGAAACTCATCAGTTCAGAATGCAAAGGGATCTTGTAACATCTTCTGAGACTAAGGCTGCATCTGCACTGCTGAAATAATCCAGTTTGATTCTTTAACTGCCATGGCTCCATGCAATGAAATTCTGGCATTGGTAGTTTGCTGGGGCACCAGAGCTCTCTGACAGAGAAGGCTAAATATCTGACCAAACTACAACTCCCAGGATTCCATAGCATTGAGCCATGGCTGTTAAAGCAGTGTCAAACTGCATCTGTTCTGCAGTGTGGATGCAGCTTCACTGAGAGAAAGATGTTGATAGCATAAGCTTCCATAGACTTAATGTATCTGATGAAGGTGTCTCAAAGGTGCTACAAGATCCCGTTGCATACTGATCCAGACTAACACGGTTATGTCTTTGAATTTTATCATTGGTTCAGCAAACATCAAAACTTGTTGTTCTTGGCCTGGTTTGTCAAGAAACTCCCATCCACACTCTGAAAAATGACTGAGTGGAGAAAATGAGTGCTTGACAGCAGGACATCTCTAGGAAACTTCATGGGTGGTGAAACAGATAATGACAACCAATCACATTTAACAAAATGGAAACTTTAAGAAGAAAAGGCATGATAAAGGTATGGTGCAGAAAGTATTCCTTTTCCTAATACTCTCATTCCTGATGAGTGTTAATACAGGGGGAAAAATCACAGTATGCTTAAGATATGATGAAAAATCCAGCAGATGGGTGGATGGACAGGGAAGGAAGTGTTACTAGGAAACCAACTCTCCCTTTCACCTCTAAGTCAGTGAGTTTTGACTTTCCATTGTAAGCAGCTTCCAAAGAGAGAACCTTGCAAAGCGGAAAAGGAGAAAGGAGGGGAAAGAACCCAGCAACACCTTTGAGACTGATTTATTTTGGTGTGAGCTTTCACACGTGCTAAAATAAACCCGTTCCTCTCAAAGGCGCTGCTAGATTCTCCCTCCCTCACCCCTTTCACCCCCCTTTTTGACTTCTTATTGCAGGAAGTGCAGAGTTCTGCTCTACAGAAAAGAAAATATTTCATGTTTCTGGCATAAAATGTATGCAGAAAGCAATCAAACACACAGAGTAGTTCAGAGCAGCTATGTATCACACATGTTCTTAGACATCATGGTCTCCAGCAGCAATTTTAGCATCAAGGTTGGAGTTATGGGGTCGAGGTGGAGGTGAAAAGAAGGCATTCTCCTCCCACAGTAAGAATTCTGTCCCTAAACGAAATTTTCCTTCAGTCCACACATTCCTAGCACTGCAGAGACTGAGGAGATTATCAGACGGGGACAGGAGTGAATCCCATCCTTATCCCATTCGTGACAGTGATTGTGCAAAAGACATTCACACATTCACATTGATCCTGTCATTGAAATGTCAGTGAATTTTTTCCATTAATACAAAATGAAGGGCAAGGAGGGGACAATTCCACTTCAATGATGGGACAATGACAGGATAAGCTCAGCGTCATGTGAAAGTCTTTCGCGTGACCGCAGCCAATCACAGTTTAATGATGGGATAAGTGTGACGTCGTATGAAAATCTTTTTGTGATCGCACTATAAGATTACCCCTATCTGATAATCTCCTGAGACATTTGCTGTGTTCACACTGCCTTGGTAACTTTATCTGCCCCTTTTCTTTGGGTCCTAAACTCTATTTCCAAATGCTCAAAGTAATACGTTACTGCAATGCTAGAAATCTGGGAAGTGACAGGATATTTCATGGGGATAGGGATGGAAGTGGTCTTGTTTTGCCTCTTTCTACACCCCTCGATCAGCCTCAGAATAAGTGTCCTCCTGCAGTGCTGGACAGCAGATCTGAAGTCAGTGGGGAGTGATTCTGATGCACTTTCAAAACTGTGCAAGACTTATCTCTGCAAAGAGGTGCAGCACCTGGCTCCTTTAAAGTTTCACCTAAAAGCCAGCATTGATTTCTTCCATCTGTGTCCCGTGTTTTTTGGTTCGTCTCCAACTAAAGGTTGAGTCTCCCTTATCCAGAATTTGAAAATCCAAAATACTCCAAAATCCAAAATTATTATTCACATGGGCAGCTGAGGTAGTGGCACCTTCGGATGGTTCGGTGTGCACCAACTTGGTTTCATGCACAAAACTATTAAAAATGTTGTGTATACATTTGTTGTTTTTGATGTTGTGTGCCTTCAAGTTGTTTCCGATTTACGGATACCCTGAAGCAAATCCATCACAGGATTTTCTCGGCAGACTTGTTCAGAGCAAGTTCACTATTAACCTGTATTTTATTGTCTTCTTATCTGTAAGCCGCCTTGATCACATTGTAGAAAGGCGGGGTAGAAATAAAGATTATTATTATTATTATTATTATTATTATTGCCTTCCCCTGAGGCTGAGAGAGTGTGACTTGCCCAAGGTCATCCAGAGGGTTTCATGGCCGAGCAGGAATCGAACCCTGGTCTCCAGAGTCATAGTCTAACACTTAAACCATTATACAATTACCTTCAGGCTATGTGTATAAGGTGTAAATGAAGCCTAAAGGGATGTCGTTATTTACACTGGGGTCCCGTCTCCAAGATATCCCATGATGCATAGGCAGATATCCCAAAATCTGAAAAACTCTGAAATCCAAAACACTTTTGGTCCCAAGCACTTTAGAGAAGAGAAACTCAACCCGAAGCAGAATTTTCTGCACTGGAAAAACTAACAAGGGCTACAAGAGCTAAAAGATGCGGATGAAGGAGCAACAGAAAGAGAGAGAGAGGGAGAACAACTCCCTGGCACACAAGCATCTTTTGGCTGCATCCGCACTGCAGAAACAACCCACTTTCACACACACTGTGGATGCTGCCTTTTTTGGAGGCTTTCCTCCACATTCACAGTGATTCCCAAACTTTGGATCTCCAGATGTATACATTCTATATTTATACATTTCAATGCTTTTGTAGTGTCTTTCAATTGTATTGTTTTACATTGCTCTTCCCTGCCTTGAGTCCCTGGAATGGAAGAAAGGTGGGATACAAGTGAATAAAAGGAGGAGGAGGTGAAGTTACTATGCGCTGAGAGATAGCGTGGTGTAGTGGTTTGAGCATTGGGCTATGACTCTGGAGTTCAGGGTTTGAATCCTGGCTCGGCTAGGTCAACCCACAGGATGACCTTGGGCAAGTCACGCTCTCTCAGCCTCCTTTGAAGGAATGCAAAGATATAGCCATGTTAGTCACAGAATCAGTATGTATAGAGATCTTGCAGCACCTTTGAGACGAACTGAAAGAAGGAAGTTGGCAGCATTTGCTTTCATGGACGAAGGTCTACTTCCTCGGAGGTGTAGGGATGTGAGGAAGTAGACTTTAGTCTCGGAGAGTTCATGCTGCCAGCTTCTTTCCTTCGTTCTTTGTAAATGCATCTGAGGAAGTAGTCTGGAGTCTAGGAAAGCTCCTGCTGCCAACTTCTTCTGTTTAGAAGAAGTCTCAAAGGCGCTGCAAGATGGTGTTGCGACTTCTTCTTTCTTTCTGGAGAGAGCTCTTGCAGCGGCTCTGAGGCTCCCTCCCTTCCGACTGCACCTGAGGAAGGAGGCGGAAGCCTAGGGAAGCTCCTGCCGCCACAAGGTCTCCTCTGAAGGAACTGCCCCCGAGAGCCCTTGCAGGGGCCCCTTGCTTGCTTACCGATGGTGGAGACGACGGTGGCCACGAAGTAGAAGGCGCCGGGGAAGTCCCACCGGGGCCGGAGCGGGAGGACGCGGGCGCCGGCCAGGTAGGCGGCCTCGTAGTCGGCCAGGAAGGCGCGGAGCTGCTCGGGGGGGAGGCCGTGGCCCCGGGAGAAGTCCTCCATCCTCCGCCGCCAGCGCTGCTGGGCCTCCTGCTCGCTGGGCCGCTCCAGGGCCGAGAAGACGGCCGCCCCCCCCGAGAAGGTAGAGCAGGATCAGCCCCGCCAGCAGCAGGAAGCGCGCGTTGTCCTCGTTGAAAGCCCTCCGGCTGGAGGACGGGGCCATGGAGGACGCCATGGAGGACGGCAGGCAGCAGCAGCAGCAGCAGAGCAGGAGGCCCCGGGGCTCCCCCATGGCTCTCCCTCCCTCCCTCCCTCCCTCCCTCAGGGAGACCCAGCCCCAGGAGCAGCAGCAGCAGCAGCAGGAGACCCCGGCCCCCCTCCATGCTTCCCAGGAGCCCCGCTCCAAAGGCAGGCCATGGCAGCCCCCGGAGCCCCTTAGGAACTCCCCACTGAGGGCTCCTTTGGGGTGCCAGAGGAGATGGAAGGAGGAAGGGATCCAGGAGCTGGCCGCCTGGAAAGTCTCCTGCTCTCCGCTCCTGGCCCCTTGGAGGGGCTCCTCCTGGGCAGAAGGGGGCGGGGAGGGAAACTCTGCTCAGAGGGAGGGATGGAGGACAGGTCCTCCTGGGAGAAGGAGGAGACCAAGCTCTTCCATCCAGGGAGCCCAGGCTGACTGAAGAGGGAGGGCGTCTGGGGAGGGAGTGCCCTCTGGGCAGAAGGAGGGAGGGAGGGTCCGGGAAAAGGAGGAGGAGGAGGAGGGAAGGAGGGCAGGTGCTCCCGGGAGAAGGAGGCCGTCGTCGGCCAGCCAAGGCAAGCTAAGGGAAGCCCCTGCTCCCAGCCAGGCTCCGAAGGGAGGGCTTCCAGGGAAGAAAGAACAAGGAAAGCTGGGCGCCCTCTTTCGAAAGGCAGCTCCAGTCAGTTTTCGGACTTCCTCCCGGACAGAAGGAGCCGGGCAGGGAGGACAGGGGCTCCCGGGGAAAGCGCTCACCTAAACCCCGGCTTCTGCTCCGGCCCCGAAGAGAGGAGGGCCTTTGGGCTGCTTGGGTCCCTTCGGGTCCTCTCCGACTTCGGGGGACCCTCCGGAGAGCCAGGGTTTCCCCCTCCTAGGGCTGTGGTTGTGGTTGTTGTGTCCCTTCAAGTCCTTCCCGACTTCGGGGGACCCTCAGACGAAGCAAGAGGCGTTGTTTGTTGCTGCCTCTCTCCAAGTCCTCTCCGACTTCGGGGGACCCTCAGGGGCTGACCCAGGACTCCCTCCTCTTGTGGTTGTGGCTGTGGGTCTTCATTGAGCCTTTCAGGGTGCCTTAAGGCGAATGGGGTTGTGGTTGTGGTTGTGTTTGGCCGTGGGGGCGGTGTGGCTTCAGGTCTTAGGGCGCCCCTGAGGCTGAGCATCTATCTGTTCGCGGGCTTTGCTTGGCAACCTTTCTTCAGGAAGGGTTGCCCACGATGGCCTCCTTGGGGCTGAGAGAGTGGCCTTGCCCAAGCTCCCCCCCAGCTGCATCCACACTGGAGAGATAACCCGGTTTGGCACCGCTTTAACTCTCTTCTGGCTCCGGGCTATGGGATTCCGGGACTTGGAGGTTGTTGTGGGGTCCGGATGTCAAGATGTATGAATAGGGATCGGGTTAATCTATTTTAGCTGCATCTGCACCTCCGGCAGGTTTCGTCTAGTCTAGTCCAACCGATTGTATGTACAGCGCTCTCTGAATAAAGCTTAATGGTGATAATAATACTAATAATTAGAAGAACAACTTCTTTGGTACTGAATCCCATTTCATGCGTCAACTCCCTCCTTAAACAAGAGATTTTTCTATTAAAAATATCGTGTAGAAGCCAAAAACTAAGGTTTATGTTCTTATTAAACGGGACATTTTGATGATTGAACTCTTTCTGTTTAAAATAGTGGCCTCTCTCTGTGGAATTATGAAAAGCAGCATTTGGGGAAAAGAAGACAGAAGAAGAATGAAGATATGGATAACAATGTTATGGTTTTTTTTTAAATCACTGGTTTAATTAATATTAAATGGTCTGATAAGAATTAGATTTAGATAAGGTAAAGTGAAGAATGAATCATGTGATATACTATATATGTGTGGAATATTATGTGGAAGTCTTCTTATATTATTGTATGTAGGTGGTAAGACTGATAATGAAAATATTACAAAAAAAATTAAAATAGTGGCCTTTTGTGTAATTCAACTCTCCAGAGTCATATCTAGCCCAACGCTCACACTTTTTGAGCCACGTTTAAATACTTGAAGGGGTGTCACCTTGAGGAGGAGCAAGCTTGTTTTCTGCTGCTCCAGAGACTAGGACCCCAGAGCAATGGATGCAAGCTCCAGGAAAAGAGATTCCACCTCAACATTAGGAGGATCTTCCTGACAGTAAGGGCTGTTCGACAGTGGAACAAACTCCCTCGGAGTGTAGTGGAGTCTCCTTCCTTAGAGGTCTTTGAACAGAGGCTGGATGGCCATCTGTCGGGGATGCTTTGATGGAGAGTTCCTGAAGGACAGAATGGGGTTGGACTGGATGGCCCTTGCAGTCTCTTCTAGTTTTAGGATTCTGTTATTCTCTCCTCTGGCTGAAACATTATTCAGATCCCAAAAGAGCCGGTGCCCTTGCCATGTGCAGAGTGCCTTTTCCTCTCGAACACACTCCATCCCTCACTCAGGATGGTCCCTTGGTGTGATGCTTCTGGCTCTCCCTCAGAACAACTCTCGCCAAATGCCAGGGAAAGGCAGGCAGAAGAATGATGCCAGCTCTTTTCAGTTCCAAGGAAAGGCAACCTAGCCCTCAGGGGTCTTGCACTTCTCCTCCCACCCAGCACAGGGACTTCTTGGTTGAAAGAACCATAGAATCATAGAGTTGGAAGAGAACCCAAGGGCCATCCAGTCCAACCCTCTGCCATGCAGGAACTCTCAATCGAAGGAGCCCTGACAAATGGGCATCCAGCCTCTGTTTAAAGACCTCCAAAGGAGGAGACTCCATTACTCTCTGAGAGTGTGTGTTTTACTATCAAACAGCTCCTACTGTCAGAATGTTCTTCTTAATGTTGAGGCGGAATCTCTTTTCCTGAAGCTTGCATCCATTGTTATGAGGTCTATTCTCTGGAGCAGCAGAAAACAAGCTTGCTCCATCCTCAGCATGAAAAGCCCTTCAAGTATTTAAACAGGGCTATCATATCACCTCTTAGCCTTCTCTTCTCCAGGCTAAACATCCCCAGCTCCCTAAGGCTGGTTTCCAGACCCTTCTCCATTTTGGCTGCCCTCCTCTGGACATGTTCCACTTCTCAACATCCTTTTTGAACTGTGTGCCCAGGACTGGACACAGTATTCCAGGTGAGAGGCATTCCTAAAGTAACAGTTGTGCGTCTAAATGAACACCCAATCTTAGTTTTTGACCACGCAGTGAAGACAATAGGCCACTTGTAATTTAATCCAATAACCCAGATTCACATGCAAATAGGGTCATGCTAGGATGTCAGGTAGATAAGAGTGTATGTGAGAGCCAGTGTGCTGTCATGGTTTGAATGTTGAACTGTTAGTCCACAGACCAGAGTTCAATTCTCCAGTGGAAACCCAAAGGGTGACTTTGGCTGAGTCACACACTCTCAAACCCATGAATTTCATAGGATTTTCTATGGCAAGCAATACTCAAAGGTGGTTTTGCCAATTCCTTCCTCTGAAATACAGCCTACAGCACCTGGTATGTGTTGGCAACCTCCCTTCTAAGTACTAACCAGAGCTTACCCTGCTTAGCTTCCAAGATCAGATCAGATGCCTTAACAATATTTAGGTTCTTAGTCACGACTAATTATTTTACTTCCTACTATTCCTGCTTAAAGTACAAAAACAGGCTTACAACTGAATATCAAGAAAACAAAAATAATGACCACAGATTATCTTGCATCAGTCATTAATCGAAATGGCAACTAGTCAAGATATCAGAGGGCTTGCCAGGGCAAGCTAGGAAGGAACTAGGTAAGAGTATCAAGCATAAAGATATAGGCGCAGTACAGACTGCCCCAAAAGGGTGGCCTGCCGGCACCTATTTTTCCACCAGAGGGAAGCC
Organism: Sceloporus undulatus; assembly: GCF_019175285.1. NCBI lineage: Eukaryota > Metazoa > Chordata > Lepidosauria > Squamata > Phrynosomatidae > Sceloporus > Sceloporus undulatus. The sequence goes on along the minus strand of NC_056522.1, from coordinate 351,089,908 downwards.
TCAGCTGCCATTGTTACGCCTTCGTCAAGTGCGAGAGTTGTGGGGCGTGTGGGCGCTCCGCACATGACGAGGGTGACTGTAAGGCCAGTATGTACCAGGCCATACTGTTTAAGTGCCAAAGTCAGAATCATCCATCTCACACTATTTCCCATTTCTATATACAGCTTTGAAAGCTGGACAGCGAAGAAAGCTGACAGGGAGAAAACCAACTCATTTGAAATGAGGTGCTGGAGAAAAGCTCTATGGATATCACAGACTGCTAAAAAGACAAATGAGTCCTAGAGCAAATCAGGCTTGAATTCTCACTAGAAACCAAGATGATTAAACTAAGGCTGTTGTACTTTTGACACTTCATGAAGTGACACAGCTCACTGGAAAAGATGGTAATACAATAGTTAAGTAGAAGGTAGTAGGAAAAAAGTAAGATTACGTTCCTGGTGGATTGATTCAATCAAGGAAACCATGACTTTGATTTTGCAAGACCTGACTGGAACAACTGATGACAGATTTTGGAAGTCTCTCATTCATAGGGTTGCCAACAGTCAAAGTTGACTTGATGACAATGTACAATAAATACTGTATGTGAAAGCAGCTAAGCCCTTCTAGTACATGTTTGTATGTTAATAGACACAATGCAAATAGAAGGTGGAATGGGGAAGGAAAAAAATAGTTATTACTGATTAATTTCAGTGATATATTTCAGTGATTAATACAACTTGTTCTTTTTCTTCTTCAGTATCCTGTATACCAGTACTATCCAAAGTGGTGTCCCTGGAACAGAGTTGGTCCCTGAGTCATTGGCTGTTGATCACTGGGGAGTTTCCAAGAAAGAAAGAAACAATTATCACCAATGGGCTAATATATGGCGCTGGTCCCTGACACACTGCTGGTCCTTCACATCATATAGCTTGAGAAGCAGTGCTATAAACAGAGCTGAGAAAGTGGTTGTATCTAATCAACTTTTATAAAAAAATATTTGTAGCAAGCAAAGTGCAAAAATAATGAAGGTTTTTGAGACTGTAACTTCTACTTTAGTGGTTTTACTATATTTATATAAACATAGAATAATTTAAAGTTGATTTCTTAATCAAATGAAGCTACTGAGTGTGACAGAAGGAGACATACCTATTATTAGGATGTTGTTAGCTGTCTTTGAGCTGCCCTCAACTCATGGCAACCCTGTGAGACACCTCCAAGACCCCCCATGTTGTGGCCACCTTGATTGAGTCTATCCATCTAGTATGTAGTTTTCCTCTTTCTGCTACCCTGTACCTTTCCTAGCATTATTGTCTTTTCTAGTGAGTCATGCCTTCCCATGATGTGGCCAAAGAATGATAGGCTCAATTTAGTCATCTTGGCTTCTAGGGAGAGTTCAGGCTTGATCTAATCTATGATCTCTTTGTTTGCCTATTTGGCTGTACAATCTACTACTAAAATTCTCTATCTAATATAATCCCTTGTAATAGATTTCTGTAGGAAATGCAGTAATCCAAAATCTACAAAACAGTTAACTGTATGCTGGTGGCAAACAATGTTAAGAGTCATAGGCCTACATTTTGTCAAGATGTTTTTGTTATTGTCAGTTAAGCTGTCCTGGAAGGATATCCATGCAGGCAGAAGCCACTTCTCTCATTGGCCATGTGGTCTTTGGGGAACAAAGAGCCACACTACTAGTGACCTACAACATACTGTATCTTTTTTGGAATGGAAGCCATGTAAGTAAATGTGCAGTCTATGTAGCAGAATAGGGGATCTTGGATGAAATGGATTATCTGGACCCATTTCAAACCAGCTTCTGGGCAGGCTATGGAGTTGAAACTGCCATGGTCGCCTTAGTTGATGATCTCCGTCTGGGCATGGACAGGGGGAGCGTGTCTCTGTTAGTGCTTTTGGACATCTCAGCGGCCTTCGATACCATCGACCATGGTATCCTTCTGGAACGCCTGAGGGTGTTGGGTATCGGGGGCTCTGCTTTGCAGTGGTTCCGTTCCTATCTCTCGGGTAGATTCCAGATGGTGGAGCTGGGGGACTGTCGCTCCAATAGGAGGGTCCTTACATCTGGGGTCCCTCAAGGAGCGATTTTGTCCCCCATGCTATTTAACATTTACATGAAGCCGCTGGAAGAGATCATCCGGAGACATGGGGCGCGGTGTTATCAATATGCTGATGACACCCAAATAGTCTTCTCTGTGTCTCCGACTGATGCAGTAACTAGGGAAGGCATCTCTCCTCTTAACGCTTGCTTGGAGTCGGTAATGGGCTGGATGAGGGAAAACAGACTCAGCCTGAATCCAGGGAAAACAGAAGTACTGGTGATAGGTTCTCCTGGTCCAGGCAAGGAAATTTTTCCACCTGTCCTGAACGGGATCACGCTTCCTGTAAAGGACTCAGTTCGTAGTTTGAGGGTGCTCCTTGATTTGTCGCTCCACCTTACATCTCAGGTGGATGCGACGGTTAGGAGCACCTGTTATCAGCTTTGGCTGATATGCCATCTGCGTCCCTCCCTGGACCGGGGGGAACTTGAAACCGTTGTACACGCTCTGGTAACTTCTCGATTAGATTTCTGTAATGCGCTTTACATGGGGCAACCCTTGTACCAATCCCGGAAGCTTCAATTAGTGCAGAACATGGCTGCTAGGCTGGTCACTGGATGTTCCAGGGCCAGCCATATAACACCAGTCTTGAAAGATCTCCATTGGCTGCCTATTTGCTTCTGGGCCGAATACAAGGTGTTGGTTATTACCTATAAAGCCCTAAATGGCTTGGGCCCAGGGTACTTGGAGGACCGCCTCTCCCCATATAATCCGCCCCGCACTCTTAGGTCGGGTGAGAAACATCTCTTAAAAGTTTCAGATGTTCATTATGCTGCATCACGGAGGGCTTTCTCTGTTTTAGCCCCTCAACTCTGGAACTCTCTCCCCAATGAGCTCCGTACGATTACTTCCCTTGATGCTTTTAAGAAGAACCTGAAGACCTATTTATTCTGCCAGGCTTTTCCCCCATGAGCCTTTTTGTCATTCTTCCTCCTTTGACGATGTGATGTATTCCATCTCTTCAGCCACTGTATGGGGTGTTTTTTGTTTGCTGTTCATTGTATTTTATCATGTAATCTGTATTGTATTTTCTGCTGGGGGTATTGGCGTGATGATGTTTTTAACTGTACACCGCTGTGATCTATGGAATAGCGGTATATAAATAAAATTTTTATTTATTATTATTATTATTATTATTATTAGAACAATGAACATCAAATCCAAATTTTCCTACATGTACCATCTCCACTGCTCACAGCCAATCAGTTACCATTCCCTACCAAAGGTGCTATGTTCATTTTCTTATGTTGCAGTAGAAAGCTACCTTTTCTACAACATATGTTATACAGGATTTCAGTCATGAGAGAGAGAAATATGCAAATAGAATAACAATGAATGTACAATGTAAGTCTTCAATGAAAAGCATTAAAGTACCATCCTATATAGGAAAAGTCACTGCTTATATACAAGAGAGCTCAAGAACAGCAGAAAGAAAAGGTCTGCTTAGTGATCACATTTATTCACTTTATTTCACTTTTATAAAATTTTCTTCATCATAGCCACTGTTTCAAGGAAAAATAAAACGTGGCTCAAACATATTTTGGCAAAGGTATAAACACAGTCATTTGTTTTCAGCATTTCAGAACAGATAATAAAAATTATAAATACTGTTTACAACTCTGTGTCATCATGAGATTTAGAAATATCATATTTCTCGAAAATGTCAATCTAGATATTAATACATTATTTTACAATCAGATTTTATTGTATATACAAGACAATATTAACAAAATCATCAAGTCTCTCAGGTATGAACACTATGTTCACTTCTGAACTCAGAATTAAAGCTGCCGATGTTTCAGAGTAAAACTGAACTGCTCATTTAGGAACCCACATGTTTCCATGGGTATCAGGAGCTCTGGTGTAGGGAATATTCCAAATCCATGGGCGATCTGCAATTTAGGAAGAAAACTTTACACCACAGATATAAATATAAGTTGAATGAAACACTAAACAGGACATCTCATTCTTAGATTTTAAATAGAGCTTGATACTTCATAACTGTTTTATTATTCTACTTGTCCTTTAATGGTGGGTATTGTTACTTTAAACAGAGTATGAATACCTCTAACACAGTTTGTAGAACAAGAGACCTTTTCCACAAAAGCCAAGAAATCAAAGGGAAACTAAATTCAAGAGTGGAAATACTACATAAACGACAAGGAATTGCACTACATGATCAAGAAAAAATAAAAAGGTGACAGAATACATTGAAAAAAATAATAAAAGAGGTGGAAGAATGAAAGATTCCTTCTGAAAAACCTTTTGTTGATAAAGGCCCATTACAATAAAGGCCCGGGCAAAATGTGGCATGGTGGCGGTACTAGGGTTAGGGAGTGCGCACCATGCAGACACTCCCTAACCCTAGTACGTACTGGCGGCATCAAAGTGGCGGCGCCTTGTCTACATGGGTGCCCCACTATGACATGATGGACGTATAGCGTCCGCACATCCCGCCGCACTTGTGACGTCACGAGTGTGCCATTGGCACACTCTGGCATTGCAAGCATGATGCAAAAAGAACCTGCTTTTTGCGGCTTCTTTTTTGCCGGCGGTAAACCACGTGGTTTATCTGCTGCGGCTTCCCGCCAGCGGAAAAGGAGGCGCTGGCAGACCACCCTTTTTGGGCGGTCTGTATCCCACCAAAGTCACAGTTTTAGAAAGTGAAACTGAAGCTGCCTTCAAAGCACTTGGGAGAAAAAAAATCACCAAAAATAGACAGCATAACAATAGAACTGTTTCAAAGCTACAGAGATAAATTCCAAATTCTAAACAAAAACTGCCAATGAATATGGAAAACAAAACAATGCTCCACACATTGGAACTGCTCAACATACATTCCAGTTCCCGTGAGGGGATGCCAGGGACTGCAGTAACCACTGGACCACTGCAGTAATCTCAAAATCCCAAAATATGAAGCAAGAAATGCTTGATTTTCAAGCTGGATTCCAAAAAGGAAGAGGCATTATGGATTATATTGTGAACATACACAAGATAATGGAGGATAACAAAAAATTAAGAAGGAAATCATCCTGTGTTTTAGAGACTGTAGCAAAACCTTGGATTGCATAGATTATGAAAAACCACAGTTCGCTCTAAAAGAAATGGTGTGCCATACCATTTGATGGTTCTGATGTATAACCTATACTCAGGACAAGAGACACCCTTTAGAACAGAATATGGAGAAACAGAATGGTTTTCAGTTGGCAAAGAGTCAGACAAGGCTACATTTTACCACCCTATATGTTTAATTTATACGCTGAACATATATGGAAAGCTGGATCAGAATCAGGGAAAGAAGGTGTGAAAACTGGAGAAATGATCATCAACAATTTAAAAGATATAGATAACACTATGCTACTAGCAGAAAATAGCAAAGGCTTGGAATGATTATTGGGGAAAGTCAAGGAAGAAAGTACAAAAGTAGGGTTAACACTAAGAAAACAAAAATAATGACCGCAGATGATATACATAAAGTAGATGATGAATACACTGAAATAGTTTTCAATACCATGGCTCAGTAAAAATTCAGAACTGGGGCTGCAGTCAAGAAATCAGAAGATTAGGACTTGGAAGGGTAGCTATGAAAGAACTATACAAGACTCTCAATAACTCCTCAAGTGCTAAGATATAATTAAATACCTAAGTCAGAATTATTCATGCCATAGTATGGTTTCTTTCTTTTTTTTTTTTAAATAATTTTTATTGAGTTTCACAAATACAAAGATTACATACACTAAAGTAAAAAATACATAAACATCCTATAAAAGAAGAGCAATAGTTACCTCTAAGAAACTATATTCACTTCTTTTACTTTCAGTAATTATCTTCTTCTTTACTATAATCATATTTCTTTTCCTGTGGATAACTTCCTTAGGCTATACTCCAGATATTTCGGTTTTACCTTACGTATATTTTTACTAACTCTCTCTGTAGAGTCCTCTAACTCTAACGTCAAAACCTTTACTTACATCCTATAACTCTTTGACACTTGTTCCTATTCTTCTTCTATATCTCGTTTTGGCCCTGTCACCATTCTCCCTGATATTCACCAATCTACAATTTTATTTCATTGAATATATTAAGAAAGGGGAGATTTCTCCCCTTGCATATATTTTTTCCAAGGAGACCATACCTCATAATAATTGTTTAATGTCCCTACTCTCATCAGTGCAGTTAATTTTTCCATTTCACTAAATTCCATTACTTTTAATCTCCATTCGTCCAAAGTTGGTAATACTTTCTCCTTCCAGTGATATGCATAAACCATTCTAGCCGCAATTATAAGAAAATATAGTAATTTATCTTGTTTCAACCTTAAGTTTAAATCCTCTGCCATGTTTAAAAGATACAGTTTCGGGTCCATTTTACCAACCCCTCAAAATATCTTTTTAATTTCTACATGAATCTTCTTCCAATACTCTTCTGCCTTCGAACATCTCCACCAGCAGTGTATATATGTCCCAACTGCTTCCTTGCATTTCCAACATTTGTTATTTTTTTCCTTATACATCTTCGCTATTTTATACGGCGTTAGATGCCATCTGTACATTAATTTGTATATATTTTCCTTAATTAATACACATGGCGAATACTTCATTTTTTTTTGCCATAAATTTTCCCATACATCCAATTGTATTTGTACCTTTAAATCCTGCGCCCATTTAATCATAAATTCTTTTATCACCTCTTGTTCTAACTCAAATCTTCTAATCAATTCATATAATTTTGTAATTTGTTTTTGGGGATCCTTCAGTATTTTTTCTAGATCCTCCTCCATTGGGCCTATTCCTCTCTCTTTTACGTCTGTTAAGAATCTTTCCGTTATTTGTCTAAACGTAAACCAATTACAAGAAAAGTCTTCTTCATTCAGTTCCTTCTGCGTCTTTAAAACTCTCTTCCCTTCGCTTAATTTGGTTAGGTCTTTATATGTTACCCAATAATTCTGTTTAAGAACTTCTCTTTTATAAATCGCTTCATTTGGCGATGCCCATAATGGGATATTTAATGCCCACTTCTTTCCATATTTATTCCAAACTCTAAAAAGATTTTTCCTAATCAGATGGTTATTAAAGTTCTTATCTAATTTTATTTTATCATAAAAAAGATATCCATGTAATCCGAATTTTAATTCAAATTTTTCTAAATTAATTACTCTTTTTTTTTTGCAGTTTCAACCAGTCAATTATCCATTCCATGACACAAGCTTGATAATACCATTTAAGATTGGGTAACGCCAATCCACCCCTTTCCACCGAGTCCTGTAAAATTTTTGTTTTTATTCTAGCTTTTTTACTATTCCAAATATAATTCGTTATATCTTTTTCCCATTTCCTAAATGGTTCATCAGTACTAATTATTGGGAGATTTTGGAATAAATATAGAATCCTGGGTAAAACTGACATTTTTATGATTGCTATTCTCCCCATCCATGATACATTTAATGTAGCCCATCTTTGTAAATCTCTTTTTATACCTTTCCACAATCTATCGTAGTTATCTTTAAATAAACTTATATTTTTATTTGATAATGTTATTCCTAGATATTTCACCTTTTTCGCCAATTGAAATCCAGATCTCTTTTGTAAATATTCTTTTTCGGTCTTACACATATTTAGAGTCATTATATTTGTTTTTTCTACGTTGATTTTATATCCCGCAACTTTACCAAATTTTTTAAAAATGCTTAATATTTGTTCTATACATTCTTTTGGGTTTGCGATTGTTAACACCAAATCGTCCGCATATGCTTTAAGTTTGTATTCCTCATTTCCCAATTTATATCCTTTTATTTCTGAGTCCTCCCTTATTTGGTTCAATAAAATTTCTAATATCATTATAAATAACAATGGTGAAAGAGGACAACCCTGTCTCACTCCTCTATATATGTCACAAGATACTGTCTTTTCATCATTTATTATAAAGCAAGTGCTCTGTTTTTTGTATATCGTTTCAATAACTTTTTGAAATCTCTCCCCCACCTCCATCTTTTTTGCAACCCCAAACATGAAATCCCAATATACATTATCAAAAGCCTTTTCGGCGTCTATAAAAATCATCGCCAACTGTTTATCTATTCTTTTTTCATGAATTTCGATTATATTGATCAGGGATTTAATATTATCCTTTATGAATCTATTTGGAAGGAAGCCATTTTGGTCATGATGTATCCAATTACTTAATATATTTTTAAATCTTTCTGCCAAAATCATAACAAATAATTTATAGTCCGAATTCAATAATGTTATAGGTCTGTAATTTTTCGGGGTCGTTAAATCTTTACCTTCCTTTGGTATCAAAATTGTCGTAGAGTGTGTCCATGTCTGGGGTATTTTCCCTTCCAAGGCCTCATTCATCAACTTCAACATTGGGCCCTCTATGCTTTCCTTAATTATCTTATAATATTCACCTATAAATCCATCCGGACCTGGTGCTTTCCCTGTTTTACTTTTATGTATGGCTTGTGATAGCTCATCCGCCGTAATGTCAGAATTTAATTGCTTCCTCTGTTCTTCCGTGATTTTCTGTATTTTAATTGATTCCAGATAATTTTCAATTTTCTTCCCTTTAATTATTGGTTTCTTAAACAAATCTCTATAAAATCTTACAAAGCATTCTTTAATTTGTTTCTGATCAGTATAAACATTCTTCTCATCTCTTATCATTGCTATTGTTCGTTTAGCTTTCTCTTTCTTAATTTGGTATGCCAGTAATTTCCCTGTTTTATTAGCTGTTTCGAAAAAATTTTGTTTTACAAATTTTAATTTTTTTTCCATTTGTTCCACCAATATATTGGATATTTGACTTTGAATAAATTTTATTTCTGTTTGAGTTTTCGTATCTTCTAAATTTACTTTTAACTTCTTTTCCTTCTCCTTCAGTTCCTTATTTAATTTTTCTAACTTATCATTTTTCCGTTTTTTAATTTCTGATGCTTTTAAAAAAAAAAAAGTATGGTTTCTGAGTTCTATGCACGGATGTAAAAGCTGGGCAGTGAAGAAAACTGACAGGAAGAAAATCAATACACTCGAAATGTAGTGTTGGAAGAGAGCTGTATGAATACCATGGAATACTAATACAATAAATGAATGGGTTTTAGAGCAAATCAAGCTTGAACTCTTTATAGAAGTCTACACTGATGCATTATACTTTGGACATATGAGAGAACACGATGCATTAGAAAAAATACAAATTTTCAGAGAAGTGGAAGGCAATAGGAAAAGAGGAAGACTGCATTGCAAGTGGATAGATTGAATCCGCAGCTTTAAGTTAGCATAACAGTGATCATCATAAGCTGAAGCTAATGTGAGAGCAATTAATATATTTATTTCCATATCTGTATCTATGATTTGCTTTGATCCTTCATAATGCTAACTGCTTGCCACTTTTTATAGTGATATTTAATGCTGGATTATGTACCCATGGGAAATTACAGTGCAAAAACACTTCATTAGAGCACTAATTAATATCTAAATTTTATTTTGCCTTGATCAAGGTGTGTTAGAATCTTCAGAATTTCTCATTTTAACTCACAAATTTTGAGAACCTATACCAAAAGTAATGGACTTAGTTCAACAACAGTTTGCGTATTATGGTTTAAACAACACTAACCAAATTCATTCACTGTAGCAGCTCCTAGGTGATAGCAAGACATTTTTATAGCCACTTAAATATTTCAAGCCAAAGGGCAGTCTTTAAATGCACTATGAACTCTGTGTTACATAAGTCTTTAAAAGAGCATCTATGGACAAGTACATGCCAAAGAACACTCTTTTCCTTTCTCCAACACATGAAGATGCAACAATCTGAAACAAAACATTCAAATTTAAGATGATGATTATAATCAGACTAAAAGTGGTAGGATCAGGTAGCTTCTGTACAACAGTTGTGAAGTAAGTACTAGTGAATACCATTTAAAAATATTTAGTAGTTTTTAATGCTTCTATTTTTGGGAAGCTTAGGGGCTGTACATACAACCCCTAAGGGGTGGCCTCCAGCCGCCCCTTTCGTAGCCAGATCGGAGCCACGGCAACCTCACACTGTGGCCCCTCTCTGGCCTTTCAAGGGCGCAAAAAGGAGCCATAAAAAGCGGCTCTTTTTTGCACCCTTGTATGGATGCCATAGCTATATGGTGCTCCTTTGGTGCTGCGTCTTATGGATGCAGAGCCAGAGGCACGCCATGACGCCGCACGCCGTGTGGAGCGGTGCAAGGCATTAGGGCACCCTGGGGGGGGGGCAGAGTCGGGTGTGCATCGTGAGGACTCTAAACCCCAACTCTGTCCCCATACTGGCCTTTCAGGCCGGTGTGTACAGGGCCTTACTCACATATGCCATGAGCATTCAAAAAGATTTCACTTTGTAGTAGATTTGAACTTAGTGTCAATCAAATGCTGGAACAAGTTGAGCAAGGGACATAGCCAGTGTGCCCAAGACATTGTGAGGCAGCTTCAAAAGGGATGGTGTCTACAATAGCAAATGCTGTATTGTCTCTGTGAACAATACAGAGACAGGTGACAGATGATTACAGCATATATTTAGGCTTCATATATGTTAATGGCACAATATATTACTTATATTTTAAGTACTGTAATTTTACGTTAAATCCAAGACAGGATTCTTGTCAGTACAGTCATCCCTCTGTATTCACAGCTTTGGCATTCACGTTTTTGATCATTCGTCAGGTCAAGGTTGCCACATGCACATGCACTCCTTCTCCTCCTCTCCATCCCCTTCCTGCCATCCTGTAACTGGCCTAGCAGAGCCAGCTACAGGGCAGCAAGGAGAGGAAAGAGAGGCAAGCATGCATGCTCCTCTCCAACCCCTCCCTGCCGCTCTGTATTATTCGCAAAATTTTTGCATTCTAACCTCCACAAATATGAAGGGACGACTGTACTATATACTTTACACTGTGGAACATTATTGACTCTGATTAATTTTCTGCAAAGATACTACATCACTGAAAAAAAGGGAAGTTCTCAATGAAGGGAAAAATATAACTTAATTATGACAACTTTTATTATGCCACAGGTGTATCAATTCTTAGGATATATTTAACCTCAATACTGGACTTTTTTATTGATGGGTTAAGGTTTCATCCATTATCATTCACATATTTCTTCAAGGGATGTATACTGATAGAGCAGCATAATTATATTCTATTTGTCAGATTGGGGAGCATCTCAGTTATTCTTTTGTTTTTTTCTAAATAGGCTGTCAAATAAAAAATCACAGAGTGAGAATATTATACTTTGATTGGACTTTACACTCTATGTTTCTTGGGGGACTTCACAATATTCATCCTGTGGACCTCTGAAATTCTGGTATCAGAGCTTTTCCTGGCAAACAATCCTGTCTGAGACCTCAAAGATCTTGTATTTCTATGTACCAGCCTTTGAACAATCATCTACTATTAGAATTCTAATGCACATACAGAATTTTAAAGAGGAAAAGTAAGTAACACGATTTCACATTTCTTGCTTTATCTGCAAAATTTACTGACAGTAATTCATACGACTGACATATCATTTAATCTTCAGTATATTAATCTATTGCACAATGAACAGAGTGACATTTGATTATATCAGACAGAACAGAGCACTACTCTCTCTGTAGGAGAAAAAGAACGCAAATGCATATAATAGGAAGCCAAGATATTATGTCTCCTTCAAATGCAGCAATTTGCAATGATTCAGAAAGAGAAAAGCCATGACAGATCAATTTCTGAACTTAGACATTTACAATATCATTTATAACTAAAAAGAAAACTTTAAGTGAGTCATCTTTTTCTTCAATGAGAAATGGAAGAGTTCACTCCAACAAACAAGGTAGTGGACAGCAGTCTACATCAAGCACTACTGTATCTAAATATATTAAGCGTGGGCAACTGTGGAAGGTTAGGAAGCTGCATTAGACTACCTTGGATCTCCCCCATTTTACTGCACTCCCCCCCCATCAAATTGCTCTCCACTGATATGAATGGAACAAACAGGCAAATTTGTAGACTACTCTGAAGGAAGCTTTCAAGTACAGTTAACCTTAATTTGTACCATCTGGGTGGGGTAGGATTACTTTTAAATTTCTTGTGCTGGTGAAGCCCAAGGCTGTTTATTTGAAACTGCCTCTTCTAGGGCATGATACATTTCCCCTACTATCAGCCAGAATTAATCCTGTTTTCACCAAGTACCCAATGCCTTTACTTTCATGAAAGAAGGAGAAAGAGCTTTTTCCTGAACTTCCAAGCATCTTACCTTTGTTTCCATACTTCTCTGGAGGCAGATCATATGGTACAGGAAATGATGAAACTGGCCCATCTGAAAACATACTTTCCTTCACTTCGAAGTATCCTGTATCAAAGCCCTGTGAAAAATGAAGATGGAGAAGATTCAAACTTTTGCTTTCGTCAACAGAAATACAGCAAACAGTAAGACACAGCCAAGTTTATACCTCTTTGGAGTGCTTACCAGTCAGAGTCTTAAACTTATCAAACAGTTTTCCAAAAGTAAAAGCAGGCATTTTATTAGCTTTGTAATTATTTGCCCTGCTCAAAGAGAGCAAAGCCTCAAAAGGCCAGTTAAATAACTTTCTGGAAACATGAACTGCCTATGAATACAAACAAAAATCCATCAGTGATACCTTTTATTGGACAACCAATCACTGATGGATTTTTGTTTGTATTTCTTAAATGGCCAACACAGCTACTCCTGAATGTTTTCTGCCTTATGAATGTACATTTTAATGGCCGTGGTTAAAATCCAGGAAACCATAATATATAGCAGATTTTCTAGATCTCCACTGTTTAACACAGCCTTATTCTTCTGCCATCCCACATGCCATGCTACCAGCTGCTTCTGAAGAATGAATGGAGTGTAAGAAGCTAGAAATGGAAGTCAATATTAACAGCCTTTCTGGGCATTCAATCAAATGCTTTCCGTATGCAGAGTGCCCTCTGGGTTCTGCTGCATATTAGCAGTTCTCAGAGACCCTGATGTTTGGCCTATCATTAAAAGATGTTAAAGCCCAAATTATTACATACTGTATACAAAAATTATTACACTGCATACAAAACAACAACAACAAAGAGGTCAAGATATCTTTGCATAATAAAGAAAAAAACTGAACTGACTGGAGGACACCTGAAGGCTGCTTCCAAAATGCATCCAGCGATGATTTCTTTCTTTCTTTCTTTCTTTCACCAGTGGTTTCCATTCTGGTGGTTTAACTTACAGATTTGTGCTTTTTCAGCATGCAAGGGATAGCTACTAAGGCAGGTTTATCAGCTCTCCTTCTGCCTTTTGTTGTTCACACATGTTCAGAAAGGGAATCTGGAGACAGCGGCTTTTTACCTTACTTGTTGCAGGCAGGCACATACAATAGGATCAATTTAAGCTTTATTGAACTGTTTACTGTTTCTCTAGCCCTCTTACACTATTTTCCTGAAGCCAATGCTGATAAAAACCCTCCAGCTAGACACAGAAAAAGGAAGAAGCCTGACAGACATAAAAAGACTTTGTTTAAAAAAAGCTTCTTTGTCAGAGCCTTTGTTAATTGAGGTATGCTTGTACTGAACGTCTTGGCTTTTTAAACTTCTTCCAGTATCAGTATGGCAAAAAAAAAAAAAAAGGACAAAGAGACTGATCAAGTATCATGAAATGCTACATATAGTTGCTTTATGTGTCAGACTGCTAGGACAACCACAGATTTCACAAAAAGACTCCCACTGTAAGGTATCTGTAAATAACAGGTGTCGTCCTGTCCCAGGAATCTACTTAGAGTACTTTTTTTGTCAAAAACATACAAGACTATAGGGGGAAAAAGGAGCACTGAAATTTACTCACAAATTCTGAAGGCAGAAAGAGAACTCCCAGCTCATAAGAACGGATCATTAACTGGCTGCCATTTTTTTCAAAAGCTCCCCAAGCAGCCTTGGAAAGATTGGCACTAAAGAGAAAGGAAAACAGCATTTCTGTTAGAATTGTGCTCTCATGTGTCCACAGTAAAACTTCATCTGTATAGACTACAGAATACAGCTTATGGGAAATTTAGTGTATTGGTTTTCTTGCCAAAATATTACAAATTCTCAGATTTTAAGATGAGCTCAGTGAGGTCTTCTCATGAGAACTTTGTAGTCCTGAAGTTGGACCAAATCCTAATTCTATAGAAGGGAACAAATGGTATGACACTTCAACCAGCAAAAGGAAAGGCAGAAGATTCACCTACTTCTGTGACTCAAATAAAAAAACAACTTGAGTATCCAATAAATTTTGAATGGCACTAAATGGAGAACACAGGAACTAAGACTGAGGGATCACAGAAGTAGCCTTACTGGCCAAAGAGACAAAGATAGAAGACTTACCTTGTAACTAGAAACCATGCAATCTTCTGGAAGTCTGGAGATGCTCTCATGTAAGTCTTAATGTGTGGCATTGCATGGCTACGACCAGAAGTTTCAGCAGACCATTGGCTAAAAAAAAGGGGTGGTAGTGGTTCAGGTTAAAAGTTATCTAGTGTTCCTTCAACTAACATTATCCTCATGTGACAGTCATGGGCAGAATTGGTTTTTTAAAAAAACTATTTCCAGCTTCACTAGTTATATGATGTATGAGCAAATGGAGTACAAAATTGTGTTTGAAATGGATACACACATATCTCTTACAAGAGATTAGAAGAGGCATAATATAGCCTCTTCTGGAATGGTTCAGATCCTCTCCCTAAACCATATTGTACAAAGCAGCAATCTGCAATAATTCCTAGAGACTGAGCCCCCAACAATGATCCACAGTGTTGTCTCTGAACAATGTTTGGAAGTTTAGCTGTCAGCTTGGAAGCTTTGCTGATTAGTGAGGAGTATCAAGGCCACATTCAGTCAGTTCTGTGAAGGCTGCAGTAGCCTACTGATTATTATTATTATTAAATTATTATTAAACTTTATTTCTAGAGTGCTGTAATTATACACAGCGCTGTACAGAGTCGGTAAAATTAAGGAGTAAATATAAAAGCCTGCCCAAGGCGTACACTCTAAGATAATAACAATTAAATAGAGGAATAGATAAAATTACCATGTAGAAAAGAAAAGACAAATTAAAAACATCAAATATAAAGCAGATCACACATTATCAGACAGCCAGATGACAATCACAAATTCCCTGAGAACGCTTCCCTAAACAATATGGTTTTCAGCTCAGCCTTAAAGCTGGTTAGGGAAGTGATGAGGCTTTTAGTGATGGCTTTTAGTCTCAACACACTAACAATGAATGAATCAGTGTTGGATGAAATGATATGCAATCAGAATTTGCTTCATAATGACTAGCCAGAATCCAAAGAGAGGACACATGCAACACTGTAAACAGCAGGCTTTCTCAAACTTTCCTGCCCTATTGAAGCTCTCTTTTCCCAACCAATTCCTTCTTGAATGTTGTGCATATATAGAACGGAATAAAGGAAAACAAATGGAAAAGAAAACTCTTGAACATGTGATTTAATTTTTTTACTACTAATTTAATTCATTGATTATTGTTTTAACTCATGTTTGAACCACCTTGGGTTCCATTCAGAGAAAAGAGGGATATAAAGAGGGTAGAAGATTAACCATCCATCATGAAGCAAAGCCCTCCCTCCAGTCCACCTGCCTTGGTCCAGGCCTTGGAGGTAGAGAGGAACTGCTGGACCTCATCCCCTTCCCCTCCACCACTCGCTTCTCCTTTTGTGTCATGTCTTTTTCGATTGTAAGCCTGAGGGCAGGGAACCGTCCAATTAAAAAGATTGTATGTACAGCGCTGTGTAAATTTACAGTGCTTTATAAATAAAGGTTAATAATAATAATAATAATAATAATAATAATAATAATAAATTGAATAAATAAAAGGCAATGAACATGATGCACATGCTATTGTGAGATTTTTGGACATAATTCATTAAACTTTTATTCCGCCGGGATCAGATTCATAATATTCAGGTGATATTTCTTTACAAACCTGGAAGGAAAGTTAATAGCTACATATAGGAAGACTTCTCTCTATGGCTGTGGGATAACTTGGAATATGACATGTCCACTAGGCCACAGGTTTTTCAAATCAGCACCTTGGCACACAATGAAATGCAAAGAATGCCTCCATTTTTGGAAAAACTTAAAAATTATTTAAGTTATTCAAATTTACATCATATCCAATGAGGTTTTTTTTTTTAAATAACCATTCTAAAGCTTATCTAATTCACATGTAAAAAATGTGCATTAGTATCACTTGCTATAAATTCAGTTGATTTTGGAGAAAAAAGTCCAGGGTATGAAGTCATAATACATACATTCACTTTTAATAACAGAGTGCTTTTAAATACAAAGAGATTCTTACACTTACTGAAAGTAACTGTGCAGCCAAAGCTGCTTCTGTGCAGTTTGTATACTGTAAGGAAGGGAGCCCCCGGCTAAAAGAAAAAGGATTAATTACACATAGGTATGTGTTATTGAAATTGCTAAACAACAGAAAGCTGAAACACTCACTTTTTACCACAGCATTACTACTGCATGAAAAAGCCCAATACTCTTCCAACCACAAACAAACAAAGAACAACAGATTTTACAGGATTTTTACAAGTGATTTACACTTCAGCCTCTTAAAAGAATTCTGTAGACAGAATATACCTGGTGTATCTTGTTATGGCTGAAAGGTGGGATAAATTATTTTTAAATTTTTTTGAACACTCCTGGATGTTTAGAAACCATTTCCAGGAAATCTCCTGTTTATTGTAATAAATAATACTCCTTTGATACATTAGTATTTATGTATTTTTACCTGGATAACCTTCTAAACTCTGTCTCACATTCTCCACAGTTGGATAAACCTAAACAAAAAGCACATCGCGACAAAACAGAAATAGTAAATGTACCTCAGAAGATAGTTATATTGACTTGAATGCAATTTACTGATCACAGAAAGTACTTGCTTAGGGACGGGCAAATTACATTTCAAAGGCACTTTTGTAGCCTCTATACCTATAGACAGCCTTTCTCTTCCAAAAATAATAACACAGACAGCACTTTTTCTGGCAAAAACATGGAGGAGAGAACTCTTCTTCTAGAAACCTCCAAGACAAACTATTCAAAAAGTTTCAGAAGCAATTTTAAAAGGTTGCAAGGCCTATCTGTTATTATATCCTGCCCTATATCCAAAGGATAACTTATAATAAAATCAGCGTAAACCCATAAAGAACCAATACTTAAATGTAAAAGACTAAAAATATTTTAAAAACAGATAATTCAAAAACAAATAAAACAATTTAGAACAATGTCAGCCACAGAACATGTGCAAACTGGATAAAATAATTTGAGCCTGTATGCTTTAATAAAAAGCCTCTTTTGGATTTGACGCTGGAACAACATCAATATGGTATCTAATGTATGATAACACTTAATGTGGCTACATTACTCCTGTTCATGAAAGGCTGTAGCCAATGGACCACTCAATGCTAGCCTCGAGCACTCTGAGCCAGAGTCTACCTGGGCCTTCAGCGATAAAGATGGATCTAAGAGTACTCCTAGCTACACACCTGCTCCATCAGGAGGAGAGCAATCCTATCTTTGACATGTAGCTTACCCAATTCCTGGACCTGATAGCCACCAATTCCCAAACCTTTAATCTTAATGGGATTCAGTTTCTATCAGCACCTTACATCATCCAGGCACTGGTCCAGCACATCCCTGGCTGACTCCTGATAAGGAGAGGCAGTGCTGAGTATAATCAGCATACTGATGACACCCAACTCCAAAACTCCACATGACCACAGCCAACTGCTTTATATAAATATCAAACAGCATGGTAGCCCCCAGTTTAGTAGCCAAGTAGCCATCCCTGGTCTAAAACCAATATTATGCTGGCATTCAACCTCCAGCATGATGGGATTCTTTCTGTTCCTCCCAGAGTTTTCTGTGCCATCCAAAAACTGGTTCTGGACAATTTCCCAACTGTATGGAGGTTTGAGTCAGGCGCTTTGTGTTTTATTAGTCTTAGTCAGGCTTGCAATAAACATACTAAGAACAATGAGAATTAAGCTGGTCATAACCCATTTGTCCCTCTGTCTTCAATGGGTCTACTTGTAGCATGACTGGCACTGAATACAAATCATTAAATCAGAGTGCCTGTTTTGGGACAGACTAACAGAACTAAGTAAAATTCAAAGATATAGCTGTGTTAAATCTGTAGAATGAGTATGTAGACTAAATCCATCTGACAAAGTAGACTAAAGTCTACGAAAGATCATGATGTCTCTTTCTTTCAGTTAGAACTAAGTAAGCCATTCAAAAATTCATAATCTAAACAAGAAGTAAAAGTAAATCAACAAATTGTTGTATATAGCAAGAGAAATGTGCAATAGGAGCATTTCAAGAAGTTAATAATCTACAAATTCCACTGAGCTCAATGAGCTTAAGATCTACTTTTCACTGTACTGTACAAGCTTTAAAAGATTTTGAAAAATATGTTTTAACTAAAACATTGAAATCTCTCTATTTATAAGATTTAGGCAAACATGGCAGTGGCAGAACGTACGCTCCTACACATTTTTAAAAACAGAAAACATATAAAAAGCAATACCAAGCAAATGGGGATGTCATGATTTGTTAGACTCTTCACGCTGTTTCCTAGAGAGGCGAAACTGTCTCGAAATTCTGAACACAACCACTTGGACTGATCAGCTCCCATTGATCCAATACTGGAGAATTGTCCTATTACAGGCCATGAATTCTGATCAAGTACTTGTGTTGCATGATCTTTCAACAGCTGTTTTGAGAGAAATTAAACAACAGCAAGCAAACATTATCACTTTAACCTGTACAAAACAAAGTGTATATTAGATCAGGGAGTTTATCGCACTCTAAATAATGCGACTTATCCCTGACAGGATGCAGTCACTTTTTGGGTTCCCAATGATATTATCACATGTGAAATCGCCGCCACTGGGTGACTGCAACCCGGGTCACAGCTGCACTCAGCTGGCTGTTTTGCAAAAACAGCAAGTGCAACACATGTACTTGAACAGGATTCATAGCCTGTTTTTGCAAAGTGGCCAGCTAAGTGTGGCTGGGGCCCGGACTGCAGTTGCCCTGTGGGAGTGGTGGTGATTTCACATGCAATAATAGCTGTTGGGAACCCGAATAGTGACTGTATCCCATTGGTGTTAACTCACATTATTTGGAGTGTGATAAACTCCTAGTTTACATTTGGCATAGAGTTTGCTACTTATGAACACCAACATTCATTAGCTACTAATTCAACAGCTCTTCTAACCCTCAGACCAACAATGGATTCATCTGAGTTATCTGTTGTACATCTTTATACAGTTTCTTCTATGGCCAGCTTTCTCTACTTCGTTCAGAAGAAGGGAAACTATCAAAATGCTATAATGGAAGGAAAAATTCTAACATTAAAAACTGACACCTTTACTGTAGCATAATCTTCTCTGAGTTAGTAGTCATAAGATATAGTGTGTACACTGTTGAGCTTCAACTTTTCCCCACTGAAAAGAGTAAGTCTTACCTTAAATATTGTATAGGTATTTTATTTACACCTGAATAACAAATTAGATATATTATCACCCTTAGGGTCCAATTCAAGGTACTTTTCTCTCTTTAACAATTTCTAGAGCTACCAGGGAACTGGGAGTACGGGATAAGGCATAGGCTTAGAAAAAGACCACCCTGGACACCTTTGAGGAAAAGTTGAAAGATATGGGTATGTTTATCTTGAGGACAAGATTGTCAGAAGGCTGTATGATGATGACATTCAAATATTTGAAGGAAGCTGTCACATGATGGAGGAAATTAGTTCTATTCTGTTCCAGAGGATAGGCCCTGAACAAATGGGTTCAAATGATATGAAGAGGTTTTTACTAAATATTTGGAAGAATTTCCTACATGAGCTTCTAGATAAAGGCTAGAAAGTAGTGGTTCTCTTTTGGGGTTTTGGGGGGTTTTTTGGTGAAAAGGACAGATGATCAACTATCATAGTCTTCTGACAATAGATTTCCCATATTCGAAGATTCACTGGGTACTTTCTGAGGTCCCTTTTAGTTTTAAGATTGTAAGAATACATACTTACTGAGACAGAAAGAAAAGAGGTACAAAAATCTAGTACCTTTCTAAGCCTAAGGTGTCCCCATTTCTCCTTTTCATTATTTTGGTATCGACCTGGAGTTGAGCCAAGAAGATATACTCTACAAAAAAAAGACACACAATGAGCATATGCATGTATGCCAATAATACATCTAGACATGTTTACTAAAGTGCATTCTAAAGAGCATTAGAAGTCAGCACAAAGTATTTTCAAAGACACTACTGCCTGCTGAAGAGAAAATACTTTTCAAAAAAAGCAACCAACTCTCTTCATTTCATTCCTATATCTTGCATGTTCTGAGAGTGTGAATAAAAGTGAGACATTTATAAAAATGATAAGGTAATCTGGCACCGCCAGTACTATACACCTATTTCAGTATGGAACTGAATGATACACTATATAGAAGAACTTAAACTAAAAAATCAACCAAAATTTTTCAAGAAATATTTCAAAACAGGTACCTCGTCTCTGAAAGATCATGTTGCTTGATTATTTCAACCCATTCACTGAGAGCAGGAGCATTATAAGACATCAAATAGCTTATTAGGTCAGTCTTAAACATGGTATGAGATTCACCATCAGATGCAGCAGTTCCAGGTGGTAGTCTTGGATACAAAGGACTTAGCCATATTCTAGAAGGTTAAAAAAAAACTTGAATAGGCAACCTTGACAACTGGTAGCATTTTCCAATTTCTTTCAGTTAGATGAAGCAAGAGGCATCTTCTGTTATTATTATTGACAGGTGAGGCTGCTACAATGCTATGGAGTTCTGTGAATGTCAATCCCCTCTGAAGATTGAACTTTCTGGATGAAGTCAAAGAAATAGAAGGCATGTTGTGATGACTGGTCCTCCAGTCATCTGGGAACTTCTTCTGAACCATAAGGGGTTAATCTGGGAGGAGGTACATGCTAATGAGAGATGACATCACATGCTAATGAGCTGTGGCATCATAGCTGATGTAAGGTCTAACTGACCAATCAGAGAGTGGGACTGCGAGATTCAAGAACTTTCTATGGGAAATCTTTAAAAGGCCCTTTGCGGCCATGCGGTCTTTGTCTCTCCCTTTGTCCTCTCCTGGGGGGAACCAGATGGTGTCTCTTGGAGTCTGGGAGACACAGACTCAGGGGAATGCAGGTTGAGAGGCAAGGGGTCCTCCCTGCATCCAGGAACTCAAAAGGACTACAAATCCCATCACTCCGTGAGTAGTTAGGAACGTGTTAGCTGGTGCGTTTTAGGCCTTTTTGTTATTTTCAACAATGGCTTGTCTGGAATGAACTCTATAACTATGTTTTTTGGACCTGCAAGGCAAGGGGGCTTTGCAAGAGTGATATAAATTCTTTCTATCCTATTCTATCCCTTTTTAAAATAAACTTCTTTCTTAAAAAGCATCTGCTATCTCTCTTGCTCCTGTACAC
>NC_056522.1:351042478-351063352 GCF_019175285.1 Sceloporus undulatus | reverse complement strand
GTACACCGCTTGGACTCGGCTACTGATGCTCGCGTTAGCAAGAACGGAAACTAGCAGTAAGGGCTGTTCGACAGTGGAATGCACTCCCTCGGAGGGTGATAAGAGTCTCCTTCCTTGGAGGTCTTTAAACAGAGGCTGGATGGCCATCTGTCAGGGATGCTTTGATTTGGATTTCCTGCATGGCAGGGGGTTGGACTGGATGGCCCTAGTGGTCTCTTCTAACTCTATGATTCTATGATTCTATACTAAGGCAAACTTGACCTGAGGGAAGAGAGGCAGTAATAGGTGTTTATGCCTTGCCATCTGAGATTAGTGTGGCTGCAGGAATCACTGGAGAGACCTGGAATGGAATCTGGTCCAAGGCATTGTCTGAATCACTGAGATCATAAGGCCTAGGCACCTTGCTAAAGTCATGAGAGACACAGCAGATAAAGAGCATACTGTATCCTCTGCACCTCCATCCTGAGATTGTCCTGTATCTATTTTGAAATATAAATCATGCACTTGCTCATATCAATTAGAGCTCCCAGGTGAGTTATGGATTCATCGGGTTCACCTGACTGACTTTTCTTTCTTTTTAAAAATGTATGTTTATTAGAACATATTGATAATATCTTACACTACAACTTCTTCCTTTTACATTTTATAAATAATTTTTTCATTAAATAGTACTCCCTACCTTCTGGAAATTAACTCTACATAATTCAGCCTGTCCTTCATTTCCATCACCTATTTTCTCATGATCCTCTCCCTCTAAATGAAATCTTTTTTTCCTCCCTATTATACCACTATCAAATTTTCTATGTTATCTGAAGACAATATCTTGCACATGTAATAAGTGTACCACTAAGTAATTTATACACACTTATTATTGCTGATCTAAGCCTATGAATATAAATATTCCAAACTTTGGTTTAAATTGTCTATTAAAGGTTTCCAATCTTTAACGAAGCTTCCTGTCATTCCATATCTTAACAAGCAGATCAGCTTTCCCATTACCACAAGGTCATACAGTTTAAGAAGCCAATTGTCTTGAGTCAGAATATTAGTTTTCTTCCATTTCTGTGCAACTATAAGCCTTGCAGTAGTCACTATATACAATGCCATCCTTTCATATTCCTTTTCCAAAATAATCCTGTCATATTTAATAAATAAAGTTCTGGATTTAATTGAATTTTCACCTTTAAAATTTCTGACCTCAACTTACTTATTTGGGTCCAGAACATCCTACCTTTATTACAAAACCACCAGACATGAAAAAAAAAATGTGCCAACACTAGTTGAGCACTCCCAACATTTATTACTTTGGCCTTTAAACATCCTTGCCAGTTTTTCAGGTGAAAAATGCCATCTATAAAGCATTTTCCTTTAAACCATAATTCAATGTAATTTTTAATCTTTTACACCATGTGATTTCTCTAATGTTTTGGGCCCACTTGATCAGACTTTCTTTAATAATTTCTTCTTCGATATCTAGCTTTAATAATAGTTTACAGATTTTTGTGAATGTATGATTATTCTTAGAGCACATTATTATATCAATATTTGACATTTTAGTTTCAAAACCATCTGACCTCAGATCCATTTGTAATCTTTCAGCAAGCTGCCTATGCCTTGTTTTCATTTTGTTTGTTCTCATCAAGTATTATTCTTTTATTCTTCCCCTCTCTTCTATATAACTCAGCTGACTCTTCTTGACATTTATCAGAAAGCCATGCAATTACAGGCAATCCATGGTCACTCTGAAATCCTGCAAAGCCCTTTGATATGTTGTGGCCCTTGAGAACATGTCGTCTAAGTATGGGTAAAGGCATATGCCCTGTAAATTTCAGATGAGCTACTAAGGCCATTAGAACATTTGTAAATACCTTTTGTAAATCCCCTTTGAAATTTTGCCCTTTTAATTAAAAGTAAACATACTAAAAGTTAATCTTCTAGAAAGTGTTTCTAACTTGTAGCTATATGCAACCCCCCAAACAAGTAAACATTTCCTTTGTTCATTTTTTTCTAGTGACAGATATAAGGAGAAGTAAGTAAAAGTAAGCAAAACATTTGCTAGATAATTCATGCTTTTACATTCACAGACACCACTACCATTATATTCTATGCAGAAAGAAGAGGCAGGATCTATACTAGCTATGTAGACATGTTTTTACTGTCAACAGACAAAATTTCTTCTCTCACCTAAAAACCTATGAGATATGTTCTTTTCTCCCTCACAAAATTCATTAGGTATAATTTTTCTTGAGAGGAAAAAAAGAAGAGAAAAATAAAGGCCATTTAGAGCCAAATCTTATTCTCATATTTCCTGCTGCAAACAAAAGAAAAAGAAAGGAATGTTTCAACTAGAATAAAATATTTTCGGAGCTATTCTCTATTATGAATGAAGACCGTATTCAAGGACGCACATACATTTAAGGCAGTCTAACCCAATCAACCAACATATAGGAGACTTTGAAGCACTGGTGCATTAAGGTAAATATGGACCCACTTTTTAGATCTTAAAATATGAATCTGTTCAAGAGTTTCTGAAATCTTAAATTTATTATAGATGCCATTATGAGAATTAGCTACTAGTGTTTCCTATCTCAGATGGTCCAAAGACCATCTCTACACCATTAAGGAGCCCACTCATACAAGCAGCACATGAAAACCTATTTTCTTCTTTTAAAATGAAACATTGTACATATGCTGGACCTTGGTCTCTTTCAAACATATAAGGAAAAGTGGTACCTTTACAATTATTGACATCCTTTAATGAGGGAACATTGTTCCTGGAATTTTGTTGTAAAGTTTCTAGAAGAGTTCATAAAAGTCTAGAAGTTATCTAGTTACCTATGGCCTGTTACAGACAGCCAAAATAAAGCTGCTTCGAGTCACAGTAGAGGTATGGTGTTTCAATGATGCATGCGTCCTAAGAGTCCAGAAGTCGCACCAAAGCCATGCTCCAGCCCTAAGGACTGGAACGTGGCTTTGGTGTGGCTTCTGGACTCTTAGGACGCGTGCATCATTGAAACACCATACCTCTACTGTGACTCGAAGCAGCTTTATTTTGGCTGTCTGTAACAGGCCTAAGTAGCTTTCACAGTTTAGGAATGATCACAAAGGATCAGAAGATAGATACGGTAATAACAAAGTGAGAGGTTATTTCTCTGAAACCCTTCATTCTCTGTAACTGTATTAACTATCATTTCAGAAACCACAGTAGAGAAGGAAAGGGGCTTATTAGGTGTACAACTATTTGAGAGAGCCTGACCCAGATATTTGGTACTGTGCTTCACAACATAAGGGAAAGACATACCAACAAGAATGGATCCTCAGGGAAATAAAGCAAACTAGAGGCTGCTAGGAATGCAATAACTCATGGTGTGAAGCCACAAGGCACAATATTAAATACCTTTCTAAACAGTGTACATAACCCTTAAGGATGCTGCACATGTATACATGTATAAGAATGAAGGGCCAATGTCCAACAGGTGCTTCTGAAGGAAAGAGTAATATCTTCTCTATCATGCAGTCTCCCTGTGCATTCTAAAAACTTCCAGAGAACCATAAATCCACTCACAGTAGGTTTTTGGGGAACTCCTGGCACTACTACAAATGTAGCAATGGATTTACCTAAAGGAAGACGGGTGTCTCAAAATAAAAAAAAAGAAAAGAAAAGAAAAAAAAAAAAGAAAAGAAAAGAAAGGAGAAAAAAGCAGCAACCAGGCAATGTGTGACTAACTGTATGTTGCCTTATGTCAGCATATGTCTTGCAAACCAAGAAACTTAAAATCTTTTTGCTTACCCTTGTGTTTTCTGGTACCAATCATCATCAATAAGATTTGAGGTATGTATCACCACCCGGAGGCCTTCCTCATAATGCAGTAACATCATTTTCCTTTGTGAAACACAGCTACCATAAGTATCACATGAAGCCATTATCAAATACACCAAAAGCCCCAACTGTCCCTTTAGCATATTTCTGAGACTTTCATATGTAATTTTTTGTGTGTGTATGTGTCTTCAAGTCACCTGTCAACTTATGGTGACCCCAAGAATTTCATAGTGTTTTCTTAGTGAATAATCAGAAGTGGGTTTGCCACTTTCTTGCCCTGAAATATAGCCTACTGAACCCAATATTCATTGGTGGTCTCCCATCCAAGTACTAAACAGGGCTGATCCTGCTTAGCTTCTAATATCAGGTGGGACCTGGTGCCTGTAGGGAATTATATTACAGTTAGTTTATGAGTCCATCAACCCATTTAACAATAAATGGATGCTAAAATATTTTTCACTCAGATGGGAATACTTAATTATTAGGCCACATTTTGAATTATCTTTAACACTTTCACTCAATTATCATAAATTACTTACGTGTGGTGTGTTCCATAAGCAATATCCAGTTTTGCCTACAATAAAATAGTATTTTTTAAAATAAGGTTTTCCAGTACAGGAACTTTACTATTAAACTGCAAATGTCTTTTAGAAAAAACAATTTTGTCTTGCTTTCGCTTGCTGCTCCCTGGTGGCCTCAACACAAATTGCATGACAACCCCTTTTACCCAAAATTGTATGTGTCATCTTCAAAGTTCTAAAAGTTACTATAGAAACTTTTCATGCAGCTCTCCATTATTAGTTTCTACCTTTACTGAATGGGGGCCTGCAGTACATATACATTAAGAAAACACACATGTCAGCATATCCATGTGCACATGTGTATGTATGCTGACGGACACAGGGATAATATTCCATGGTGCAAACGCAGTTTAGATGAACACATGGAATCCTGGGCACAAGTACATGAAGAGGGTTGGGTACAGACTGTAGGATACTTGGGAGTCTGCAATGGGATTTCTAATGAATTCCAAAATACTGTTTCAAAATAAAGCAAGTCAAATAAAAAATATTGTCTGATTAAAATTAGCCTGACCATAAATACTACATTCTACTATTGGCGAACTACAGTGTGGAATATCTACTTTTTGTCAGTTTGGAGAAGAAAAACAATTACCTGGCACAAACGGACATTCTTATATGGGTGTGCTTCTTCATGCAGTGCTGCTTTGGATTCCCGTTTCTCTCCATGGACTATTAATAAAGGCTTGTCCCTTAGAACAGAAGAAAACTTCATTTGACAAATTCACTGATGACTAAACTTGCACAAGTTCCTAGCTGAACTATTACCCATAATTTCCTTGATAGAAATACCTTAATTATTCTAACAGGTTCTCTATCCTAAGCAGTGGTCCAACATTACTTGTTCAACTTTATCTTTAAGAGTATATTTGTAAAAAACTCCTTAAAACCCAAGCAGCCTTATAGGTTTGTAAGGCCAACATCCAACATTGTACTGACAAGTGAACTTCTTCACACTCATCTTCCCAAGTAACATTCCAACTTCTAGTTATGCTCATGAAACCTAATATCTGCAGAACATTACACACTTGACCTGACATTTAAAAATGATTCATGAACTTTAGAAAACCGCAACATTGGCTGTCTTATCGTGGCACTACCTTTTTGAGGTGGTGGGGCTGCATGCTCCTATGAGGAAAGAATCTATATTGATGGTAGTAGTACTGCTGGTAGGGTCTTCCATGTCAGATAGGACTTTGCTGAGGAGCCAGACTAAATATGCCAAATAGCTACTGGGCAACAGCAGTAGTGAAGGGCAACACTGGCAGGGACCTCTCTGAGATAACGGCAGTGGCATCATAGCTCAAACTTGTTAGGAGCAAACCTCTTTTGAATGTCTTTTATCATGAAAACCCTATGGTAAGACAATCTAAAATGAAACAACAGATAGTGCCAAAAGATGAAACTTGCAGGATGGAAGGCATGCAACAAGTTCCTGGGGTACAGCAGAAGACAAGAACGAGTAGCAATGTGGCTAATGATGCAACTGGACTGAAGTTGGAAGGATGACTGGCATGCACTGGAATGCACGGAAGTGAAAGAAAAGTCTGAAGCTGCACAACACATATTATAGGAACATGGGATGGGAGAAGCATGAAACTTAGGCCCGAAGCAGACAGGCCAAATAAAGTGCCTTCTGAGCACTTTAGGGGCATGGCGTTCAACCAACACATGACCCTGAAGCAGCTGGAAGCTGCTCTGGGACTGGCTAATGAGGCCTGAAAAGGAGCAGCAAAAAGCCGCTCCTGCCAGCATGTCTATTGTGGAGTGTATGGATCTCATTTTACTTTGTGTTTTTGCCGCAGTCCCAGAGCGATTGTGGCCAGAGATCTCTCTATTTGGCCTGCCAGCTGTGCCTCTGTGAAAGCAAGACACAGTAAAAGAAAAAATGGAATGCATAAACATTGCAATACTTGGGGTGAGTGAGCTAAAGTGGGAAAGGAATGGGACATTTTTAGACAGGTAATTTCATAGTATTTTACTCAGAAAATGAAAATGTAGAAAGAAATAGAGTGGTATTAATAGTGAGGAGAGATTTAGCAAAAGTAGTCAAAGTATGTAATATATGGACAACATCTGAGGGCCAATATAGAAATCAAATAGACAACTCGGAGTACTTGGGAAAAGTAAATCACCCAGAATGTTTTATTGAGCATTTGTGGGCCAATCTTTTGTTTTCCTTATTTGCTGTCAGATTTTAGTTAGAACTAGAGGGGATTCTGTCTCTGTAGCTTGAAGCAGTTCTATTGGTATGGTGGTTGTTATTGAGTTACTTGACCACTCTAGACTGTCTGGACTGCCCTTTTTCTGGCCACAAAAAAGGTGTGAATTGCCTTTCCTGGAAGCCTCAAACAGCAGCAATTCACCTTTTAAGTATGTTGCATGATTGAAGACACAAACACACACACAAATGGTTTTCAAAAACAGAAACAGAATTCTGCTAACTTTGTTTTTTGGCACTCCATGCAGGCCCTGGAGGTCTTTTGTAAAAAACCAGAGCTTTTTTTGTGAATGTGACAGTCAGGCAGCATGAGAAAAACATCTGAGAAGTGCCAATTAATGTTTTTACCACATAGGACAGTATGAACGATCAAATAAACTGGTGGGAGAAATATCAGAATAACAAAACTGACAAAGTTTTTAAATGCAAAATATGTAAGTAGTGCTCTTGAAGCATCAAGTAGATAGTACATGTTGAGTCTCCCTTATTTGAAATGCTTGGGACCAGACGTAGTTTGTATTTTTTCAGATTTTGCAATATATGCATATAGATGAGATATGTTGGAGATGGGACCTATGTCTGAACATGAAATTTATCTAAGTTTTGTATGCACCATATAAACATAGCTTGAGGGTAATTTTCTACATATTTGTAATAACTGTGTGCATATAACAAAGCTTGTGTATACTGAACCATCAGATAGCAAAGGTGTCACTGTCTCAGACATCCATGTGGACAATTCTGGATTCTGGAGTATTTCAGAATTCCAGATAAGAGATACTCAACCTGTATTTATTTACTAATGAAGGACAAACATGGGGTCACTGCATCTTCAGCATCCCTTTTTCCTAGAATATAAAGCAGTTACATTTAATATATTATGTTTATCTTCATTACACCAACTAAAACATAGATTAGAAAATGTGAATCAGAAATATGAAGAAGTCTAGATAACTTTTATGTCCATTAAAATGAACAACAACAAAAAGGTTGAGAATTCTCAAAGCAATGTACCTGAATTCCTTTGGATACTGTTTGACAAGCCATTCAACATCTATACAATAATTAAACTTGGTCATGGAGAGAAAAGGGGAAAAAAGGTCATAATT
This sequence comes from Sceloporus undulatus, assembly GCF_019175285.1. Lineage (NCBI taxonomy): Eukaryota > Metazoa > Chordata > Lepidosauria > Squamata > Phrynosomatidae > Sceloporus > Sceloporus undulatus. The sequence continues at coordinate 351,055,621 of NC_056522.1, read as the reverse complement.
AGAATCTTGTCTCTTGGAAAAGGAATGTTTGTTGTGTAACATTTTCTGATCAATGCTGCTGGACAGCTCCCCACTGCCATTAGAATCCTATTTTTAAATACCTTACAGAGTATTTTTAATTTTTTGATTATAGAAGTTTACTATGTAAATCATTTTTTAGTGAGTCAACAAGTGCAAGTCTCCTGCATGGTTACCTCAGAAAATACTCAGACTAGTGGAAGAGAGACTGTTAGAAAAGCTTCTGGTGACAGCCAGTGTGATGTTGTGATTTGAGCACTGGACTATAGCTCTGAAGACCAGAGTTCAGATATCCATTTGACCATGGAAACCCACTGGATAAGTCACATCCTCTCATCTTGCAAGGAAGGCAATGGCAAATATCCTTCGACCAAATCTTGCCAAGAAAATTCTTTGGGGTCACAATAAGTCAGAAATGACCTGAAGACACACAACAACAACCTGTTCCAGGAATCAGCTGAAATATAGCAATTATGTAGTTCAGGTAGGGCAAAGGGATTCAGCTTGGGTAGTTTTTGGCCAGCTTTTAAAAACAATATACTTTTTGGAGTTCTGGGGGCTTCAAAATAGGCCCCCAAGGGCCACATGCAGCCTGTACTTTCCCCACATGTGAACTAGAAAAATCAAATATGTTATTTTCCAAGATGGTGACCCTGGTTTATTGATCATACACAAGGGGTTGTTCTCATTTTTAAAATCCTGACTTGTTTAGGAGCCTAAAGACATTTCTTTCCTTTAGTTATTTGCCTTAGTAAGAGGAGGTAAGTTGAAGAAAAATTACCTGTGTGTATCAGTAAAAAACTTGTTCAGAAGAAACTAAGGCGGGATACAGACTGCCCAAAAAGGGTGGTCTATCCGCACCTTGTTTTGCTGCACGAGGGAGCTGCAACGGACAAACAGCACCTTAAAAAGCAGGTTCTTGTGGCACGTTTGTGACGCCGCAGTGTGCCAATGGAGTACTTGCAGCGTCACAATGACGTCAGGACGTGTGGACGCTAAGTGTCCGTCACATCAAAATGGCGGCGCCTGTGTGTACAGGGTGCCGCCATTTTGATGCCCCCGTCACATGCTAAGGGTGAGGCCAGTATGGGCGGTGTGCCCTTGGCCAACCCCTAGCACATGACGGGGGTGGACTTTAGGCCCATCTGGAGAGGGCCCATGTCTTCCCAGAAGCACACACTCTCCAGTTAAATACATAAGCACATACATAACAGAAAAGTTCAACTGATACTCATTCTTGAACAATATTAAGGGATGTGTTGAGAAGAAGTCCAGACATTTTGTTGCTGTACTACTTTCAAATACCATTTGAAATGTCAATGAAATGAGCGAGCATTTGAGTATTCCAGAAGTCATACTCTTATAAACTCATTTCTATTTTATGACGTTTTGGATGGCCCAATAGAGAGGTGTCCCTTTGGGATGTTTTTTTAATGTATCAACAGAGCTAAGTAAAGTGGTGCGCATCACCAGAAGACTGTTTCCAATGTTCTCACAGTTCTGACAAGTAATTGATGAAGACTCAATACTGTATTGCATTTTAAAAGAAAACAAGCATGAAAATTTACCTGAGCAGAAGAGACAAGAGTTCCAAAGAGAGGAGACAAAATATCTGTTATAAAAATTAGAAAAAATATAAACAAGATTTTTTACATTAAAATAGGTATCTAATTTTTTTTTAAAAAAAATCATTATCCAAAAGTTAACATCAAAGTTTTTATGTTGAACCATGTAAAAAAGAAAAGCTTTATCCCATATGAACAAGTGTAAAGCAATAGACATCTTCAGGTGTAGCACTGAATTGTACCTTAGTGCTATGCACATGAATCTATTGCACCATTCTCCTCTTGTATGGAAATGAGAAGATCAGGAACATCCATTTCTATTTTCCACCAATTATAGCTTGCTATTGGATCTGAACCAAGATAAACTATGCTTATTTAAACTTTAAATTATGGTCTGTACAACCTAAGGTCCCCATGACATTTCTGATGCACTTTCTTTAGATAACCCATAGCTAAATTGTAACTGTAGGTGTCCTCCTTGTGAACATAACAAAAGAGAGCAAGGAAAGGAAGGACAAACTCATTCATTAGCATTACATTTATGTAATGTTGCATTAAAATGTTTGTAAATTATTTCTGATATGCTCCAGAGAGGATGGACAAGGTGCCTTTCAAACTTGATTTTTTTTAAAAAATTAAAATATAGTAACTCTGCAAAATTAAGAACTGAAAAATCAAATCTTTTGAAACAGTAAGCACAGACAATATTTATAAAATCATTAAAAACACACACAGATCAGAAAGGTTTTAACAGCTCACCTAAAATTAAACAAGTATCCTTACAGATAGATACACTCACACACACACACACCCTGAGAGGGAGAGAGAGAGAGAGAGAGAGGGGGGGGTCTAATAAGAGAGTGTCACCAGTCAAGGCTCTGTTCTGTATTCTGTATCAACCCAGCTTATGCTGGACATATCGGAAGGTGGTAGGTTAAGTCATAAATGTTCAATTCTCTTTATATCACTTCACAAAAATGCCAAGCTTTGAACAAAGGAGAAGTATGGTCTAGGAGTCTCAGTGCTGGAATCCTGGGAATTATAATCTATTGTGGCACAAGAGCTCTCTGACAGAGAAGGCTAAATGTCTCACAAAACTACAGTTCCAAGAATTCTCTAGCATTGAGCCGGGGCAGTTAAAGGAGTCTCAAATTGGGTTATTTCTGCTGTGTGTTTTGGATCAAAGTTGTTGTGAGCATCAAGATGGGAAGAAGAGAGCCATGTACATTAGGCCCTTGGTATTCACTGGAGTTTGGTTCCAGGACTTCTGTGGACACCAAAATCCATGAATGCTACACACACACACACACACACACACACACACACACACACACACATATATAATGTCATAGTAAAACAGTGTCCCTTATATAAAATGGCAAAATTAAGGTTTGCTTTTGGGGATTTATCCTTTTTAAAGTACTGCAGCCACAAGGTTGTGAGTTCTGTCCTAGAGGAGGGCTCCAAGGTACACTCAGCCTTCCATCCTTTCGCAGGTCATTAAAATGATTACCCAGCTTGTTGGGGGTAATTGGCTTGCAGACTGTAAATGACTTAGGGAGTGCTGTGTTCACTGATAAGAGGTATAGAAATGTACTTGCTATTGTTATTGCTAAAAAAGACTTTCAAGCTGTGGATTATTAAATCAGTGAATAAGAAATCTGTGGATACAGAGGGCCAAGTATATGTGAAAGCTCTTGGGAGGAGAAACAAAATATAAACATAACAAATATTCAACCAACAGACAGCATGAACAGTACAGACATGCATTATTTTTTTCTAGTTGCAGTCAGATAACTTCTAACATAAGCTCTTAAGGGACAAAGGGGGGGGGGGGGGGACCACTGAGAAACCAGCACTTGTTCTCACTTATTCCTCACACACCTGTCTTAGTATTTCTCACCTTTTATGTGGAGGGCTCCCAAATTGTATTTGGATTTAATTCCTTTGACTTTAGTGAGGAAGAATCTGAAAGGGTTCCTCCCACTGAGCAGGTCCCAAGCATCTTGCACTTGCTGCTCAGATGGCTCTGAAGACTCCTGGCCCAGGACAGGCTTCTGAGTCCTTCCTTGCTCCTTAAGAGCAGTGCAGTATTCTGTCTGTCTGCCATTGGCTGTTGCATCTTCTTTCCCCTTCTGAACTTTAACTTCCTCCTCCTCTTCCCCATCACTACTTGAGAGACACCAACCTAGTCCTTCTTCAGGAGGCTTCTGCTTCTGAGATGGGGCCAACTCCTCTGGAAAGCTCCCATCCTGATGCTTCAAAGGGGAACTCTTTCTCTTGAGTGCAGTTTTCCTGGCTTCTGAACAAGGGAAATGGGGTTCACCCTCCTTGCCTCGGCCAGCTTCGTGTGGCAAAGAAGTGGAGGGCTTTTCGCCATCATCATCATCGGCGCTCTCGTCACTGCTAGAGACTGTCCATTTCCCATGGTCGGTTTCCTGAGACATGTTGAGAGTCTGGGAGGAGGTTTAGGCTGAGATGGAAAGAAGGAGAGGAAATTATTTCACCCACAACTCTTGGACACTTCTATTCAATTAACTGGTCACCATAACAAGCCTTTGTTTAATCCATTTTTACAAGCTCTCCTCTGGAATCATCAAAAGAAGGACAAGTTACACTTGGAGGTGACTCTCTGCTTGTTTCCTTCCATATTTTACATTTATCTCAATTAATCAATTGCCTTTATTGCAGTTAAGAAACCAAAGGCAAAACAAGAACAAAATAAGTCACTCATCAGAACATAAAAACAAATTGACATTTACATAAAGTTGTCTCTCCATTTTTGTGGCTTTGAGTAATATGTTCTCTCTAGCAATCTCTAGGTCCTCCAGCGCAACCCTGCCAAAGGTTGGCCATAGATTTGTGCTGGAGAGCCTAGAGGTTCCTAGAGAAAAGACTTCTCCATGCATTTGTAGGTCTTCCCCACATGGTTCTATGATCACCTTCTGGCAGATGCTGGCCATAGAGTTGCACTGAAGCACTAGAAAGAACAAAAGAGCTAGGCTTTTGTAGCTCCTCTGTGTCTGGCAGATGTTGAGCACAGAGTTCCCCAGAAAGAGCTGTTCTCTCAGGCAGAAACGTGGCGCTTTCCGTCATTGGTGGGTTTTCCACATTCAAGGGAAAAACCTTTGCGCACTTGCCTTTTTCTCTCTCAAAAGCGACTAAAAGCTGCAAACTTCTGCATAGTGCTACAAAAGACAGTTGACTCCCAATTGTCTCATGGTTACATTTAGCCTTCCCTGCCAGAGCGCTCTGGTGCCACAACAGTAAACTACAATTCCCAGGATTCCCTAGCATGGAGCCTTGGCAGTTAAAGTGGGGCCAAGATGGACTATTTCTGTAGTGCGCAGGAAGTCTATGAAGAGGCGCAAAGTGCCCAAACACACTGCAGGAATAATCCAGTTTGAGACTGCTTTAACTGCCCTGGCTCACTGCTAGGGGATCCTGGGAATTGTAGTTTATTGTGGCGGCAGTGATGTCACAATAAACTACAGTTCCCAGGATCCCTAGCAGTGAGCCAGGGCAGTTAAAGCGGTCTCAAACTGGATTATTCCTGCAGTGTGAACAGGACTAAACAGGAAAGAGATGGAAAAGAAACCTGCCTCTGCTTCTCTTCTTCTAAGCGCCTCCAGAAGAGAAAATGAGTCCCATTCAACAACACACTTCCCAGGTGATTGACAGAAAGAGGGGTGGTGCTAACAGAGGCAACTTCCGCTTCCGGGGAAGACTAAGAAATAGTGATTGGCACTTCTTGCCATCCAATAGTATTGAGGTTCAGAGATTGTTTTTTGTGTGCCTTCAAGTCTTATGGCAAACCTATCATGGGGTTTTCTTGGCAAGGTTGGTTCAGGGGAAGGTTTTGCCCTTGCCTTTTTCCTCTGAGGCTGAGAGAGTGTGACTTTGCCCAGGTTTCATAGATTACCACACTACACTACACTCTAATAGAGCTGCTATTCCACTTTTATGCTGCATTCTGAGGCTTGTAGTTCAGTGAGGCCTAAGAGCCCTCTGGCTGAGAATTCTAAGTGCCTGTCCCTAAACTACAGATCCCAGAATGCAACGGGAGGCAGCCAGAGTCGTCAAAGTGGGAAAGCAGCGCTATAAGAGCGTAGCGCTATAATCTCCAGTAGTCCAACGTTCCAATTGGCTCAAGGGTCTGAGAGAGGCGGGGCCAAAAGAAAGACCCTTTCCCGTCTATTTCCCACTTCCGGTCTTCTCCGGCCAATGAGAGGGGCGTGTTTGGTTGCTAACCGGAAGTTGAGCTGGGCGCGGTTCGGTTGCTACGGGGAGCTTGGAGGGACTTCCGGTGTGAGAGATGCGCGCCAGGCTTGAAAAGGCTGAGGAGGGCGGGCATTGCTTTAGGAAGCGGTGGGCGAAGGTACGTGGTCGCTGTAGTTTCCCATCTGCGGAGATCATCGCACTCGACTGTTGCTACTTCACTTTAACTGCTCTTTGGCTGCCTCCTGTTGCATTCTGGGACTTGTAGTTTAGGGAGGGGCCTTTAGAACAATGGTCCCCAAACTGTGCCCTTTAGGAGAGATTTTGGACTTCAGCTCCCTGAAGCCTCGGCCATGTTGGCCAGTGGCTTGGGATTCTGGGAGATGAAGTCCAACATCCTTTAAAGAGGGCAGTTTGAGGACCACTGCTTTAGAATATTCAGCCAGAGAGGGCTTAGGCCTCACTGAACTACAAACCCCAGAATGCAACAGGAGGCAGCCAGAGCAGTTAAAGTGGAACAGCAACACTTGAAGAGTATAGATAGTGCAATGTTCTCCAAACTGTGCCCTTCAAGGCATTTTGGACTTCAGCTCCCAGAATCCTAGACTGTTGGCCAACATGGCTGAGGCTTCTGGGAGCAGGAGTCCAAAATCTCTTACAAAGGGCACAGTTTGACAAACACAGGCACGCCCACCCTCCTCCCCACTTCCCCTGGTCCAGCGCAGACAAACATCCTCTCTTTCACCGCAAGTCTTATATATGCCTCTTCACATGCATTCAAGCTGTATTGGAGTACTTGCAGGGCCTCACTTACCTTTGGTTTGTCATCTAAACCAGTTCTACTTTAGTGGCTGTTGAGGAGAGAAATTCAAAATGCTGTAAAAGTGAATCTTTGCTGAAGAGTGCTGCTGTGTTCATATCCTGATTGTGGTCTCCTCAGAACTATCTGGCATCTCTGTCTTGATCTGTCACTGCCATTCTTGTTTTCACCAGACACACGTATACATGGAAGGAGATGGGGAGGATGCTGTAGGTGCTGATTGGTCAGTTAGGCTCTGCTTGGGTGCAAGATACTCATTTTGGTTTGCTGCCATTTTACATCTCATGCTGTTAGAAGCCTGGAGTGCCAGCTTCTTACCGCTTCCTGTCCTGTGTTTCTCCTGCAGTGCTGGTGGCTTCATACTTTGATGGCAAAAAGGTGTCTGGGGAAGCATCTGCGCTGCAGAAACAATTCGGTTTGATACAACTTGAACCGCCGTGGCTCAGTGCTATGGAATTCTGGGAACTGTAGTTTGTTGCGTCACCAGAGTAGAGCTCTGTTCCCAGAATTCCACAGCACTGAGCCATGGCAGTTAAAGTGGTGTCAAACAGGACTATTTTGACAGTGCAGCTGCAGACTGGGTCTCTATCTCTGCATACCCTCCAACTGTTCCAATTTGGCAGGGATAGTCTCAGTTAATCCCCTGCCTTCCCATTTTTTTCAGCTGCTTTTAAATGTCCCAGGTCCTCTCTCCTCCTCTCACTTTGCCTTGTCCTCAGTTTACTTCAGTTGCAACAAAGTGAGTTCAAAATGCAAACGTAATTTGCAGTCAATTAACTGAACGCCAAGGAGAAGAGACGAGGTGAAGTCTTGCCTTTCCAAATAGGTTCAGGTAAAAGCAAACTGCTGCAACTTCTCAGGGCTTGTGTCTTCTTCCTCATTAGTAACTTTTGCCCCCTTGACCATACTTCAGTGTCTCTAGTTTTTATCTGCCAAGCGTTTGTTGAAGAGTATGCTACCACATCACATTTTACTCTTTCGTTGTGGCATTGTAAAACACTCTATGGAAATGGCTTGTATAGTATAAAAGTGTTTGGAATAAATAAAAGGCAGTATAATATGTTACTAGAAATAGTAACATATTATACTTACAGTTAAGTGAAGTGTTTTTTCTTAAATCTTTATTTTCTTTAGGCATTTGAAGCATGTGACGAGGACAAGAAAGGATATTTAAGCAGGGAGGACTACAAGGTTGCTGTCGTGATGCTTTTTGGCTATAAGCCTTCAAAGGTACATTTCGTTTTCCTCACTTTCTATTTTGAGATGTTTGCATATTCTTTAAACACGCTAAGTACTACTCATAAAAAAATCAGATATTTAATAGTTTATATAATGTAGCAATGTATATAAAAGTCTTCAAAGGAGGGTTTTCCAAACTACATGTCTGACGTTTAATGAAAGAGTTGGTCCTATGTTACGTTGCAGCCAAACAAAGAGGAGACAAGCTCCCCATGCTCTAAGATGGTCAACAGTTTATTCAGTGTTTAAAAAGCCCAACACATTTCAGCCACACTAGACCTTCCCCAGGGGCTGAAAATGCATATAAATACACTTGATATAATATTTAAAAAGATAGGACAACACTCATCAAACTGTGATACAAAAATATCCATATAGTTCTAAACAAAGTTGTACATACCCTTCAAACGAAATCACTGGAGTTGTGAACACTCTCCAAAATACAAGACCATAGAGATAAAGGGAATAGCTACTGCAGCATTTCTGTGTATGTATACACACATATAAGTACATATACATATATACAGCTGAAGTGCATTGGGCTTTTTAAACACTGAATAAACAGTTGACCATCTTAGAGCCAGTGGAGCTTGTCTCCTCTTTGTTTTCTGCTTGGCTACGTGCTTTCAGTTCCTTACCTATACTTCCTTACATTACATTGGGAATTCCTCCATTTATATACAGTAATTAATGTTGGTGTTGCTGGTGTTAGTGTTGCCACTGTCTTTTATTTTAATAAGGGCGCGTTACAGACGGGCCTAAGAGGCAGCGTCCTTGTGCCGTGATAACGCGCGAGGGGCGGCGCTTCCGGACGCGCCTTGCCCCTCACGCGTAACCGATACGTCAAGATAGCGGTGCCCTATACAGATGGGCACCGCCATCTTGACGTACCGGATGCTCTGTGTCCGCACGTCCCAACCCAGAAGAGACATCGCGAGTGCGCGCTTTGGCACTTGCGACATCTCTTCCGGATTGCTGGAAGGAGCGCGATTTTCGCGCTCCTTTTTTGAAGCGCGGAGGAGTCGCATGGTTTGGCTGCTGCGGCTCCTCCACACTGCAACCGGCAGCGGCCTGAGACCGCCCCTTTTGGACGGTCTGTAACGGGCCAAGGTGTCCCAAACCTCAACATCTCATTTCAACAACAGTAGATATACTTAGTATTTCTACATGTATTGCTTCTGTAGGATATAATAAATATTTCTTGTCTGTAGCTCCATGTCATGAAGTACATTTTAATTTTTATGATGGACAGACGAGACTTCCAACAAAATGTTTCACTGTAAGGTGTCCCTGTGTAGTGTTCCAATTGTCAGCCATGGTGCCCCCCAGGATGCTCTATTCCACCCTATCTGCTTTTTCATTTTATTTCCCCTGAAGTCAGACACCTATGTTCCTCGTGTGCATGGATGATGCTGTTTTGACTATATAAACATGAGCACTCATGCCTAATGATTAGATTCAGGGGAATGTAGTAGGAGTACTCATATATTGCAGAAGCTGGATTCTCTCTAGTAGGCTGTTAGACTTTAATACTTATGTAACTTTAGTATGTACTTCAGGAAGAACATGGGAACATGATATGCCAAGTTAAGCACTTTGAAGTCATATTAGTTTCAGTGTAGGATAATTAAGCATATACTTTATTCTTCAAAATGCTTAACTTTGGCTGGATCATGCCTTAATTTTCAGATATCTGGAGCAAGCATTTTAATTAAAACCTATGCGTGCGAATAGCCTGATAGTTTTACAGAATCAGTTTATCTATAGGTAAGAAATGAAACTGTAGCACAAACTACAAGAAAATATATGGGATCGTTCATTAATACTGCTATTTTTTTGTTTAAATTTTAGGTGGAAGTGGATTCAGTCATGGCCTCCATCAATCAAAATCAGCCTGGTATTATGCAAGCATCAGATGTTCATTAAAAAAAAAAAGATTGTCATGAGATCTTGAAAGCTTGAAAGGATTTGCCTAGTCCTTTTGACCTAGCTGTACAGTTAGAGAATGTAACATTAAACTGAACCCAAGAGAATTCTGAATCCAAAGATGAGCCTTGTTTCTGTGAATGTAGCACCATCCAGCAAGATTTAGTAAGCAAAGAATGGTGATGTTGTTCAGCTGGCCTTCCAGCCTGGGGGTACTGGGTCTGGGAATAATGCCAGCAATACTAGGTGTTCATATGAGAAGCAGATGTGAAAAAATTGAGGCTGAATACCAAATCATCCCAAGACCTAACACAAGTCATACAACAAGGAACCATGAAAGTAAAAATATAATTTGATAATATTTTGAAGTTACAAAAACACTGGAGCTGTTAAGGGAAGATGTAACATTTCTTAAAGGTTAAAAAAAAGTATAATATGTTTTCCAGCCATAGAGTAGGGTGTTTTCCTCTACATTAATGCCTACTCACCAAGAGACAGGACCTATGCACATCAAGCCTTAGTGTGGTTTGAAGTCCTGTCTTACTGAAACTTCAGTTTTCTTCTGCTGTTGCATCTTTGAGTCCTCTAGAATATTTAAAACTAAAACAGTTTTTCCTTTTGGGTATCTCTTCTCTTCCCTGTAGGTGATTATATCTGTGAAGAGAATGGTACTAGTACACAGCTCAGTACTGTCAGTTGGAACCTCAAATTTATGGGTGGATTACAGAAGTGTGTGTGTATGGAGGGGGAATAATTCTCCATAAAGTACTTGGAGCTAGAACAACTCATAAGGACAATTAGAACTCTAAGGCAGGTCAGCTGGCATTAGAACAGCTTTCTGAATTTTCTAGGTACTCCATACTTTGTAGCAGGACTGAAGTCACCCTTAATGCCCTACTGACACAAGACTCTAATGCAATCCCAGAGATGAGTAGCCAGGGACCTGTCCCTCCTGTCCTCACTCTGTTGATGATGGAGAAACATTCCCTTCACCCAGAGATCTACTTGTGGTCCAGATAGCTGATGGCAAAGCAGGTTCTTGGGGCAGAGGCATCTGGTAGTTCCTCTCATCAGTGGTGCAGTGAATCCCCTTGGAATTTAATTCTAGACTATGCAGAGCTATCCAAAGTTCTGAACTTGCCCCCAAATACATGCTCCAAAATTATGAACACTCTTCTTTGGAGACATCATAAGGAATTAAGACAGCTGCCTCCTCAGAAAGGGAAGGTGAGCAGATTTAACTTCTAAGTGGGAGAGAGTCTTTGGAAGAACAGCAAGCTCTTTCTCCCAACAGAAAGCAGGAAAGCCTTTTGGAAGATGAGACTCATCTACTGAGCATTCCCTCCACTAGCCATAGAAATCCACTGGGTGATTTTGGACAAGTCACACTCTCTCAGCCTAAGAGGAATAAAATGCTTCTCCCAAACAAATATTGGCAAGAAAATCACAAGATAGGTTCTCCATCAATTGAACATTGAAGGCACTTCTACTGAAAGTGCTAGTTATAGACTCTGTTCCTTTGCTGCAGCAGCCAGAAGGTATTCTACTTCTCAGTGTGGGTTTTTCTTTCATAGCCCCACTATTGAATGGGCTAATATGTGTAAATCTGATATTTTTTCTTTATATGTATGTATATGAATCTTTACTTCTTTGGCACTTGTTTTAAACTGGATGACTGTTTTCTACCACACTGGGCAGAAAGTCTAATTGAGCTACATAGGTCCTGCCTCTTGGTGAAAGGGCATTAACTCAGACTAAGATACTGCCTGAGAACCAGTGTAGTGTAGTGATTTAGAGTGGCATTTTTTGTGGGTCAGGGTGCTGAATTAATCGCCTAACTCAGGGCTAGCAAAAAATAGAAAGAAACCCTATAATATAATTTGCTATTGTGTGTGCTTTCAAGTCATCTGTTGATTTATGACAATACAGTGCATTTCATAGGGTTTTCTTAGGTAAGAAATACTCAGAAGTGGTTTTGCCAATTCCTTTCTCTGACATACAGCCTATAGTATCTGGTAATAATAATAATAAATAATAAAATTTTATTTATATACCGCCCTTCCTTCGATCAGGGCGGTGAACAATCCAGTAAACACAATACATAAACAAGAAACGATATACACAATTACAAATATTAAAAACATCTTAAAAACCCAATCAGCCATCCGTCTTGCCGACAGTGGAGGGAGGAAAGCCATCTGGATCTTCACTCGGGGGTATTTGTTGGCAGTCTCTTATCCAAGTACTAACCAGGGCTGATCCTGCTTATCTTACAAGATCAGACAGGATCTGGTGCCTTCAGTGTATTTAGGCATAACATGTCACAGTAGGCAAATTCAATTACTGAATATTTGGGAGGCATATTAGGCATTGACATGAGAAGATGCTATTCAGTTCATCTTCTGGTAGTCATAACTTGTATTTTATTAGTGACACTGTTTGACCCAGTGCTACGCTCTGGAACAGTATTGTCTTCCTCTTAGACTATTTCCCCTACATATTTATCTGTTTATGTATGTAAACAACCAAGTAAATATACAAGCACAAAGTATTTTTTTTAAAAAAGGAATGCAAACCACATGCAGCTTAGCTGTAGATTTAAATAGCACATGACTTTTCTCCTCTCAAAAGTAGTAGCAAAGTCTAAGTGCTTTTTGGAAAGTTTTGCAGAAAATGGTAGCATACAAGACTAAATAAATTGTACTGGTCATAGCGATAGCCCAAGTGAGGATTGTCTTTGTTAGCTTAGTTTATTTTTGATAAATATGAACAAATTATGTGTTCTGATCTGAAGAATGTTTTCAGACATGTTATGATATTATATGCAGTTGATTTTGAACTATCCTGTTTTACCACCTATACATATGGGAAGAAACAGGCTGAGTCATGTCAGCAGACCTCATGCAAAAGGATTTATCTGGAGACAGTTTTACAGATTCACAGGATGCTGCACTTGTCAGTGCAACTGCTGGGGTCCAACAACCACTATCAGCAACTCAAACGAGTCCTGGGGTTAAATCAGACCCTTGGAGAAGAGCTGGCAATTTCCAGAAGCTGAAGCGTGGCTCCAAAGTCCAATTGGGTTGTCAGCAACTGGATGTCTTCCAGGAACTGCAGCAATGCAGGAACCTCCGGGGACACACAGCAAACCGATGCTGTAGCTTCTTCTGATAAACCACCAGAGAAACAAAGTCCCCAAAGTGCTCTTTATTCACAGTGCTATTCTACAAATCCAGATCTCTAAAACTCCAAACCATACCAATCCAACTCCTACTTCAAACCCACAAGCTATCCCTTGCAACCCCTGGGTTTATATAGTCTCCAGACCATGTGGTCTCCCAAACCTAGTGAGTTCAG
>NC_056522.1:351031657-351042378 GCF_019175285.1 Sceloporus undulatus | reverse complement strand
TTCTGATAAACCACCAGAGAAACAAAGTCCCCAAAGTGCTCTTTATTAACACTGCTATAATACAAAACCAGATCTCTAAAACTCCGAAACATACCAATCCAACTCCTACTTCAAACCCACAAGCTATCCCTTGCAACTCCTGGGTTTATATAGTCTCCAGACCATGTGGTCTCCCAAACCTAGTGAGTTCAGGTGTGTAACCATGTCATGTGTCTCCTGTGCAATCCAGACACATGTTTCATCATCCATGGCTACGTGCACTTGGACACTGAAGTGTCCTTGAGACAATGAGCTTCAGCTGTGCTGATCAGCCTTGCCACTCTGCTGAAGGCTCATGGCCAAACACACACACATCAAGCATTTCCCTGTGTGCTGTGTTTTAACCCTTCAAATCCCTGACAGCACTGCGGAAGGCAAAGTATTCTTCCAATATTGTCTGTTCCTCTGGGGGATGGTTTTCATTTTATTTCACTCAGTGTACATCTATAAGTATTAAATTGTGAAAGCTTGAAGGAATTTGACTAGAAGGAAATATGCTGTAGAACATATTACTCTGTTACTCTGGTCATCTGTTAGCTTTCCAAAAATCAGTAAGATAATATTTTCAACTCTACGTAACATTCCTGAGACTACAGCACTGGCTTTTGAGTAGGATAATTTTATTTAAAGCTTGACTTCATATACACTAGATGATCAGTGTCTATTGAAGTTCTGTTTACCATAAATCATTACATAGGCAATTTAGTTTTATGTTTAGTCAGTGGATTAGACAAAACCTACTATGCTGTTTAAGTTACAAGTATTTTGAGGAGGAATAATGGTATGATTTTGTTGATATATGCCCATTCCTTTTTTATTTATTTTAGGTGTCTCGCTTGAAGAATTTCTCAAACTTATGAGTACAAAGAAGTCTGTCCATTTTTACCATAGTGAAATAAGGCATCTATTCACTGTTTTTGACAGACAGTGTAAGTTTTCCTCTATGATTTTTCATGACTTATTGATAGTTTTTTGTTACACTTTAACTGTGCCATTTTTTTCAGGTCAAGGTAGTATACGATATACTTTCACCCTATTCCTACTATGTCTGCAAGCATTTGAACAAAGTATATTGCTAGTTGTTGTTAACTGCCCTCAAGTCAACCTCAACTCATGGTGACCTTGTGGATTAGACATCTTCAAGATCCTGTCCTCAGGAAAATGGATAGGAAAAAATCAACTCATTTGAGATGTAGTGCTGGAGAAGAGTGCTCTTTCCTGCCCTCAACTGCTCTGCTCAGGTCCTGCAGGCCTGTGACCTCCCTGATTGAGTCTAGACATCTGGTGTGTGGTTTTCCTCTACTTCTACTACCCTCCACCTTTCCTAGCATTATTTTCTTTTCTAATGAGTCATGCCTTCTCATGATGTTGCCAAAGTACAACAGCCTCACTTTAATCATCATGACTTTCAGGGAGAGTTCAGGCTTAATATGTTCCAGGACCTATTGGTTTGTTTTTTTGGCTGTCCAGTGTATCCCAGCACTCTTCTCCTGCACTACATCTCAAATGAGTTGATTTTTTTCCTATCCATTTTCTTCAATGTCCAGCTCTCACATCCGTACATGGTGGTGGGGAATACAATGGCTTGGATGATTCTAATAAAGTTAGAATGCTCTGTTGCATAGCTTTACCCTTTAGGATCGTATACAATTCTTTCATAGCTGCCCTTCCCATTCCTAGTCTCCTACTAATTTCTTGACTGCAAGCTATGGGAAACCTTTTACTATTCAATTTCCTCATTATTTAGGTTGAATTTGTATAGTTCCTCCACTGTCATTATTTTTGTTCTGCTTATGTTCAGCCGTAAGCCTGCCTTTGTACTTTCATCTTTGCACTTTCTAACAGTAGCTTCTTGTCCTAAGTAAAGATTTCTTATCATGTCTAATGTATGTTACTCCCATTTCTTTAACAGCATTCTATAGCTTTATGTGATCTATGTAGTCAAAGCAATCTATAAAGTATAATCCATAAAGCGCATGCTGATTTTCTTCTGGAATTCTTTGGTGTGCACCATTCACCATCATATTTTTGCTATGTGGTCCCTGGTGCCTGTTTGTTTTCTGAACCCCACTTGCACCTCTGGGATTTCTCTCTCCATATATGATTGGAGTCCATGCTGCAGAATTTTGAGCATAATTTTGTTTACCTGGGAAATTAATGCTATGGTCCTATAGTTGCTACAGTCTTTTGTGTGTCCTTTTTTGTGGATGAGGATGTATATTGATTTTTTCAAATCTGTTGGCGATCATTTTGTTTTCCATATTGGTTGGCATATTTTAATTAAAACTTGAATTGATTCTGTATGTGTGGATTGAAGCAGTTCAATTGAAATATCATCTGTTCTGATGATTTATTCTTCCTAATTTCTTTTATTGCAGCTTCCACCTCATTTTCTAGGATTTGGGGTTCATGATCTGATTATTATGTAGTCTGTCTGGTTTTTGTATTGACCATATACGTAACTATAACTTGAAAATTTTATGCCCAAAAATTGACCCTAAAATCCTGGGTTGACTTATATACAGTTCAGTACAGTGATACTGCTTAGAGAGGTGCTGGAAGAAGCACCACTCCATGTACCTTGGCAGTGATTTCTGAAAGAGCTACCAGGGCAGGAGTGTTTGTGTAAGAGGTCATTCCCTTCTCAATACAATACTAAATATATTAAATGTATAGCTGGGACTGCAGTGTTCCTCAACAGCGGCAGATGGACAGACTCACTTCCCCATTGCTGTTTGAGTCTCTGGGCCCCTGATTGGGGCTGCAATGTTTCTTGGCAATTGTGGGTGACCAGCCTCTCTTCCCCTCTTGCCTCTCTGGGGCCTTACTAGCAAAGTATAGCTGATAGTAAGTCAGCCAAGGATATTTAGTTGGCCTTACAATCAAAGGGAGCTTTGAATCCACTTTGACACTTGATTTCAAAATCATATTGGCTTTCTTCTTGTGAACAAAGATGGTTCAAAGTCTTCTAAAAGTCAAAAATTACAGTAAGAATACAGGTAAACCATGATTATTGAAAGCAAAGATATTACATAAGTAGTAAAGTAAACCCATGCACAACAAACAGATCTAGTGCACCTGATACTTTATGAACTTTTGAAGAAATAATTAGATCCTTTTTAGCTCCCATCTGATACTGTGGAGCCCTGGGTTTCAGTAATGTTAAGATTTAATTTTACATATTTACATCCTGATTTAGAAATGCACCGTTCTGAATATCTAAATATTTTTCAGCATGTATTTTTTATCTTGTTCTCTTCCTCTCTTCTGCAAAAAGGTAACGGATTTTTATCTTTTGAAGACTTGAAAAAAGCCTTTAATATTGTTGCACCAAAGTTGCCAGAGAGGATCATTGTTGAAGTATTCAGGTAAGGCAAATAGAATAATTTGTCTATGTTTCTAAAATGTAGACAGGGCTTGATATCATCCACCACATACAATTTGCCTATATGAAGGGAATTCCCTTGAGGATAGTAGCTTCCTGCTCCATCTTCTGTCCTCTTTCCCCTCACCACACCCAGCATGGTCATTAACTGTGCCAAGACATCACAATGAAGGGAAAGCCTATACACACAGTAATTCTTCCTCCCTCACTACTTGGGAACATAACAACCCAGAAACCAATGTACTCCAATATGGGCTTGACAAAGGGTGAAATGACAAAAGTTAAGACATAGCGCCCTACATTGTGTTTGTTTTTATTTTTATCCACTAGCTATGTGTCATGCACAAAACTTGAGAGCAGTGTATGTTACACAGGTGTTAAGCTCAACGTATGAGGCACCTGTGGACACAAAGAGTTTGTGCTGTTTTGTCAACTATGTGATCTGTTTTGAAAATTAACATTAACATTTGCTCTACAACAGTTATAGAGTAGATAAAATAGAATAAAATGCTGTACAAAAGAAAAGTATTACAAAGTTCAGGAGTCTGTTTTATAACTATACACTAGAAAAAATAGTACAGTATGCAATAAGGTTAAAATGTTGATGCTTTTTATTCTTCTTGAATGTTTCCAGTAGCTGCAGGGAAACATTTCAAATTATTATTAGAAAATATACACCACTGAAGTACAGAACACAAGTCATTAAGAAATTCTGTATTACACACTGGCTGCCTAGGAATATACTCCATGCTTACACAAATAAAACTAGTGGATTAGGTCATGTAGTTGTTGAGCTGTTATGTGTGAGTGAGTGAGTGAGTTTGTATCAATGTGTGTCTAATATGCACATGAAAACTGCACATTTATAATTGTACTTATTAATTTTATTCTCCTTACTTATGATGTGCTCTTTGAAATAGCAGTGTTTTTAACAAAGCTTTCATTGTCATTAGAAAAAACATAGTATTTCAGTTTCAGACCAATACATTTTGGGAAGTTACACAGCATAAAACTTTTATCAGGCAATATATTAATCTTTACAGAACATGTGGAACACTAAAATGAACATAAACTAACAAGAGATCCATTTGGTGGTGCTAAATAACCTTTTAAAGGCAGCTAATGAAAAAAGGATAGATAAACAGTGCTGGATAATAATATGAGACTTTGATCATCTTTCATGTAAATGTTAATCCTCATTTTAGTCTGGCATTATTTTACTTTTCAAAATAAATGGCTACATTTTTTCATATTTTTCAGTGCATGCATAACAGTTTTCATCTCCAGGGAGTTCAATGTCAGGTGATCTCATTAGTTGACCTAGATGATACAACATACTTAGTTGCTGTAATAGACTGAATACACTTCAGCTTCCTTTTATGCTATTGTCTCCAGTCCAAATAAAATCATCAGGTGCTTCGTTGTATTCTTCGGGGGAAATCCACAAACGTGTTCTGCTGTACTGATAATAGCTTTCTCTTGCTCTCTTTTCTTCCAAGCATATTCAACCTATACCAGGTGTGCCAGGAAGCTAGATTGTCACATAGTTAAGCAGGTGTATAAATATTAGTCTCACTACTCTGTTCAATTACAAACAACAAAAGGCCATTCTCAGAGCATTCATGACTTCCTGTCAAGAGACAAGACAGCATCAGTGGATTTCTGGCATTAATCTTAATCTGGAGTATGGATTTCTGGCATTAATCTTAATCTGGAGTATGCTTGGTGCTAGACCTCTGAGTAGTTCATTGGTAAAAGTGAAACCAGAGAATTATTATGGAATCATTCCAACAGCTCTTTAGTAGATTATTAATTTATAAATTACTTGGTGTCTTACTAATGTGTGGGATCTGTAGTAGATTGGTGTTGTTATTTTTAAACCACAGCCTTCTCCAGCATTTTCTGTTTGTTAGCACGATTTTAAATTGATGTAGCAGGTCAGGCAGAATGATCAGGTGATAAATCACTGTATTCCAGCAAAATGTGTTGTGGTTCTTGTCATAATTCAAAGCAGGCATCCTCTCCGCAAGGTATCATTCAGAGAGCTGCTGGCAAAAACATTCTGGGAAAGACTTGCATCTTACAATATTAAGTGCTAGTTTTATAGTTCCTTTACAAGTTTTTTGCACCCATGGGGTGAATCAGAAATGAGAGAGATGGAGAACAGGACAAAGAAAAGGAAAGCCTCTCCCTTTTCATCTCCTCCATCTCACTCTTGATACAGCTAAGAAGATCACTGTGCAGCAGTAGACTCCTATGCGCCTATCACTTGCCTGATCAAGATCTTCATATAAATTGGGTGAACAGTTGTGTGTTGATGCAGTTTATGCCCACTGCATTGTTTTCATGAAACTGAACACGTTTGCAGATCAGAGTGAGCATTTCCATTGTACACTGTGTGCTGCAAATATCTTCACTCAGATGAATTTCTCATTTATACTCATAGTTCTTGAGCCAACCAAACTGATCTGTTCCCAGAGGAATGACAGTGGAATATGCTCCCTCAGAGTGTGGTGGAGTCTCTTCCTTGGGAGATTTTATAAAAAGAGGCTGGATGGCCATCTGTCAGGGGATGTTTTGATTGCCTATTCCAGCATGGCAGGGGATTGGATTTGATGACTCTTGAAGTCTCTTTGCATTCTATGATTGTATGGGTGCATGGATTTCCTTGGCTGGATAAGGGCATCTGTCTCCTGGCACTGGAGTCAACTGCTGGTGCCATTAAACATCAGTCTCATAAGGGGTATAGTAGCTCTACTTGTGGAGCTGGTGGTAGGAACAGCTGTTTCCTCTCTTCATCAGCAAAGAAGTGCTTCCAACAAAATGCGATAGGGCTATGAGAAGATGCTCTTCTTCAAGACTGGTTCCTCCCTGTGGTCTTTTAAAACATGACATGATGTTCCTCCTTTTGAAGGACCCCATGGAATGAATTCAATGCTAGGAAAATATCCCTTTTTGGACAATGACTCCCAGATCCTCTCCCAACCAGTATGGCATGCTTACTGAACAATTCTGAGAGTTGTAAACTTTTCAAAGTTCTAAACAAATTTGGACCGCCAGGAGCCCTGGTGGCACAGTGGTTAAATGCCTGTACTGCAGCCACTCACTCAAACCACAAGGTTGTGAGTTTAATACCAGTCAGGGGCTCCAGGTCGACTCAGCCTGGCATCCTTCTGTAGGTCACTAAAATGAGTACCCAGTTTGTTGGGGGCAATTAGCTTACACTTTGTAAACCACTTAGTACATTGGTAAGTGGTACAGAAATGTACTTCTTATTGCTACTATTGGACTTGTAAGCTCAAGTTTGAAGGAAGGAAACAGGCTGTGTCCTTCCCTTCAACCTAGCTCTCAGCTGAAGCCAGTGGAGGGTTTGCAGCTGCCAATGTACTCATTCTGTCAGTATTTAAAGGCAGTCGAGATGCACAACCCTCAGCCAAAAATAATTTTTTGTTTCCGAAAAAAAGCATATGTGTTTATGTACGGTACTTCAAGGTAAACGTTCATAAATCCTCTCACGAGGGATAAGTGACATCTTTGGTGGACAAGTTTAAACCCATCTAGGTCCCTACCCTGGAGACCTCATTTCTGCTGTTCTTTTCCAACTGTCCAGAAATGATGACAGTCCTAATCAGCAGAAAAGATTCATAGTGTTTATTATTTTACCATTAGCAATAAAACTGAAAGATGACCTCGACACTCCTACCAAGCCCTCTGTGTATGCCAGAGGACTCAAGGAGAGAGATGTGATGGTGTGTCCCATCCAAGTTCCTCACTCAAATTTAGTCCTAAGGTCCTGTCACCAACCCTTGAGCTTACTATATAGGTGCCTTAAAATTTGGACCGATATTAGATGGTTTTTATGTGTGGAAGTGGCTGAGACTCTCACAATCTGAAAAACAAAAGCAGAACTTAAAAAAACACAACAAAGTACAGTTGAGTCAGTAAAAGTCTTTATAACAACAGGTGTGAAAACTGGCTGGCTACTTCTACCAGTGTTATAATCTGTATCCAACTCCAGTTGTGCCTGAACTCTCACAAACTCCTGTGGTTCTCAAACTTTGGTCTTCCAGGTGTTTTAAACTTTACTTCTCACATTCCCTGAGCGTTGGTCAAAGTGGCTGGAGGCTCTGGGAGCTGAAGTTCCAAATGGCCGGTGGACCAAAGTTTCAGAACAACTGAGTTAAACTGGAAAAAGGCCTCCTTTCATTTCTCCCTCAGACACCCTTGTCATCATACCAAGGGCTGTGATTGCTAGCTTTTCCAAGTTGTGGTCTACCACAAATAACAAATGGCTCTTAAATTAACCTCTGATATTTA
Source organism: Sceloporus undulatus (assembly GCF_019175285.1). Taxonomy (NCBI): domain Eukaryota; kingdom Metazoa; phylum Chordata; class Lepidosauria; order Squamata; family Phrynosomatidae; genus Sceloporus; species Sceloporus undulatus. The sequence goes on along the minus strand of NC_056522.1, from coordinate 351,034,637 downwards.
GGGACATATTCCTTATTCAAGAATACAGAGGGGCAGAAGAGACATTGCACCCCAGAAGATGACCCCCACTCCACAATCTATTAGCTTATAAGATCAGTGGACAAACAAGGCTGCACCTGTTCGGCCTTTCACATTCAGGGTTAGTAGCTTGCATAGTTGAATAAGGAGACCTAGGCTGCTGCCACACTGCAGAGGTAAAGCAGTTCGACACTGCTTTAACTATCATGGCTCCATCCTACGGAACCCTAGGATTTGTAATTTGTTGTGGCACCAGAGCTCTGACAAAGAAGGTTAAATATCTCACAAAACTACAAATCCCAGAACTCCATTGAGCCATTGGAGTAAAAGTAGCACAGAGTACTCTAGACTAAGAAATCAGCTTAAATGTGAGGAAGGAGAGCTGGGTCCCAGCACCCACTCCAAGCTTTTCAACCATGCAGTGTATATTTCCTGCTAATGAGACAGTGTGTTTCCTTTACAGAGAATAAGAAGTCATAAAGCAACTGAATAAGCAACTGAATAGCAGGCAAGACTAGGTTTCAACTGTCTGAATTTGCTTCACAAAACTGAAAACTATGTAATAACCATGGTAAAAACAGCACATTAAACCAAATCTATGCCAGAGGCCTGAAAAATGTATTTTGACAAACATGCATTGTTAGAATAAAGGACTCTGTATTTTGTGACTGTTAGATCACCTCTGTTTTTAACTTTAGAAATTGTAAATAAAGTCTATAGATATTATCACTGTTTTAAATTCCAGAGCTTTAAGAGAGCTCCTTTGCAGTCTGGTAAGGTAGGTTTGCCAGAATTCCTGGGTCTTAATGAATCATTAAATGCTGCCCACTGAGCTATATAATGGGTTTTTTAAAGTGTTGCTAGTCCATATACTTCAGTGTTACGCTCTCTACTGAAAACATTTGGCTGGAAAGGAGAATGGCTTCAAAATTCTTTTACTTCAGGCTACTGTTGCCCTGCTTTTAGACTGTCTTTTTCTCATTTTCTTAATTCAGTAAGACCGCATTAAGAGTGTCCATTGTACTGATAGAATTATTAACCCAGCAGAAGATACCTGGTAACATTATCTATGGTTGCAAGACAATGGGTGCATCTACACAGTAGAAATAATGTCATTTGGCACCACTTTAAGTGCTGTAGCTCCGTCCTATGGAATCCTGGAACTTTTAGTTTTAAAAGGTCCATAGCCTCTGCCAAAGTATGCTGATGCCTTACTTTAACTACAGATCCCAGGAATATGTAGGATAGAGCCATGGCAGTTATTGTCAAACTGCATTATTTCTACAGTGTATATACACCGAATAACAACTGTAACTTTTGTTGTTGTTACAGGAAGTTCAGTAGTAGAAGTTTGTTATTTGAAAGTTAAACACAGAAGTTATTAATACCGTACATTAAATTCTTAATAACATTTTATAACCTTTGTTTTGTTATAACCTTTGTTTTGTTAGCTAACTTCTATAAACAGTGATGTGATATCAAATAGGAAAAGACAGCGGGTCTATTTTGTATGCTTTGGTGATACCAGTAGTTCTAGTTATCTGGGTCTAGCAAATAAATCTACAAAAATTCTTTTTCTTTTATGCTAGATTGATTTGCTCCCCCGAGTGTACAGAAACCTGGTATATAATGTTAAAAAAACCAGCATGATGTGCAGAGGTAATCTGCAGAGCCTATACTTTAACCCCATAAGAGCCCCTATATTCTTCTGAACATCAGAGAAAGGACAGCAGAGTGTCTGCTGCCTATTACTGCTTCTACAATTTGTTGTATCAGGATTCATGAAATGATATTAATCCGCAGAATGTAGTACATTTTATTGTGCTGTATATTTTACCCTGATTTATACTTACTTATATCCCACTGTGTGTGTGTATATTAATATCTGTATATATTTGGTCTACTCCCTTCCAAAATTATCTCATCATTTCTTTTCTATAATTATGCAGTAATATATAAATAACTTGTATAAATGTATAAACAACCTGTTTTTTATTTAATAGATATCTTCACTTTTGCTGTTTATGAAATTTTGATTTAGGCATGTATCGCAGAGCAGAGTGAATATGAAACATTCATCTTCCCATGGCTAGTTGCCATGGGAACATAGTACACAGTGCAGTATCATTCCAGTTCTGGGGATGTCTGCAGTTGTCCTTCTTTGTTGTTCTCTTTTCTTAAGCTACTGTGTTTCAGCCTACATATTCAAATAGGTATGCAGCTGCATGTGCATAAAGTGCTATCTCTGCAGAATAACCTCTAAAGACTAGGACAAGGATGGGAATCATGTTGCCCTCAGATGTTGTTGGACTTCAAATCTTAGCAGCAGAGCCAAAGGTGAAGAATTCATGGAGCTGCAGTTCTACAAAATCTGGACAGCTGCGTGATTCATACTCCTGTCCGATGATATAATTCTTGGATGTGTCTGTTTCATTTTTTAAAAAAGAGTCCTCACCATTTTGGATGTGTAGAATTGGATTCAAAATACATTCTACTCACCCAGACTGAACTTGCATTTCATAAAATATTACTTTATTTTTCCTCCCTGAAATGAAGAATTTGCTATTGGACATTACTCCACATTAGATAATCAAGCTTCTGAGAAATTCCCCATCTCTTTCCTAGAAACATTCTCTAATAAAGGTGTGGGAGAAGCACTTTAGGTAAAAAAAGAAATGTGGTGGAGGCCCTTGGAGGTCATACGAATGGTGTAGGGAGCTATACCTTTACCACTTTGGTTGTATATCCTTCCCTGGAGTAGATTATGTATCTATTACAGTAGTGTTTTGCATGGCTGAGTATTTGTTGCTTTTGCGTGCCTGACTTATGGTTGGTGTTTTCATGGTAAGATTTGTTAAGAAAGCATTTACCGTTGCTTTCTTCTGAGGCTGAAATTGAATTGCCCAAGGGTCATCCTGTGGGCTTCCATGGCTGAGCAGGGATGTGAACCTTAGTGCACAGT
>NC_056522.1:350994461-351021657 GCF_019175285.1 Sceloporus undulatus | reverse complement strand
GACATTCCTTTCACCTCTGAGCATGTCAACAGCTGAATATCCTTTTGGCTTGAATCCTGTTCCATCATTTGTCACAGAACTACTCATAGTTTCCTGTGCTGTACCCCAGTAGATTTTTGTGCCTTCCAGCCTGGGAATATAATCTTCTGGCATTGTCTCTTTTTTCATTTTGGATTGTCTCATTCTAGGGTTTTCATTGTAAACGACATTCAAAGGAGGTTTATTACTGTACCTTCTTCTGCATAGTACTACCAGGTGTTTACTATGGTGCAACTGCTGTTGTCCCTGTGAGAACTTTTGCCAGTGTTACACCCACCCCCACTATTTTGCTGTCCAGTAGTTGTTTGGCACATGTAGTCTGTCCCCTGACCCTGTCTGACATGGGAGACTTTACCAGCCACACTGCTACCATCAGCATAGCCTCTTGCCTCACAGGAACACGCAATCCCACCACCACCGGAAGGTAATGGTGTTCCAACAATATCTAGAGGGCCCCAAGCTACTTACCATTAGGCTAGAGGATGACCATATGTATTTTGAACGAGAGCTCAAAACACTGGGCCAAATAAAGCGGCTTCCGGTTGCTTTGGAGGCGTGGCGTTTATATGATGCATGCCCCCAAAGCACCTGGAAGCAATGCCGAGACTGCTCCAGTTGAAAGGACCAGATTAAAAAGAAATCAATTTGAATTGACTCCTGGCTGGTATGGCTTGCCAGCTCCAGCAGAGCCTGTGTGTGACTCAGCAGCCCAGCCTTCCCCCAGCAGAGATTCTAGGCCTGGGAGACTTAGAAGAATAGGACACTGAGATACCTACCTTCAGCTAGCGAGGGACAGAAAGGGCGTGCGTCCGCCGATCCTGGAGGTTATATGAGAAACGCTCAGTAATCACTAAGCAGGTGTGATTAAGCACTGGGCTAACATAAACAGCTGTTAGATGACGAGCTTCCTTGTCAGAGCCTATCTGCGTTCCCTGGTGGAAGCATCTTGCTGTGGCTCCCTTGACTTTGTTGTCTGAAACCTTGCCTCCTGAATTACGGACTGACCTGGAATCCTTGACCCTGGAATTGACTTGCTGACCTGCTCTCTGGAATCCTGGACCTTTGGCTTGCCCCCTGACTCTGCTCATTTGGACATTAGACTGGTACCGTGTTTCAACTCGACTTCTTGCTGCTGCAGAGCCTCTGTGTTTATCTTTTCAAACTGGCCTCAGCCTTTATCTGCACTCCATTTGGCTGCTTTCCCGGACAGTTTGGGACTGTAAGCAGTGGCCCACTTTGGGTGTGGGCCATATGGTCACTGCAGTCCCAGACTGATTACGGCTGGAGGACAGTCTTTAAAAGCTGTCTGCTTCATCCCAGAGTGGCCAGAACTTGCATTTTCTAGATGTTGAGATAGCCAACTATTGGATGTGTAGCAGCTACTGAATAAGTGAATGACAGATGCTGTTGTGGTGTTTCAAAGAGTGCTGCAACACTCTTGCCAAAGCAAACTAAACTGTGTGTTGTGAGCCTAGACAATAGTGTCACTAGGGGGTGCAGACCACACCAGGAGAAATCCCAGAGGAGAATATCACCCAGTGGGGTGCTACACTCAGGGTGGCTGTCTTTCAAGTCCCATGCAGCAACCTCCACGTGGGATTTGGAAAGTCTCGGGCGGGGTGCTGCTGCCCTCTGAGTCTTGTGCAGCAACCACCATCTTGGACTAAGGTTTCAGGGGGCAGGCAGCAGTCAGCGGCTGCCTTCTGAGTCCTGTGTGGCAACCGCCACATGGTACTCAGAAGTTTTTGCACCATTCTATTCTACTCATGAATAGAATTGTGTTGTAGTAGTGAGGCCTGGAGGTGCCCTTTTGCCCTTGCCCCCAGAAGCCCCATTCCTAGAAGCCCCAACCCCTGCACTAGGTGACACCACGTTAGAATTGCCAAATTGGCAATGTAGTGCCCATTCTAACTCTTTAAGACCCCAAAAGATAGCCATATTGTTTAATAACTTAGCTGGAAATGATTCTGGTTCACTTCTGTGGTTGCTTTTCCAATCAATCAGTCCAAGAAAGGAGAGAAGAAAATAGAGCAGATGACTGAGGAAGGAAAAACAATATTGTTGTTTTCTTAGCATGGTGATATGTGTATTTGTGTTTAATAAAATGTTAATCATTGATGATTAAAAAATTATTTGAAAAGGAATATGGAAAGGGGAAGTATAGATATTCCAAAGAAAGAAAATAGAAGCTGGGATCCTAGTCACTTGAAAAGATCTTGAATTGTACATATGAGAAACAGAAATTGTTCTAAGATATATGAATGCATGTTTTAATGTTATGCATGTTGCTTAGCAACAAGCAAAAATGTGGATTAATGAATTAGAAATAATTCATGTCAAAGAGCTCTGTGCATTACAATTTTGTAATCAAACATTTGCAGAGGTTAAAGCACAGGTGTGGAGTGTAGTAGTTTTTATTTTTCTTGATTTCCTTTCAGCTGGAAGGGTCACTGGCTTCTAAATGTTTGCCATGATTATTTATTTATTTATTTGTTTTTCAGCATGCTTTTCCCCCAAGAAGCTGTATCACCACTACAACCTTGCAAGGCAGACTAGACTGAGAGGTAGTGGCTGTGGCATGATCACCGAGTGAGCGCTGTTCAGCTTAGAACCTAGGTCAATCTATTCCTGGTACAATATTTTGAGCACTATACTATGCTGACACTGTAATACAAATGTCCCAGTAAATGTACCATTGATATGAACAAAACAAAAATAAATAGGAAGATATAAATCATATCAAAAGTTTTATATGCTTCTAAAAATATTCCAGAATTGTGAAGAATTTCAGTAGTAGCAATCTTTTCATTATCTAAACCACATCTTTCAAGTATTTTCAGGATGGTTCCCCTTTCCAAAGTTTCTTATAGGTACAGATCCTTGGTGCATTTTTACAACACTTTTATATAGTCTCTATAATTAGTATACAGTCGACTGTGTTAGGATGTATGGTGTTTTCTTGATTTCTGGTCTTCCTTGTATTTGCTTTGGTTTGTACAAACGAGCATTTATAATGATGATAAACCCTAGACTCATCCAAGGAAGCTGTTTAACTGCTATGTTCTCATTTTTCTTTAATTAATATTGACATAATCAGCAGTTTGAAATCTTTTACAGAATCAATTTGTATCACATTTATAGGGCTGTTTTATAGCAAATATTGATGTTAACTACAACAATGCTGTTAAAATGCGTCAACCAAACACTAAGAGAATTCTCGCATTTTGAAAGGTCTACTGTTCCAAAACATGTTTAAGCCTAAAGAAAATAATGAAAAAAGTTCTATTTTTCTATCCAAGCATTTCAAGAAGCCAACAGTCCCTATGAGTTAATATTTGAAGAAAGAAATCTTTTGAGCCAATATCATACTCAGAGTAGCAGAAGAGAATGTCTGTTGAATATATTGCTAGGAGTGTGTTGTGTAGCTGAAAGGAAGGATTTGGACTTCTTTCTTTTAGCGTGGGGTGGTGCTACAGAACTGAAGAAGGGAATGTCAGCCCTCCTCTCCCCTTCTCTAATAAGAGAGAAGCTGTTGTTGTTGTTGTTGTTGTTGTTGTTGTCGTCGTCTTTCTTTCTTTCTTTTCCTGGTGGACACCTGTCAAAGACTTGGTGAGCTGCCCCCAGTGCATTTTCATCCCTACTTCAAACCTCAGCAGGCTACACTCACCTTCTAAAAATACCATATATGTGAGCAGAAGGTCCCTTCTGGTTTTGATAAAAGAACTATTTGAGGAATGAAACAGGCCTGGGGAAATTGCCTTTAACATGCTAGTTTTGTAGCTTTTAAGCTTCAGGGGACACATTTGAACATTTATTTTTGTTTGCAGTGGGAAGGGTAAGAAAACAGTTGTAGAAAGATACTTTAATCATATCTTTTATTGGCTTCCATGTCTAGATCCTAGACTATGACCTGGGACAGACGGTCTCAAAGCACTGTGTCGCTGCCGATTCTAGAGTTAGGGACCGCGCACCAACCGCATGGTCTCTAACCCTAGCATGGCACAGCGGCGGCCTAATGGTTGCATCTCGTCTACATGGACGCCATCATCTTGGTGTAAGTAACGTGAAGCATATACACATTGATGTATGCCACTTACGTGGGAAAACAAGCCACCGCCAGCCCAGACATTCCCAAAGGTATGTACTGGGCCTATAAAAGATAGATTTTACACAGAACTGTTGTGTGTCCCAGTTTTGTGGAAAGGGCGGGGTCTAGAGATGGAGGAGATTGACCATGACTGGAACTTGATAATTTTATTGAGATGTTCTTATTGTTGTTGAAGATTATTTAAGAGCAGTAGATCTGAATCTTAAAAATGGTGAAAGCAAAGAATCTTGCAGAAGAGAAATTATCTACTTCTCCCTAACACCACCATCCCAGTCCTTTCCAAAATGTGATGAACAGTGTGTTTTGGAAGGATTTTGCCAAAACCTACTAGAGACACTTCTCAGAACTGGAGCTTCCATCCAATTTTGGTCAATTCCCTCCTACCTCAGCCCCCACTATTCCATGCCATTCCAGACGTTCTCCTGACCATACCGGCTGAGAGTTTTGGAAGTTCAAAACAATATGGTCTAGGGCCCTTTTTTACTGTGAAGAAGAAACTTCTGAAATCTGCAAAACCAGCCTACAATGCAACATAGAAATCCTAGTGCATGTTTGGAAGCCATTTAGGCAAACAATATATTTTTACTAGGGAGCAGATTTGTAGATTTCTCATATATATGTTGAGGTCATATGTGTGTGTGTATGTTTATGTGTTATAGTTAAGTGACCTGAAGCAGTAAAGGTATTTAAATGCTCCAAGGTTAAGCTTACAGAGAATCCATTTTTGAAAGAAACTGATTTGTAAAGTTCTGTATTATGATTTCTTCATTTTAAATATGTATATGTTATTTTCAGGTTAAGACCCCCCACCCCCAAGCATCTTACATGCAAAGGACAAAGCCACAATAAAATCCCATAGAATATTTCACAATTTAGTAACATAACCTTAAAACTAATTTATACCATTGTAGGAATTACTTTAAGACAGCAATATACAACACTAAAAGTCAGAAACATGGCTTATTATCTCAACAAGAATATTGATTACTTTCTTTTGATTGAGTGATGGGATGCATGAGTAAATGTGCTCCACTATGCACCCTACTTAACAGGTCTTTAGCTGTTGCCATCTCTTCACTGAGTGATCATGTGAACATTTTTGTAACTCTTAAGAGCAACTGAAATATATGTGTTTTAAAATAGCACTAAAATGATAAAGATTTAAATGTTCAGAAATTTCAGCTCTGTTATATATACCTCCCTTGTCCAACAACTTCACTTACTAATAGTCTGATCTGGCACATAACCAGATTGCTGGTTATGATTTATATGACTTGGGAGTCTAGCTGTCTGAAGGACCATATTTTCCCATAAACCTCTGTCCAGGATTTTAGCTCTTTGGGGCAGGCCTGGCTCTTGGTCTTGTCAATCTCCATGGCACAGTTGGTGGCAATGTGAGAGAGGACTTTCTTGGTAGCTGACCTAGGCTCTGCCAAAGGAGGCCTTCCTGGCTCCTCCCTGTTGCCCTTTCAGTGGTAGGCAAAGCCTTTATTCACGCAGGCTTTTGAAGAGAGTCAGGGTGGTATAGTGGTTTGAGTGTTGGACTATGACTTTGAAGATCAGGGTTCAAATCCCTACTCAGCCATGAAAACCCACCAGGTTACCTTGGGCAAGTCATACTCTCTCAGCCTCAGAGGAAAGCAAAGGCAAACTCCCTGTGAACAAAATTTGCCAAGAAAACCCTATGATAGGGCAACTTAGGGGCATCATAAACCAGAACAACTTGATTGGAAGCTTTTTGCTGTTAGTCTGTATTGTCACTAGAGGGAGTCTTGACTCATTTACAGTTCTTTTCCTTTTATGATGAATATTTAGCTCTGGTTTTAATCACATTTTTAAAAAATATTGTTTGTTTTTATTGGATTTTATCACTGGCTTCTGAGAAAGAGGCTTTTATAACAAGTGGTGTTGTATTATTATTATTATTATTTTGCTTGATGCACTTTTAAATTGTTCTTAACTCACAGTATTTTAATATTAGAATGTGCTTAATTGTATTTTAATAACACAATGTTTTGTGTTTTTATCACTGCCTTTAAACAATATGAAATGATATAAATCGAATAAAGATAGTCTACACCATAGACCCTAATGCTTATTTTAAACATTTAATGAATATTAAATCTTGGAGGTTTCCTGGAGAACAGGAGAAGTTCCAGCAGAGAGGAGGGCAAAAGTTGTACTGTATCTTCAAAAGTGGGGAGGACCAAAACAATTACCACCTACTCAACCTGTCATCAAAGCCAGGAAAGATTTTAGAGCACATCATTAATCAGACAGTCTGTAAACACTCAGAAATGAATGCTGTAATTACCAAAAGTCAACATGGGTTTCTCAAAAAAAGAAGTCATGCCAGACTAATCTTCTGGTTTTTTTTAAAAGAGTTACAAGCTTGGTAGAAGAAAATAATACTGTGGATGTAGCACATCTTGATTTCAATAAGGCTTTTGACCAGGTCCCCCATGATATTTTGACCAAGTCCCCCATTATATTCAGGCAAACAAGCTTGTAAAATGTGAACTAGACAATGCAACTATTAGGTAATTGGTTGACTGACCAAATCCAAAGGGTGCTCACCAATGGCTCCTCTTCATAGAAGTGACTAGTGGGGTGCCAGAAAGTTCTGTCCTAGGCCAAATGCTAGTCAACATTTTTATCAGTTACTTGAATGATGGAGTAGAGGGCATCCTTATCAATTTTTCAGATGACATCAAAGTTGGAGGGGTAGCTAATACCCCAGAAAACAGGATCAGAATTCAAAATTGACCTTAACTGATTAGACAACTAGGCCAAAATGAACAAAATGAATGTCATCAGGGAGAATTGTAAAGTACTACACACTTGTGGGGGGGGGGATTAAATGCACAGATGTTGCATATGTGACACCTGTCTTGAGAACAGGACACGTGAAAGGGATTTAGGGTTGTTAGTAAACCACAAGCTGAAACTGAGTCAACATTGTGATGTGGCAGCTTTAAAAAGCCAATCTTTGTGCCAGAGGATAAATGGACATAAATCAGACATTAGGAATAGGAATATACAGTACACCTGCGTCATACACGGGCGCCTTTTACGTGCGATGGAAGTTACAATGCGGTGCACATGCCGTGCATCATTCACGAGCCATATGAATGGTGGTAGGAGTATAGGAATATAGCGTGGGAACCAGAAAGGAGACATGATGAACTTACCAAGAGAGCCTTTTGTGAGGTCCATGATGGAATGCCCAAAAAGACTGAAGTGTTTTGCAACTGATTTTTGTGTGTTCTATTCCTAATGTCTGATTTCTGCCCATTTGTCCTCTGGCACAAAGACTAGCCTGTTTGCTCAGTATAGAGTGCTGAAGGGCCTTGCTAACAGAGTATGGCATATAACACACTGGAGGTTATTAAGTGAAAGTTCCTCTAATATTGTGGGTGATATAATTAGGTCCTGTGATGACATTTCCTGAATCAATCTGTGGGCCGAGTTGGCATCTGGGTTTGTGGCAAGGTCTTATACCCATGATCCCATCTGTGTTGTGTTGTCCTCCTTTAGGTAAGTCACTGTTTGAGGATGGGAGGCTGTTTGTAGATGAATAAAGACCTGCCATCAAGAGTCCTTGAGAGGGCAGCATTATTTTTCAGAACAGGTTGTAGTTAATTGATGATATGTCTGAGTTGTCTCAGTTGGGAGCTATATGTCACCACTAGTGAGGTTCTGTTATTTTCTGTCCTCTGTTCTATAATAGTTTTGTCCTGGGTACAGGTCTTGAACATATGTCTTTGAAGACAGAACAAGATGGTCAACATTGAAACATACTGTATGGAGGGTGGTGGAGTCTCCTTCTTTGGAGGTTTTTAAACAGAGGCTGGATAATCATTTGTCGGGAGTGCTTTGATTTTGTATTTTTGCATAGCAGGGGGTTGCACTGAATGGCCTTTGTGGTTTCTTCCAAGTCTGTGATTCTGTGGCCCCATACAGACAGGCCAAAATAAAGCTGCTTTGGGTCACTTTGGAGGTATGCTGTTTAAATGATGCATGTGTCCTAAGAGTCCGGAAGCTTCTCTAAAGCTGCGCTCCAGTCCTTAGGACTAAATCGTGGCTGTGGTGCAGCTTCCGGACTCTTAGAACACGTGCATCATTTAAACAGCATACCTCCAAAGTGACCCGAAGCAGCTTTATTTTGGCCTGTCTGTATGGAGCCTGTGACTACATCACTAGCCACAGGCTCAAAATTCATGGCAATAATACTCTGTTCCATTGTGTGCAAATAAGGATCTAGGTCTTCATGGATCCACTTTTTTTTACATGAAATCCACCTGAACCACACCCAAATCACATCTCCAATACCTAGATGCAGGATGGTCCCTTTAAATATTGAAATACAATACAATATCTAAAATAAATTATCATTAATAGTGCATTTTACCTCATTTCAGTTTATCTGAAATAAATCTTCCATACAGTTATGTTTCTCTACACTCAACTTTCTATGTGGACACACTTATTTCTACCAAATAGTAACATCTATCAACACTTTATTTCAATTAATGTTACATGAATGGAGTGTCCACTGTGTACAAGTGCATGCCTTATTAACAAGGCAATAAAATAACACATTTTTCTATTAATTTGAAAAGTTAAGGTCCTTTTAAAAGGTATTCTCAAAATAGGTGAGACAGAAACTGTTATATTTATAAGTGGTATTGAAGACTAGAAAAATAAGAGAAAGGGTTTTATTTAATGTATTTGTCTAGAGATTACAGTCACCTTGAACATAAAATCTAGTTTGTGGTATTAATACAGAGAAATATCTTGGGATAATATTATGAGAAACACTGCAGAGAAGTCAAGAGTATGGAAGAACATAACATTAATATTCAAGTCTACACCGCATAAAAATGCTTTTTATCCAAACAAGCAGTTATTTCGAGGGGTGGGGAAGAAACAAAACACGCAGACTACAAAATATGTAGATACTACTACAACAATCTAAACATAATTAGAAACCAGTAACTCCTCTTTTTCTTTCTTCCCACCTTCTCAACTGTGTTCTGTAGTCCATCCTACAAAATAGTTTGCAGTCAAGTGCTATGCCCTGTCCAAAACTGCATATTACTGCTTTGTAAACTAATAAATAGCATAGCAGTAGATACAAAGTCAACAGCAGATTTTTTGCACTTGTTTGTCCTTAACTCAAAGAGAACTTTCCTCCCAAATTATGTGTAAATATGGCTTCCCTTAACCACTTCTTTCTCACTGAGTACTTTCTCATTGAGTACTAGAATTGCCTTCTAGATGTTGACAGACTCTCTGTTTAATGATCTGTTCTAGAATCTTTCCTGGTATTGATGTCAGACTAACTGGATTATAATTGTCATCTATATATCTACAGCTATACTATATATCCATAGCATTCCCTTCATCTACCAAGCTGGTAATTATTTTATATCTATATCTATATCTATATAGATATAGATATACTATATATCCACTATATATATAATTACCAGCTTGGTAGATGAAGGGAATGCTGTGGATATATAGTATATCTTGATTTCAGTAAGGCCTTTGACAAGATCCCCCATGACATTATTGCAAACAAGCTTGTAAAATGTGGGCTAGACAAAGTAACTTTTTGTAATTGGCTGAATGGCCGAAGGGTGCTCAACAATGTCTCCATTTCATCCTGGAGAGAAGTGACCAGTGGGATCCCACAGGGGTCTGTCCTGGGCCCAGTGCTATTCAACATCTTTATCAGTGACTTGGATTACAGAATTGGGGGCATACTTATCAAATTTGCAGATAACACCAGACTAGGAGGAGTAGCTAATACCCCAGAGGACAGGATCAAAATTCAAACTGACTTGAATAGACTAGAAAGCTGGGCCAAAGTTAACAAAATGAATTTCAACACAGAGAAATGTAAGGTACTGCACTTAGGGTGGAAAAATGAAATGCACAGATATAGGATGGGGGACACCTGGCTGAATAAAACTACATGTGAAAGGGATCTAGGAGTCCAAGTAGACCACAAATTGAACATGAGTCAACAGTGCGATGTGGCAGCTAAAACGGCCAATGAAATTTTAGGCTGTATCAATAAAAAATATAGTGCCTAGATCAAGAGAAGTAATAGTGCCACTCTATTCTGCTTTGGTCAAGCCCCACCTGGAATACTGTGTCCAGTTCTGGGTACCACAATTCAAAAAGGATGTTGACAAGCTGGGACATGTCCAGAGGAGGGTGACTACAATGGTGAAGGGTCTGGAAACCATGTCCTATGAGGAACGCCTTAGGGAGCTGGGGATGTTTAGCCTGGAGAAGAGAAGGTTAAGGGATGATATGATAGCCCTGTTTAAGTACTTGAAGGGATGCCATATTGAGGAGGGAGGAAGCTTGTTTTCTGCTGCTCCAGAGACTAAGACCCAGAGCAATGGGTGCAAGCTACAGGAAAAGAGATTCCACCTCAACATTAGGAGAAACCTCCTGACAGTAAGGGCTGTTCGACAGTGGAACAAACTCCCTCAGAGTCTAGTGGAGTCTCCTTCCTTGGAGGTCTTTATACAGAGGCTGGATGGCCATCTGTCAGGGATGCTTTGATTGTGAGTTCCTGCATGGCAGGAGGTTGGACTGGATGGCCCTTGTGGTCTCTTCCTACTCTATGATTCTATGTCATCAGACTCAGATTGGGTGACTGAAAGGTTGTTATCATTCTTTCTTTCCCCCCCTCCCTTGAGTTCCAAGGACTGGGCCCTACTGTTGAAAATAATTTGAGCCTGGAGTCAGTGTGGAATCTAAATAGTGCACTCAGCTGAAGGTCATGACTTTTATTCTGATCTTTTTGTACAAAAGCACTCCAAGGTCAGTCTGATCCATTTAGCAATTTACTTATGGGCACTCTAGAACTTTACAGTTTATCATCAGACATATACCACAGCTCTTTAACTGAGATAAGCATTTTCTTTTAATTGTTCAATGATTCTCTTGCATTAAGATTCCTTTGTTCTTATTTTTAAAGGTACAGTTTAATTTTTGAGGTATTTGCACATTTTTATTCTAGAGAAGTTAGCATCTTCATAGAAAATATTTCTTTCTAGGTTGTCCGCTTTTATTTATCTTTGCATTTTGCTTTTATCATTTTTGACAGATTTACTTAAAGTGCTTCAGTCAGAAATGAAACCTGGGTTTGGTCATGGAGTTTAAAATATTTTTCAATCATGGGAGAAAATATATTTCTAAGACGAAAATAGATAAGTAATGGAATAATAAAATCTGGAAATAGAAAAGTTGTGTTAGGTCAAGTAGTCAATTTTCCTTTGCCATATGAACATAGTTGTGTTGTATTATATATTTTGTTCACAATTATTTGTACCAAACAGATCCCTACTTTTTCTTGTAGGATATTGTTCTGTAGGAATATAAGATATTACTAAAGGTGTGTACGGAGGGAGTGGAGAATATAGGTTAACTTAAGGATGCTTAAGATCCAAACAAGTTCTTATAGAACTTGTAATACTCAACGTTAACGTGTGTTTTTCATCTTTTAAAACACCATTAAAAGCTAATACAGCAAAACAATAAAACATTATAAGGAAGATGAAATTAATAAAGGAAAGATGTCACAAATTTATTTCCCCAGCAGTCCTATAGCACCTTGGGAGGCTATCCTGGGAGTTAAATGATAGTTTGAATCTCCCCATCTAAGGGTGGGCTTTTCCCCCTCATCCTTAGAGATTATGTAACCTGGAATTCCCTGTCCCACCTACTTCCACATCTTTGGAGCTCTGACATTGGGTGAGCTAGGCACACCATTTTGTTGACTTCTTCATACAGATCAATTTCTGGCCTCTGTAAGGAAAGGGTTATAAAACCTGCACATAGATGATATCTTTATTCTGTTAACTGTGTCATATTAATAATGCTTTGTCTGATGGATGTTGGAAGGGTTGTGGACAAAAAGGGTCCCTAGAACACATGTGGATTTATTCTCCTAAGGTCCTCCAATTTTGTAATGAGGTCTTTGTCTGGATTAGTCAAATGTTAAGGCAGGGTGTCTTGTTTAGCAGTACTTTATAAATTCTGTCAACCTTTTAAGCAAACAACACAGAATTAACACATTCACAGTTACTTCTATACAACTAGGTGCTTCATTAGTGGAGTTTTTGAGAGCATGGAAATCAATGGATGGGCTGTCAGGTGACTAGATAGTGTCTGGTGGACTGTCCTAACAAAAAATAACTTCCCATTCTAAACCAAACAGAGGAGAAATAAAGGACATTTTTATGGAATCTGGTCCCCATTTATCACCTGTATTATGGATCACCTTTCTACACCAAATTTACCATCATCTTATTTAAAGCTATGGGCTAACAGAGTATGAACTAACAGAGTATGAAATTGACAGCCTCAACTACAGGAAAATGGAAAAAGATATGGCAGATCATGTTAAGGAAAATGCAACATGGGATATACAGTGAAAGAAATAAAACTTGTATGTGAGAGTCAGGATGACTCAGCAAAAGCAATTAGGAGCCACACAGGTGTAAATGGTAATGTAATTAACAAGTCTTAAATGCCAAGGACAGAAATGCAAAGTGGATAATTGAACACACCTGAGAATTGTTTAAGTGGACAAGGTGAAATGATGAAATCATTAATTGTGGGATGAACCAAGAGAACCAATGAAAGTGGATGTACACGCCCACTGGGTGGAAACTGACAAGAGTGGGTGGTATTTTCCAAGGACTATAATAATGGCTATGAATCCCAATGTATTTTGTGGGTAGTAGTGGATAGTAGTGAGGAGTTGTGTTGGATAGTTTTGGAGCTGTATATAGTAGAATAAAGTAGATCTTTTATATAAGACTACTGAGTTGTCTGGTGTCTTGGGTGAAGATACAAGAGCCAGCTGGATCCTGAAGAAGTGGGAAGACTTCTGTGGAAGCAAGAGTGAGAAGGCTTGGAGAGTTTGTCAGGGTCTTCAGCCTATTCTCTGTTACTCTGCTGCTTTAGAGCAAAGCTTTAACCACTGGCCAAAACTGGTCAGCGGCGGTGCGTAACAAGGTGGTGAGTTCGAGCCAGAGGTGAAGAGCTACAACTCCCATCATCCCTGACAGATCACACCGAAAGACAAAAACAAAAAGTCAACAAATGCCATAAGAACCAGCTGAAACCCGCACAAGATACATCACGGACTATCATCAATCTCACACAGCGGCAACTTTCAAATGAGGAAACAGCCATCCTGGCCACAGGAGGCAACTTTGCAGTAACCATCACCAGAATCCCTGTTGAGAACATCATTGCCCAGGTTGAATCCGCCCTCCACCATCTCCCAGAGGAGGAAGCAGAAGAGATAAGAGGGGAAACAGCAAGGATTCTGTGCAAGGCAAAACCACCTCTCAGCAACATAACCAAAAAAGAAAGAAAAGCCATCAAGGACCTCAATTCGGATCCGGAAATCATCATCCTCCCAGCAGACAAAGGCAATGCCACAGTAATCATGGAAACAGAACAGTACAAACAAAAAATAAAGGAACTCCTGGATCCTACAATATACAAAAAACTGAAACAAGACCCAACCAGCAAAATCAGCAGAAAAACAAACACCCTGATCAAAAACTCCTCAGTTCAGCCAACCACAAGACAAAGTTTGTGCAAATCTGAGGCTCTCCACCAAGACTATATGGACTTTCCAAGATCCACATGGATTCTATTCCACTCCGACCCATAGTGAGTGCTACTGGATCCCCCACATATGACTTGGCCAAGTTTTTGGCCACACAATTACAAACCCATATAGGGCAGACCCCCCACTACATTAAGGACTCAGCTCACTTCATAGGAAAAATCAATAACCTTGAACTAAAACCTAGAGACATATTAATCAGCTTTGATGTGGTCTCCCTGTTCACCAAAGTCCCCATAATGGGCACCATGCCACTCATCCGACAGATTTGTCCAGAAGTCATCACAGCCCTATTCGAACATTGCCTCACCACAAGCTATTTCCAGTGGGACAATGGATTCTACGAACAGAGAGATGGGGTAGCAATGGGAAGCCCTCTAAGCCCTGTGATAGCAAACTTTTACATGGAACACTTTGAAAAGCAAGCCTTGGAAAGCCCACAACTTGGTTCCAATACATGGATGACACTTTCACCATTTGGGGCCATGGAGAAGATCTGTCCGTGTTCCTGAACCATCTGAACAATATCCACCCTAACATCCAATTCACTATGGAAAAAGAAAAAGAGCACTGCTATTTTTGGATCTCCTAGTCATCCACAAACTGAACCAATGTTTGGGTCACACAGTGTACAGAAAACCTACACATACAGACAGATACCTGCACAAGAATTCCAAACATCACCCAGAACAAAAAAGAACAATCAAAACACTGATAGACGGGGCAAAACTCATCTGCAAACCGCATTTCTTGGAAGATGAATTGAAACACCTAGAACAGGCTCTACAGGCAAATGGTTATTCCAGCTCAGACATCAGAAGGGCTGCCAGACCCAGAAAAACCCAGAGGAGTGAAGACAAGCGGCCACCCAAGGGGAAGGTATTTCTACCATACATCAAAGGAGTCACAGACAGAATAGACAAAGTGGTGAAGAAGCACAACCTCCAAATGGTTTATAAACTGACCAAGAAAATCCAGCAAATGTTACGCTCAGCAAAAGACAGGAGAGACCCTCTCACAGTCGGCAGGAGTTTACCGTAAACCATGCAGCTGTGGACTAGTCTACCTATAGGGACCACCAAATGCAGTGTGCAAACAAGAATCAAGGAACACGAGACGCACTGCAGACTGGGCCAGCCAGAAAAATCAGCAGTAGCAGAACATGTTACAAACCATCCTGGGCATAAAAAACTGTTTGCAAACACTGAAATTCTGGTCAGAATGCACAGGGAAGCCATTGAAATCCACAAACACTTGGACAACATCAACAGGAAAGAAGAAACCCCCAAAGTAAATAAAGTTTGGCTACCAGTCCTGAAGAACGCCAAAACCAGGACTCAGCAAATGCAAATGAGAAACCACTCAGGGACAGGGGATTTCCCAGCAGACAATGATCACCAATTAGCAGACACTAATCCTCTTTTGCATATCTTCCTACCCTGAGGAGGCCACCAACAACAGAACAATACACAGATTAACATGGGAATCACTCCTCCTCACCCAGGGTCACACAGTGTGTGTGTGTACACACACTCTCTCTCACACACACACTCTTCCAGGTCAGCATTTTCTGAAGATGCCAACCACAGATGCTGGGGAAATGTCAGGAATAAATTCTTATAGAACATGGCCACATAGCCTGAAAAACCCACAAAAAACTATCGAGTATGAACTCTGATTAGCTTTGCTATGTACATGGTGACTGATCAGTGAACTACCCTGTAAACAGGGACAGAGAGGTGAAGGGATTGGGGATAACTACAAATGTAGACAATATTACATGAAATATTAGATTTTTTAAAAAATGGGAGAGAGAAAGGTGACAGATACAGGGCAAGGTGTGGACTGATTTGGACCCTTGTTATATGCTGGGGTTTAATTCCAAGATCCCCCGTGGGACATTTTCAAACCGTGGATGTTTGAATCCATGTATAAAAAAATCTGTCTATAAGAAGAGCCAACTGTACTACTGGCCTTCATCCGACCTCTATCAGAGGGAAAAACTGGAACAAACAGTGAGAGGGAAATGGATCAGTAAACTCACTTATTTCCAAAACGGGGAAGGAAGCAGTGGAAAAAGCACAATTCCTTCTTCTCCTCTGTCCTGTTGGTATTCAGTGGCATCACTAGACTCAGTGTCATCCAGTGCAGGCACCCAGAAAGGGCTATGAGGGGGTGGCAGCAGCATATTCTGCTCTTCCTCCCTCCCAGTGCCTCACTTACCTGGTCTCCTGCCTGGCCAGACCCAGAAAGGGTGGCGGGGTGGCTGTCTACCCTGGTCTCCTTCCCCTGCTCTCCCCTGCCCCTGCTGTCTCACTTGCACTCCTAGCTGCACATCCAGGGCTGCCAGGGGCTGACTGCAGCCAGGAAGTGGAAGCAAGGCAGCTGGAAGGGGTGGAAGGAATGCACTTGCCCCACCTCCTCCATTGCCTTGGCTTCCTCCTCACAGAAAGAGCCAGGCCAGGCCAAAAGCCATGAGGAGCTATGTTCACCCTTCCTTCTTTGCTACCTTGGCGGAGACAACCAGGAGAGCAGAGGAGGGGCAGGTACCAGGTGCAGAAAGACCACACAAATACACAGAGTGGGATGACAGCCCAATTGGGTGCCACCCCTTCTCCAAGGTGTCACCAGGTGTGGTTCATAATCCCTGCACCCCCAGTAATGCCACTGCTGGTAAAAGCCTAGCAGAGCTCAGGATATGTTACAGGTTTCAGTGGCATAGCACTCTGAATCACCAAGTAGGCCTGACTTGCTAAGGACTTCACTTGCATTTAAATTTACTAATTTTATACAGAACACAACCTGGCTACCATTTTGTATGTCTGAGTAAAAGGCTCTCAGTCATCTTCAGTAAAAGAGGGAACATACGGTGAAAAAGGAATGGAAAAATAGATTTATCTTGCAGTAGTACAAGATATAAGTGTTACACTGAGAAGAAGAGGAAATATTGATCATATTAAGAACAAGCATGCTAAAGGAAATGAAAAATGAATGAACTGAAAACACACACCCCTGTAAGAGGCAGAAGAAATTCTTACTGAATGCTTCTTACTGAATTTCTTGCCAGAAATCCTGGCAGATCCAAAATATTGGTTATATTAGAGAGATTTGAGAATATAAAGCATTAAGAAATATAAAGATATTCTTTAATGTCCATATATGAGGCAATTAACCAATAAGCTTCCACTAAAATCAGTCTGTTCTATTATGGGACTTCCATTGACATATCTGCTTATGGAGCAGTGTTGGAGGAGATACTGAAACCTGATACATCAGTGATTTCTCCACTATAGCAATCCCTTTGTTTTCCTTGTTCTGCTTTCTCTAGATTATTGTTGGCTTAGAAGGATAAATGAAAAGGAAAAGCTATTTGAGCTCGGTTTGAGCTTGGTGGATGGATTATGCTCTGTATCCAATACAGTTTCAATTTTTCAGTGTTTAGTTATATTGCAACAGTACACCCCCTTCAGTGTGGTCAGAATCTTTGTGTTCTACAGCTTGCTGAAATATCATATAAAGATTGAGTCTCCCACATCAAAAATGCTTTGGCACAGAAGTGAATTGGATTTCAATTTTTTTTATTTATTTATTTTTAAATATTTGCATATTCATAATAAGCTATTTTGGAGATGGTAGTCAAGTCTAAACATGAAATGCATTTGTTTCGTATACAGCTTATACACACAGCCCAAAGGTAATTTTATACATAATATTTTCAATAATTTTGTGCATGAAACAACGTTTTTATATACTGAACCATCAAAAAGCAAAGGTGTCACTGTATCAGGCACCCATGTGGACAATTTTGGAATCTGGTGTATATCAGAATTCTGGATAAGAGCTATACAGCCTGTACTTTCTTATTTGGCTTTTGGCTTTTAAATAAGAATATTTTGAAGTCTGCTGTTTGCCCTTGACTAATACTGTTACTGTTTTCTTAATAGAAGGGATCTGCACAGAAAAGAAATAAATTCTGTTTAGCAGTGAGTGAGTGATTTAAATGTGTAAGATGAGCTGATAAACATAACATTGCACTATTTGCAAAGGAAAGGGTTTAAGAAGAAATATTTTCAAACATTTCTAAATCTAAATCAATGCTTTGATTGGTCAGTATACTCTTATTTCATTGACGTATGCTTTGATTGTTCAGTTTCTCTTAGTGATAAAGGAACCGCCCTGCAACCAATTGCACTTGTTGCCTTGTGGTCAAAAGATATCAAGTGCACTGGAAGATACTACTAGTTTTGGTGAGGGAGATTGGCTGTTTAAAATATTTTTATTCAAGTACTGCTACAAAGGGGAAGGGGAAGGAGAAGTAAAAATGGTGGCTGGGAAAGCCCGCCATCCTCTGAGGCAGTTCACATATTCTCCAATAATTGGGACAATCCCAATTAATCCTCTGTTGTTTTACTTTTTCAATTGATTATAAAATGTCCCAGTTTCTCTCTCCTCCCACTTTCCCTTTTTGCCCTAAGCATACTTCAGTTGCTGCAAACTGAGGTCAAAGTACAAAGGTAGTTAACCCCGCAGCCGAGACAGGAGAAGAGAGGGTGGAATCTTAGCATTTCCAGCATGCTCAGACAAAAGCAAGCTGCTGCAACTTCTCCTAGCATTTGTGTTCTTCCTCATTGATAACTTTTTCCATCTTGACCACACTCTGATTGGCCCCATGTAAGCGATTTATTTTTTAAATTGTGAAATGTTGGAGGGAAAGAGTTCATTCCACTGTTGGATGGTAAGAGCTCTTGATCAGTGGAATGTGCTGCCTCTAAGAGTGCTGGACTTGCCTTCATTTAATGTTTTAAAACAGTTTGGATGACCATCTCGAAGTGTGTTATGATTGTGGATGTGGCATTGGCAAAGGACTGGATTAGATGATCTTTGAGGTCCCCTCCAATTCTACAATTTTATGATTCCATGAAATTATTAGATCACAGGTATCTAACCCACTCAAATAGGAATAATATGATATCAGTATCCATTCCTTTCTCAGTACCCAGTCCCAGACTTGTGGCAAGCAGATTCTAAGCCTTCCACTTTAAGGAATACCTGTGTACTATCCTCCAACAATCTTCCTGTCAAAGTATGGGGCTCTTTAGAATAGCATGGCATAAGATACGGGGTACTGCTCTCTGAATGAAATTGGATCTTATCTCTCTGTCACTCATCTACAAACAGATCAATTTGTTTTATAAATTTAAATATTTCAATAAACCAGACAACAAGCATGGTTCTGCTAAAACTAAGCACTTTTAAGTTCCATTTATTTCAATGGGAGAAAGATAAACATGTCCATAAGTTTTTGCTGAAATGAATTGAAATCAAAGTGCTTGAGTGGTTATTCCGTTGCTTTTTCTCTTCAGCAAAACATGCCTAAATTTGTATTATTTCTGTACTTATTAATGCAGTATTGGGAATAAAACTGACAGATTTTAATCAATAGTTCAGCAGATGTTGGAAGTACAGATTAATGTAGTGCAATTTCTATCAATTTTCTGGTTTGTAGCTGCCTGGCACAGTATTCCCTTAATAAATATTAGAGCATGTCACTGTTTTTAAAAGCTGCAAATTTTGTGCAACTGCATATGCTGAATATAATGTTCTGTTGCTCCATCTGTTTTTACAGACAGCTATGGTAGCAATCTATATTATCTAGCTATACAAAGCTGTTATGTGATTTATCTTAAACAGATGGATGAGTTCAGTCAATAAGGAAAGGAAAAATTATGTGCACCAGTAAAAGCATAGATTTTTTAAAACTGATCCATTTTAGGTTTAACAGTATTCTGACCTGCTAAATGTTGGGGTTTGTTAGCATCACATAGTCCTTTAGGCAATGGTGTCTTCCTTTATAGAAGACACTTGTACAGCTTAATCCTAAAGTTCATCTCAACAAGGATTTGATAGGATGCACTGTCCCACTTAGTGCAGAAATATATTTTGTGCTTGTACAAGGCTTGTATGGTCATAATTTGTGCAAAGTTGATGAGTGCATCTCCATCAAGATAAATCATCACTTCTCAAAGAGCAGTCACTTTTGTAAATCACTAAACATGGAGGGCATTGAGACTAGGAGACAGTATGTGCCATACTATCAGTGTAAAAGCACAGTGGTACTACCAACTTATGAACACATCTGCTGTGGAGATCTGCCATAAACATTATGGCACTTGTGGCTATCAGTGTAATGCAATGAGCATGCAGAGCACCATTCTTCATATGCTCAATACATCTGGACTACATTTTGTCTAAAAACAAATTGCTTATCATAATCCAAAGGAATGCTTGTACTCATGATATTGCTTCTCTCATTGGAATCACTCTCTGCAGCACCACCTTGCACCCTCAAAACTGACTCTGGAGGACTGAGAAATTCTCAGAAATGGGTTTTGGGTGGTGCAGAGGGCTACAGAGGGAAGGGAAGAAAATTCACCTATGGTAACAGGCATCCATAGCATAACTTTAGACTGTAGGTCTCTCAGTTTTAAAATCCAGCACTAATATTTTAATATATATTAATGATATTGAAATGGACAGAATAAAGAAGTCAATGGCAACCTCTTCCCAGGAATATGCGTGTTAATGCTAGTATATTTAATACTAATATTAATATGTGTCTTTGAGTTGGGATGTTGTTACTTTGCAGGCAAATGATTGGATCTGTTACTGATTCTGTTAATTCATTTTCTAACATTTAAACATTTTAACCTGGTTTCCCAAGCATTGTTAATCTCTGTATTGCTAGACTATCTGTATTAATAGAAATAAATTTGAGATGTCACCTACAGGAACAAAATAGCCTGGATCCCTCTTTGTAAATCTATAGAATGTTTGCCACGTTGTTGCCAAAACATTACAATTGCTCAGCCAAGAGGCATAGACTTTACACTTTCATCTGCTCTGTATCCTGTCTGTTAAAATGAACACGGCGCACTCCATTGCTTCTTTTGTGGAAAGCCCTGCTACTGTAAAAAGTCCATGAAGCTGGATGCATAATTTTCCTCATCAATATGCTCTTGTTCATGCTGGATCATAATGTACTAGAAGACTATTGAGAAGAGTGAAAAGCTCTTCAGTAGCTGCTGTTTGAGGATTTAAATAGTGACTGTTTCTGTCTCATTTTTCTTATCTCATAATCAAGCTTAAGATGTTACCAGATAACTCTATAATATATTTGAGGAAGAAATTACTTGATCTGTATTTAGGTATTGCAGTATTTAAGAAGCACCCTCTTCTTTCTCTTAAGACTGAATATATTTGTAGTGCTTTACAGCCTTCTCTTTAGATATCTGTACTTAAAATGTACTTCAGTATAATAGGGATGCATGCTGCAGGGGAATTTTCAAGCGTTTTTATTTACACTGCCGCTAATAGCATCTTTCAGAATAATTGAATTGCACTCAATAAATACATAGGCATAAAGTAGGAAAATTGGATAACTCAGGAATGGAGCAGTAGGCACTCACTTCAAATACTAGCAGGTTAGCTATGCTCTGTGGATGCAAATTAGAATTTAGGTATTTTTTCTAGTTGTAGGTATTAGTACTATAACAACAGTCATCAGTTATTGATTTTCCCCAGTGCCTCCATGTACGTATGTATTTCAGTATTTATATCCAGCCTAATCATGGGATCTTGGGTGATGTATAATAAAATAAATATCGGGCCTGTACAGACAGGTCAAAATAAAGCTGTTTCAGGTCACTTTGGAGGTATACTGTTTAAATGACACACGTATCTTAAGAGGCCAGAAGTGGCACTAAAGCTGTGCTCCGGTCCTTAGGACTAGAGCATGACTTTGGTGCGGCTTCTGGCTTCTTAGGATGCATGCATAATTTAAACATCATACCTTCAAAGTGACCTGAAGCAGCTTTAGTTTGGCCTGTCTGTACGGGCCCATAAACAGCTGAGAAAAGTAAAAAATAAATAGGCTAAAACCATTTCAACAATGTGAAAATTTAAGTTTAAACATATTAAAACTGTCTGAAAGCCTTGAACATCTGAAGATTTAAATGAAACTAATCAGACCCCAAAGACTTTGAGAAGGAGCCATGTTTGCACTTGGTGTCAGAATAAATTCAGTGTTGATGCCAATCATCTCCCCCCACTGTATTGTTCTCACTGTTGAGACACAGAAGCAGTTCCTCTGGCTGAATTCAATTGGATGGATGTATATGAAAGGTGGACAAGTCTGGAATTTGAGGTAGGTGAGGCCAAAGCCAGCAGCAGGCCCTCCATTTTCATCCCTTGATGCCATTCTCTCCCTCTTTCTCTACCACGCCTTATCTTTACTTCTTTCTTACATTCATCCAAACAAGACTTCAACAGCCCCTTCAGGTCAATTTCTCTGTTTAGAGTGGGCAAAATGTGGGCACCCAGATATTTGCCTTTTTGGATTGCTTTTCAAAGTATTGCTTTGGGGACTACCATGATGAGAGCCTGCACTTCAGAATTTACCACTCCATCACCATCTATTAGTACCTGTTTTAAAAAGACGTCATCATGCATACATTAGCTCTAAACTTGGGTTTGGTAAGAAGAGTAAACCAAAGTCAATGTGGTGGAGTGGTTCAAATGTTGGACTAGGACTCTGGGAGACCACATTCTGAATTCCCACTTGGCCATTGAAACCCACTGGATGGCCATGGGTAATTCACAATCTCTCAGCCTTGGAAGAAGGCGATGGTAAACCTTCTCTGAATAAATCCTGCCAAGAAAATCACCTTAAGTGTCACTTTAGAGTCACTGTAAGTAGGAATCGACTTGAAGGCACACAACAACAAGAGTTATACAGTCGGCCCTTCTTATACATGGATTTTTTATACACGGATTCAAGCATACACGGCTTGAAAATGTTCCAAAAAAGTATACATTTACCTTGATTTTCCATTTTTTCTAAGGGACACCATTTTGCTATGTCATTATATTTAATGGGACTTGAGCATACACGGATTTTGTTATACACAGGGGATCTTGGAACCAAACACCAGCGTATAACAAGGGTCCACTGTAGTACTATATTCCACTTTATAGTACTATATTCCACTGTTATAGTACTATGGCCTGTTACAAATGGGCGTAAAGTACATCCTGGGGACGTACTAGGGTTACGCACGCACTTAACCCCAATACGTCCCCAGGACGTACAAAATGGCGGCGCCCGTTCCACACGGGGGCCGCCGTTACGATGTCACGAACACGCCGCCTCCAAACGGGGCAGTGCGGACGTGACGTCTTTGTGCCACGGGAGGGCGCATAGAGTGCCCTTTCCGTGGTGCACGAAGGCGCTCCAAAACGGAGCTCTTTCCGTGGTTTGCGTCATTGGCGCAGCCTTTAGATGGCTGCGCCAGCGATGCAAAAGAGAAAGGGGCTAAGTGGCCCCTTTCTTCTCCCCACTGCCGCCGGGTGTCCTTGGGGCATGAAGCCCCAAGGACACCCCTTTCCAGCCTGCAGGGAAGCGGCCTTTTGCTGCTTCCCGCGGCCTGGAAAGCGGCAGATCGGGGCCTTGGAGGCTGCCATTCTGGCAGCTGAGGCCCCGATCCGGCGGGGAAAGGTGCGCCTACAGGCCGCCCCAAATGGGCGGTCAGTAACGCGCCAATATTCCACTTTATAGTACTGTTATAAACTGCTATAGTACTATATTCCACTTTAACTGTCATGGCAACATCCTATGGAATTCTGGGGTTTGTAGTTTATTGAGGCATTCTAGCTCTCTGACAAAGAATTCTAAAGGCCTCTCCCAAAACTACCAGTCCTAGGATTACATAGGTTGTTGTCATGGCACTTAAAGTAGAATATAATGCAATAACAGTGTAGTGTGCTAGCACCCTTTGATTCCCCCTTTTGACTTGTTACCTAGAAGTATTCAGAGATTCAATTTTCTTAAAAGTAGTGTATATGTACTGCTATTGTAACAAGGAGGAAAGAAACCATTGTCAAGTAAAAAGGAGACATTCATGTTAAGTTTTTGAACTGTTCATTTATCTTCCACACAATGTACTGCTTTTGGTTTTAATCCCATCATTTTAAACTAGTTTGTGATTTAATCTTATCATCTAAAAAACTGGAGAGCACTCCAGACTATTTCATTGGGTAAGTACCTACAGATCTTGATGATATTATGACAACTTAAATGCATCCTTAAGGATGCCATCAGTCAAAACGGGGATTTTGACTGCCAGTAATCCTATCAGATCTGTACTATTTTAGTCAACAAAACTACAGCAATACTTACAATTCTTCCATATTTTAAAGTTTTTATCTAATTTTTCTTAACATCTATATCTTTAAAAGAAGTAAAGCTACTATACATGTTGTTAGCTAAACTCAAAGTAATGCAGTAAGCTCACAATGAATGTTTCATTTATTTAATAAATGTATATCTTAATTTTCTCCCTCAAAATGGCATTCAGTGATAAAACTAAATACAATCAGAATTAAAACACCAAAATTTAAAGACACAAAAATATATTAATTAAAAGAAGACAAAAGTAATCATCCAGTTTTCTCCTTAGCATTAACTTGAGTTAAGTTATAAAGGCTGGCCCAAATAAAAAGATTGCTTATCTGCCATCATAAAGATCAGTATTCGATCACAATGGAGTTCTGCTGTACAGCCATAACAGTTTGAATATCTGTTTGAACGTGTTAAACAGGATACATTATTTTCATAACTTTCCAGTACCTGTCTGGCTGGTACCATTTTCCCCTGCTCAGTAAGAGAAACATTGTTTTATTTATGTTTTCCATAATTCTGAACTTGATATTTAAGAAGTCATGAGATTATGGAATTAGAAGGAATCCTAAGGCCCACCTAGTCCAACCCCCTATTATGCAAGAATCTATAGCCTAAATTTTTTAGACTGCCTTCAGTGGTATTCCTTATTCTATGAAACTTTCCTTTGCCTTCTATTTTTTCCCTTCCTTTGCAAGTCTGACTATTGGCACTATTTGTTGGAACCTCTTTGCCTGAGTAAACAAGAGAAAACTTCTTATCCTAGCGTTTCAGTGGAGAATTGCACTTTTAGGAGGAGACATCATTGCTACTGTGATTGTATTATTCCAATCTATTTGATCACCACAAACCTATCTATACGATTAGCCTCTCAGATCTATTTGCATGATTAACCACCTGCATTGGTCAAATTAAAGAATGAAGGCCAGGATCCAACTGTGTTGTTCTGTTGACAGAAGCAGTTCCACCAGCATAGCTGGCGGGAAAATAGTTTCTCCTATCCCATGGAAAATCCTCTGCAGCAAATTTTGTTGCAGTGCAAAAGGTGACACTGGTTGGAGAGGCAGCGAAGAGAAAATCCAGTTACAATAGGAGAAGCAAAGCTTACCAGTAATTTTTACAAATAGTTAGTTTCTTGTAATTAGTTCATTTCCCCCCAAATAAAAGTCCTAAAGACAAGAACCTAAAAAATTGAACCAGTGTATTCTCAGTCTAAATCCAATAATCTAGTTCAGATCCAGGCAACCTCTTTTCCTTCAGTTGTTTTGGACTAGAACTCCCAGTCACCATGGTCAGTAGCCAAGGGGAATTGTAGTCCAAAATACCTGAAGGGTGCCATTTTGTCCTCCTTTACTTTAGCCACAATACAGCACTGGCTTCACTCCTGGAATTGCAGTGCTGAAGAGCCCCATGTAGAAATATTGGTAGTAGAATGACTATTAAAATAGTTTAAATAGAACCCTGCCTTTCCACTAGAAAGCATTATCCAAAATAGATGAAGGCACCACAGGAGTTTTGACCAGTATTAACTTTTGAAGTCTTGGGATTTTGTACAATAAGAGTCAATGCTGGAAGGCAAAGAACTTATAAGGCCCATTATCTGTGGGTCACTATTGATCCAAAGTGGTATTCTTAATTCAGCTTTCATGTGCACCTTTATAAATGAGAGCTTGAAGTCTGGAATAACTGTCAGTAGAAAGACGCATGGAGAAACATTCTCATTTCCCCAGGGGTTACCTTCTACTGTTTAAGACCACACAGGGAAGTGCAAGCTTATTAGTTATCCCAGAGTGTGACAAGCCATCGGTTGGAAGTCTGTAATTAAACACATGACACGTTGTGCTCCTTACAGGAATACCTTATTCTCTATAAAGAGTCCAAAGGGATAATAAATACATTGCTGGAGGAGTGATAATAGCCAGCAAAAGAAACACCCCACAGTGGGAGGGGTGGGGGAAGGATTGTGCATGTATCAGCCTACGTCTTTAGACTGGGAAAGGGCAGTAGAAATAGATTAATGACCTTTTAAATTCCATTCCATCCCTAGCATTCTACAAAGTAGTGCACTGGAGTATGAAAATAATCACAAAATAGATTTACAGCAATGTTATATGTAATATGAGGATTCAGAAAATCAAATACAGAGATATCGTAGGAAAACCTCTGACAAGGGAGCTTCTTTTACAATGTCTTTTTACATATTCTTCTTTCTCCTCTGTCTAGTTAGATTTTTAAAGCTGCATCAACATTGGGATGATGAAGGAGGGCTAGAGAAACACAAACATTCCTCCCCAGTGATGGAAGGGAAACATCCTATCAAGGGTTGGTCCCCCTCATTGGTCTGGTAGGCAATACACTTAGATGGAGTGTGATGGTAGCCAGAGTTTGAAACAGTTATTTTTTGGACTGAATCCCAGAGTCCTCATGATGTTGCAGTGCAACACACCAGCAACATGGGAACAAATGAGAGGGCTACACTGGCTCTTTGGATTAGTTCTGCTTCTAGGTTTTCACTGCAGCTCTGTTCTTTATGGAAGAATGTAAAGGAACAGTCATGATGAAGGCAATAGGGATAATTTTAAAACCCATATCGATGATAGATGCACCATTTCAACTGAGTAAATACATTATAAATTTGTAGTCTGGGATAACTGCCCTTGCAGTCTAGAATGGCTGTGACCAATGTTTTTCTTCGATAACTTTCCACCATAAAAATGTGTGTTTTGTAGCATTCAGCATCTAGTTCTGATCTTTTATTAGAACTGTAGAAGCAATTAGTATCACAACATAAGCTGCTGCAGAATATAAATTAACTTCTTATTCACTTAGATAATTAAAGTCTCCTGAAACTGGTAAAATCCCTCCCACATACATACACACTCTTCTGTGTTTGAGAACCTCTCCAGAAGTTTTCCATTTAAATCTCAATGTAAAGTGTAAGTAGATTCTCAAGAACAATGATATTCAGTATGTTGTTCATAACTTCTTGCTGTCACATATAAGGGACAGAAACCAATGTCACATGAGTAAATTTGTACTTTTCTAAGCCATAGATTTCTTTTTTACAATCATATAGCAATGCCTACCTTTCTGACTTCTAGTGCTCTATTATGGAGCAAAACTCTATCTCTTTAATGGTTTT